>NC_135486.1:115331808-115645500 GCF_052094955.1 Ictidomys tridecemlineatus
CAGCCTTCAATGCTCAGCCAATGAGCTGCGAGGAAAGAAGGTGTCAAGTTGAATTGCTGGACATGGAAACTGGGAAGTCACTCCATGGCAGGTGTGTTTTCCTTCCTGCTATTCCGCAGGGCTCTCACACTGAGGGTTTCTTCACTTGTGAGGTTCCTCACACCATACATCTTCTCCTTCTCTCCCTCCTCCCTGCCACCCCGCTCTCCCTTTCCCCAACCTTTCAGGCAGACATCCAGGGGCACTCGAGGCAGAGGGGTATTGATGATGTCACTCAGATCAACCTCTTTCTCCTCATAGAAGTAAAGCTCCCGACCCCCACCAGAGGCAAAACGGAAAGGAATGAATTCCTGAGCATGGAAACCATAGAGTGGCTGTTTTGAGAGAGAGAGAGAGAGGGGGACATTGGTGTAAGAACAGTCCAGGAGAGGCCAGGCTGAAGACAAATGCAGTATCCAAGGAGATAGTGTCTCACCACCCATCCCAGTCCTCAGCCCCCTTCCTGTCTCTCACACGCACCTCAACGTTCTTTAGCTTCAGCGCATAGTCAATATCACTGGTGGTGAGCTTCTGCCGCTTCCCCATGTGCATGAACTTCAAGGCATCCTGAGGGATAGAAAAACAGATGTCAATCCAAGACCCTGAGGAAAAAAGGAAGCCATGTCAAGGTAACACAATGCAGAGCTGGGCAGATGGACTAACTTACCTGTGCAATCTCCTTGATACGGTAGCTGACCTCATCCGTTAGTAGCTGGCAGGTCTCCTCCTGAATCTGGGCAATGCCCATTGATTCAGCCACAACCTTCATTGACTCTGAGGGCAGCACGGTATTACTGAGCTTCAACTTCTTCTCCTCAGCCATGCTGGAGCACCTCCTGACCTCACCAGAAGGATATAGCCCCAGGGTGGAGAGATGGATACTCTGGCAGGGGAATGGGGCAGATAGAAGAGATCAAAAGAAATATGATTCAAAATCCTTGCTAAAAGTGAATTCCTGATCTCCTTTGCCACCTGATCAAGCCTTAGCATTCCTCATCCTCCATCTGCCACCCATTCAGCAACTCATTCTTTACCTATGCCCTCATATCAAATCTGCTGGATAATCCAATCTGATTTCTCAACTCCCACTGTGTGGCTCAAGACTATCTCCTGCAGAGCTCCAATATCCTCTGAATGAGGTCTTCTGCCATCCACCTTAAGTTTCCCTACATCTATTCCTTATAAGAGTCAAAGTGATTCTGTTAAAATATAAATCAGGTTGTCAATTCTCTGCTGGAATGGTTCCCCACTACTCATAACATTCTTACATTGGCCTATAAGGCCCCTCATGATTTGTCTTCTTCCTATTACCTGTCTGATCCCCTCTCCTTCCTTTTTCTATTTTTATCCAGTCACATCAGCCTCCGTGACCTTGCCATTCAGCTTTTTCTGTTCTTTTCAGATGCTGTTTGCCTGTCTGCCCTTACCATTGCTATTTTAATTCGGCATTCTGCCTTCATTCTGCTTTACATTTTCTTTTCTATAAGATTTAACAACCCCTAATACATTGTATCGTTAGAGGATACAATGTTTATCGTCTCTATCCCATCATCCCCTTGTGGACAGGAATCTTTGTGATGTTCACTGGTGTATCCCTGGTTCCCAGACAGGTGCCTGGGACACTGTAAATAATAAATACCTTTTGAATAAATGAATGAATTGTAAGGCCTTAGAGATACAGATGCTCAATAAATACTATCACAATTATTGAGACCAATAAAAAGACATAGGCTGAAGGTTGGAGTTTACACTGTGTTCAAAAGGCACCATTGGATCTGGGCATTAGGAAGAGTAACTTCAAACTGTGTTCAGAACTGAGGGGACAGGAGGATGAAGGCTGAGGGAGAATGTGTTTTTTTTCAAATTATCCCAGGTCTCCTCTCCGACTTTTACAAGTCTTATCTACAGGGAACAAAATTATTCCACACATTATGCCTGATGCAGGGTATACAAGAAGCGGTCGTGTCCCAATTCCCTAGTGAACTCCTACTAATCCTTCAAAACCCTACGGTACCCACTGTCAGTAAGGGCTCATCAAACACGCTGTAATCTCGGGAGCGTCTCAGATCAGGGAGACGGCAGGAGGGCTTCTCAGAGGAGGATTAACTTGAGCTATATTTGTGCAGTCTTTTCCCCAGCAGAGAACCAGGCAGCACGAAATGAGGCTCAGAGAAACCACCCATCTCCCCCAACATTCCTCCAATGCATACACACACGGAGTATCCACGAGAGCACCGACACACCACCAATCGTCCTCTTCCTAGTCCCCACACGGGCCTTTCATGGGGTCTCCTCCCGGATACCCCTCAGACCCGCCCCCGCCAACCAAATGCCGAGGGCAGTAAAAGCCTCTCACCGCTGCCAAAGCGCCGCTCACCCGGCGCTCGGCGCCATCTTGGCCCCGCCCCCTCCCAGCACTAGGTCCTGGCAGAAACCGAAAGTCATCATCACTTCCCCAAGCCATAACAAACCATTCAAGCTCTCAACTGAAATGACATTTAAAAATTGTTACTACGTGTATATGCGAGAAGCACACTCTCCTACTCTGTTATTTGAATTTATTTTTTCACTACCCGGCAGCCAGGACCTTCAGGAGGCGCCACAAAACAGGCGGGGAAACCCAGCGCCCTGAGGCCCCACCCCTTTACGGGTTGGACCTACGCATGCGCTGATGATGCCAGGCAGGGAGGCGGGGTTTAAGGCTACTGCTTACCGCCTCTGAATTTAAAGGGTCCGCCGCCTTCCCGAAGTTGGTTTGAAGGCAAAAGGTGGTTGTGCACCGCGCATTGTCATGGGACCTGTGCGGTTAGGAATATTGCTTTTCTTTTTGACAGTGACTGGTGCTTGGGCTGGGACGCCGAAAGAAGTGGACGATGACACAGAACGCTTGCCCAGCAAATGCGAAGGTATCTTGGGAGTAGCCTCTATTAGCATCTCCCTGTCCCTCCTCCTCCGTTTAGGCCGGGGCACACGTACTCGACCTCCTTGAACCCCCAGTGAGGTTCTGTTGGAATTTGGCGGAGTTGGAATAGGATCCAGGGAGGGAACGCCTACGTCCAACGCGAAATTGTGGCACTACATTTTCCATTAAACTCCCAGAGAGAAACCACTTTTTCTTGCAGGCGTGGGCCCCAGTGAGTTGTGGAAATTGTAGTTCAGGGATTGTCTGCCTAGGACCGCCCACTCAACCGATCATCTTCAATGTGCGTGTGTTCCCCCCATGTCACCCACCAGACCTAAATCTGGAGAGCCTTCAGGGGCGGGGTGTGATTCTTATACTTTGTGAACTTCCTCTGTCCCTGCGGCAGAGACGCTTCCAAATTACAGGTCCCATCCTCCCCCAGAAGGTTTGAGGATGAGTAACTCAGCCTTTAAAGCTCATAACAAAATGTGGGGAGGCCAAACAACTCTAAGTTCCCAGTCAATGGGAAGCTTTGCAGCCAGTGTGTACTGTATAGATTTTGCATCAAGCAGCATCTTCCCTGGCTGCATTAATGAGAGGGACACTTCAGAGCCTTGTCATTGAGTGCCCTGCTTCCCTGGTTTGTTGCCTTGTTGGCTTGTCCCCCACCCCACCCCCATTCTTTTTCTCTTCACCTCACACACACAGTCTCTGCATTTCCACATCAGTGTCCCTCATGACTTGGTTCTAATCTTTTGCCTGTTTTTACTTATGTCCCCACTCTTCTTTCTCCTGACACCTGTCTTTCTAAGCACAGACTTAATCTTGGAAGTTTTTGCTTTAACAACCCTGCAGGCCTTCTACTATGATCAGCATCCAGGCAGCATTTTTTTGGCAGAGCATGTAATTGTTATATGATGTGACTTTCATAGTTCCTATACCTCATCCTCATCCCTAAAGTGCCCATGCTTCAGACACTGAATTTCCTCCCGCCCCAGTCCCCCATTTTTATTGATGCATTACAATTATACATTATGGTGGGATTTGTAGTTACATATTCACACATTCACACAATGTAACAATATATTTGGATAGTATTTCCACTTCAGACATTGAACTTCTCATGATCAGAGTATTGCACATCCTCTAACACCTCTGGGACTTTGCTGTTTTTCATTGCCCAAAATGGCCCTCTTTCTGTATTTGATAAGTTCCTATTCATTCTTCAAGGTTCAGTTTAAATATCACCTCCTTTGGAAGCCTTCTTCCTCAGTTGTCACCTCCTGCAGTCATAAACCCTTGGAGGAAAGGGGGAGTACCTATGTATCTCAGATTCTAGCAGAGTGCTGGGTACATTTAAAGAAATGTTGTTATTTTTGCCTGTTTAGGTTACTTGTCATCTATGTATGGTTTTTGTGTTTTGTTTTGTTTTAGTTCTGGGTATTGAACTTAGGGCCCTCTACCACTGAACTATGCCCCCATCTCTCCCTCTCTCTCTCTCTTTTTTTTTTTTCAAGAAAGTGTCTTGCTAAGTTGCGTAGGGCCTTGCTGAGGCTGCTGAGGCTGGCCTCACACTTGTGATACTTCTGCCTTAGCCTCCTGAGACATCAAGATCACAGGCATGCACAACCATGCCCAGCTGGGCCCCCTTTTTTTCTTTGGAACTATCATGAGCCAAGTATATGCTAGTAGTGGAATAGACATGTTGCTCACCCTTATGAGAATCAAAGATTTGTAGGAAGTCATTAAGTAACCTTTGAATGGATTTTGCATTTCCTAGTGAGATTAAATCTCTTGGTCTTAACCCTGGCGTAGGGTTCATCGTGCCATATTGTCATCATCCATTTATCCATCTCCAGCTACATTGACAGTGTCTCAGAGACAAAGATCATGAATCTTATTGATCTGTCATGAGGGTGGATACAGAAGGAACACAATAAATAACTGCAGAGTAACAGTAAACACTGTGAGCCAGAGCTATTCCAGAGATTTTGCATAGGTTTATTTATTTAGTTCTCACCACACTCCTGTCATGGACATAGTATTATCCCCATTATAGAGGTGAAGAAACTGAGACACAGCAAGATTGTCACACAGATATGGAGAAGCTGAGTCAGAATTCCAACCCAGTCAGTCTGGCTCCAGAGTCTGTACTTCGTCCTCTGCTGCCTTTGGTCATCTGCAGAATGAACTGCTGGCATGTTCACTCTTCTTTTGTATCCCCTTGGACATCTCTCCTCACTACCAGTGTGTAAGCTACTAAGCATGGAGCTACAGGAGGAACTGAGTCGCACTGGCCGATCTCGAGAGGTCTTGGAGCTGGGGCAGGTCCTGGACACAGGCAAGAGGAGGAGACATGTGCCTTACAGCATTTCGTGAGTCCTTCTTGGTGCTCCTTCACCTTCCAGTCCACCAAAGAGCTCTGGAAGCCCCTGCAGCATCCAGGGAGTCTTTGTTTCCCTTCTCCCCACAGAGAGACAAGGCTGGAAGAGGCCTTGGAGAATTTATGTGAGCGGATCCTGGATTACAGTGTTCATGCTGAGCGCAAGGGATCACTGAGATATGCCAAGGTGAGATTCTTAATTAGGGAAAGACTCTAATTCTCAGAAACAAAGACCTGTGTCCCCTGAGATCCTCAAGAATTATCTGCCCGTTTCCCTCCACCTCTAGAGTCCCCTCTTGTTCAGGCTCTCTCACCCTCCTCATGGAACTCATCCCTGAGCCTCTTGTGTTGACAAAGCTATTATGGTGAAAAAGGGAAGGAAAAGGTGGGATGGTTGCTCTGATCCCAAATCTCCATCTTTCAGGGTCAGAGTCAGACCATGGCAACATTGAAAGGCCTAGTGCAGAAGGGAGTGAAGGTGGATCTGGGGATCCCATTGGAACTGTGGGATGAGCCCAGCGTGGAGGTTACATTCTTAAAGAAGCAGGTAAGACAAATTACCACACAGTCCAGGGAGGTGAGAGGAGAGCTTGGTCCCAGGATTTGATTGTAGGGGATGTCCAGCTCTCAGCAGGAAGAAGGGGGCAGAATGAGGACTTTGCCATCAATTAAAGTGGGTCCAATAGAATATCAAATAATATTGGAGACTATTACTATCCGCCACTGCTTATTGAGCACCTACTATGTTCCAGATTCTGGACCACATACTTTCTAGCTGCTGCCTCATTTACTCTCACAACCTGATGTGGTAGGTATGATCACCTTACCCATCTCACAGCTTACCAACCCACTTAGCAGAATAGGTGCTAGTTAAATATTGGTTGAATGAAATATATCATATATAGATGTAAGCCAAGATTAACCTCCTGGCTACCTGTCTCTCAGTGGAGAGGCCAATCAGTGGAGTAGGGAATAGGGAGTGGAGAGCCGAGAGGAAAGTGTCCAAAGCCCAGCAGAGCAGATGTTCTTTCCGCCATTCCACTTGACCAGTGTGAGACGATGCTGGAAGAGTTTGAAGATGTTGTAGGAGACTGGTACTTCCACCATCAGGAGCAGCCCCTACAGCAGTTTCTCTGTGAAGGTCATGTGCTCCCAGCTGCTGAAACAGGTAAATGTAGGGGTTGGGCTCCTCGCCTGCCAGGCAACAACCTCCTTATTACCAGAACCAATATTTAAATTATTTTCTCTTAATCCCACCTAGCATGTCTTCAGGAAACTTGGACTGGAAAAGAGAAGATCACAGATGGACAAGAGAATGCAGAAGAAAAGGAGGAGGAGGAAGAAGAAGAGGAGGAGGAAGAGGAGGGGAAGAAGGAGGAGGAGAGAATCAAGACTTCAGGCTACCCCAAGCGTGACCCAGAGGATCTCTGACCCTTGCCTTTGAGCCCCCAGGAGGGGTCATGGAGAAGAACCCTCTTAAGTCTCAGCTTTCCCTACCCCACAGCTTGAAGGGTGTGTGTGTGTGTGTATGAGTGATCCCACCCCAAGGCTTTTTCCCAAATGACCTCAGGGAGGATCTTGGGAATGCAGGATGACATGACCATGGGGAAAATGGGGGAGCAGTAGGAGGAAGTCCTTCCAACACATATGAGCCTTCTGCCTGCCATCCAACCACTTAAATGGCAGGTGTGTGTGGTGACAGCATTGAGCTTTCCTCTTTAAAGACAGTCAGCGATGGCATGGAGTTACGGGCCTTGAGAAAGTCACTATGCCCCTCAAGAGATCTGTTTTTGGACCCTTATAAGAAAGAGGCTAGAACATTCTCTATGACCTCACCCAGGAGGCTACATACTAGCAAGCAGTGAACTAGACTATGACAGTAAGTGGCAGTGAGGCAATGATAAGTTAGGTGGGGGTAATTACTTGATCTATTCCGTAACTTCACGGGTGCCAAATTTTCTATATCGCAATTAAACTTACTTATTTTATTATTATTTTTTTTTACTATCGTCTGGGCCCAGTTTCAAACGACTCTGCACACATTGTAGCTTGTCAATGAGGCAGCGTACAGACAATGGGGCCATTGGCCTCGCCATTAGCAGCTAATGGCGCTTGGTAATTCTGCAGCCCAAGGAAGCTGGCAGGGGTCGCAAGATAGAGAACTGTAGGGAGACTGAAATCCAAGCAGCCTCTGCAGGTTGCGGGAAGCACTGGAACTAAAAGTTACGTGTGTGGTGCCGATTCGGCCACCATAGTTGAGCTACGGACGCCCGCAGAGGACAAAATACCTCGCGTTTTTCCGATTTCTGTGCTTCGTTTAGGAAGTTCTGTGCTAGGCGCTACGATTAGGTTCAAGGTAGAGAAAGGGTAGGGTTAGAGGGAAGGATAAAACGATGTCCTCTGAAAGGTGACAGTTGAGGACTTACCTGGAGACTATTGGGGCGGGGTCGCGTAGAAAGAAGGCCGAGCAGTACCACGGTCGGCCGGGAGTGGAGGGCGATGCCACCTTAAGAGGGGGAGAGGGGAGGGGGGATAGGAAGGGCAGGCAGCAGAATACAACAGACACTTGTTTGGCAGTAGGTGTAAACGTGGCTGCATAATCAACGTGACTCTGCAATCTGTTCACGGGGGAATAATAAGAAAAAAAAAAAGAGGGAGGGGTGTAAAAGAGCCAAGGTGCCGCTTGGCTGGTGGCAGAGCTGAGAACCTGGAGGCGTTCGCCCACAGCCACATTTCATTTCTCGCCAGCCCGTGGTTCCCCTGCCATGAGCAACCTAGTGCGGACCGAGCCGCTGCGCGGGGCGCCTCCTCTGCTGGTGCCTGGCGACCTCTACTCCGTGGTGGTTCTGCTGCGAGGCTACGCGGAGCCAGAGGAGGTGGGCGATACCGTGCGAGCGGACGGCTCCGTGACCCTCGTGCTGCCTCAGGCCTGGGGCCGGGGCTCTAGTCACCAAGAGTCCCCGCCCGCGGCCGGCAGCGCGGAGACCGCCCTGGAGGAGGCGGCCCGTGGCCCCATCCTCGTGGATACTGGGGGCCCCTGGGCTCGGGAGGCGCTGCTGGGCGTCCTGGCGGGGCAGGGAGTGGACCCCGGAGACGTGACTTTGGTGGTGGGGACCCACGGGCACTCGGATCATATCGGAAATCTGGGGCTGTTTCCGGGGGCTGCTCTGCTGGTCTCGCACGACTTCTGCCTGCCAGGGGGCCGCTACCTGCCCCACGGACTGACTGAGGGGCGGCCCCTGCGCCTAGGACCTGGGCTCGAGGTGTGGGCCACGCCGGGCCACGGGGGCCAGCGGGACGTGAGCGTAGTGGTGAAGGGCACGGCCCTGGGCACCGTTGTGGTGGCTGGAGATGTGTTTGAGCGTGACGGGGATGAGGACTCGTGGCAGGCGCTGAGTGAAGACCCAGTGGCCCAGGAGCGGAGTCGGAAGAGGGTCCTGGGCACCGCCGACGTGGTGGTGCCTGGTCACGGAGCCCCCTTTCGAGTGGTCAGGGAAGCCTCTCAACCAGAAAGAAAGAGTTGTGGAAACAGCAGCCAGGAACCAGAGGGCGGAGAGGACGAGTCTACACTTCATGGATGAGACCCAGAGACCTGATCAGCCAGAATCGGAGCAGGCAAGGCCAGTCACTTCCAGTCTTCCAGGAGACAGATTATCCATTCAGGACACTGGAATATCACTGTGGATATAACTCTCTGCCTATCTCTGCAACCAAACTACATGTGTGAATCCTCGGCAGGCCTCGGGAAAATGCAAGAATGTTCTTGTGAGGGTCCTCCAAAATAAAAGTAGAAGGTCCCTGAATGTAAAAAGAAACATTAATAATGATAACCATACAACAAGGGATCACTTTGACCAATTGCCTGTTTCTCCTGGGGTACAGATTGCTGAGAAAAAGTGCAGGACATAGAGAAGCTCGCCTTAGTCACCTGACTTTAACTCATTAACTGATCCATTCATTCAAGGGATGTTTATTGAACATTGCATCATTAAACACTGCTGTAAATCACAGGATACAACAGTGAGCAACCTAGACACCCTCTGTCCTTCATGGAAACCACATTTTATTGAGGAGACAACCACAATAGTAGTAGCAACCAAATAATTATAGGTTGTAGTTAGTGATATGGAAAAAATGAGGAAGGAATAGCAGAGAGAAGAGAGGGTGCTACTTAAGTTTTGGTGGTCAGGAAAAAACCTCTATGAGATTTTGATAAGAGAATTGAATGACAAAAAAGCTGCCCATATGAAGATCTGGGGGAAGGCAATTCCAAGCACAGGAACAGCAGGTATAAGCCCCTGAGGCAGGACAGTTTAACCTGCTTGAGCGTCATTAAGTCCCTGGGGTCAGACTGTGAAGGCCAGGGATGGATAATGCAGAGTTAGGTACAGCAATCTTGCAGGGCCTTGGTGATCATTGTAAAGGGCTTAGTATACTAAGTAAAATGGAGATCCTTGGCTTTTGAGCAGGCTATTGTTTTAATGTCTCATTTAAAAAATTATATATATATATATATATATATATATATATATATATATAAAATCACTTGCCAGGTGCAGTGGCACACACTTGTAATTCCAGCATCTCAGGAAGCCAAGGCTAGAGGATGGCAAGATCAAGGCCAGCCTCAGCAACTTAATGAGACCCTAAATTACTTAGTGAGAGCCTGCCAGAAAAGAAAAATAAATAACCAAAAATGGCTAGGTATGTAGCTCAATGGTAAGGTGCCCCTGGGCTCAATTCCTGGTACCAAATAAACAAGAATTTAATAAAAAATCACTCTTATTCTGAGTGGAGAAGAGGTTGTTGTGGGGCAAGAATAGAATCGGCTGAATCAGTTAGGAAGATATCACGTTTTGCTATGAAAGAAGTTGATGGCATCTGCCCTTATTCCAAAAGCTTTATTATGGCTGTGTTTTTCTTCATAACTGTGGCCCAGGCCCTTTGTCAACCTAGGCCAACAGTAGCTCTCAGTAGCTCTCAGGTGGGACAGATGAAGGAGAGGAGCAAGTTCACTTCATTGCTCACAATGAGCTTCTCTGGGTGGATCTTGTCGGGCAGGGCCAGGCTGGAGGTCATTTCCCAAGCATCCACAAAGGCCACACGGAGACCAGCAAAGGCAGATCGCAGGAGCCGGTTCATGTGCAGTGTGAACCAGTCACTGCCATACACAGACTTATAGCCAGTGTTGGCCAGTTTGATGACCACAAGGGTTCTGGGTTCCCGCTCCAGCAGGGCCATCACAGCTGCTCGAATCCCTGCCAGTCGTCTTGCAAAGATGGATGGAGGAAAGGTGGTGAAGTGGGCTCCTAGGCCCAGCACCACCACGGTGTGGGGGCCCCCGGCCAGGCCCCCCAGCTCTCTGACCACGGAGTGCAGGGAGGCCACTGGTGTGCGTTGGGAGCGCAGGGGCCAGCTGTGGGCTCGCCAGTGCAGCACTATGCCCCGAGTGGTCTCCACGGCCATTAGGGGCCCCACCTGATATATGGAATGTAGATCCACTGGTTTCAGGGCTGTTGGGAGGATGAAAGAGTAGAGATCAGAGGTTAATATAGGGCTTCCTTACTTAAAAAAAATACAAAGGATTTGTGCTGGGGATCTAGTTCAATTGGTAGAGTGCTTGCCTTACATGCACAAGCCCCTGGGTTCAATCCCCAGCACCACACACACACACACACACAAAAAAAAATTTAACATCTCTTAGCACCCAGGTATTCTAGGACTGGCTGGTTTTGTTTTCTGTGGTTTATGATATTGCCAGTTTCCCACATCTGAAAGCTTATTCTCAGTCCTCAGCCTCTCCAACTTCCTATAGCATTCTGTTTCATTGATTTTCCTGCAGAAGCTCTCTCCTTTCTCAGTGGTATTTTGTCACGCTTTGCAGTCTCCTGACTGAGCTCTCCAACTTGGATTTGCCCGTTGGGTTCCTTCATTTACCACTGGATAAAGATTTGCTCAAGGTAGAGACTCCGCGTTGTCCAGTGTGTGTCCTTGAACCATGGTGGGAAGCCTAGGAGCCCAGTGGCTGAGATCCTATCTGTCTACTCATATGCTATATGACAACTGCACCAAGAGACCCTTTCTTTGCATAAAGTCCCTGCATGTTTGTCCTGCCATGTGCTACAGGGCTGTGTAGGTCCCAAGAAGTGCTTTTTTCTGACTCACAGAAAGGCACCATGTCAGCCAGCCAAGGCTCTGGTTTTGCCAACCTCTCTCCTGAGCTTCCATTCATAATTTTTTTTCTCTTGGGGAACTAATTATATCTACTCTGCCAAGAGTAAATTGTCCCACAGTGACCCTACAAGGTCATCTGACATTGACCCAATTTTTAATTAGCTGGGACTAGGGATCCCCTTCCTCCCAGAGGAAGAATCTACATCCAGGATAACCCTCCTGGGAGACTAGAGGCTTCAGTCTCTTGAGAAGGAAGCAGACAATATCCCACAGGCCTCAAGGTTTCTAGATGAGGTGGCTGGTATTTTTAGACCACTCCTATAAACAGACAGAAACTCACCTCTAGACTCTTTTATACAGAGAAGCCCCCCATAAAGCTGTGTCACAGCAGAGTACACTTGTAATCCCAACAGCTCAGGAGGCTGAGATAGGAGGATTGTGAGTTCAAAGCCAGCCTCAGCAACTTAATGAGGCCCTAAGCAACTTCGCAAGACCCTGTCTTTAAATAAAATATTAAGAAAGGGCTGGTGATTGACTCAGTGGTTAAGCGTCCCTGGGTTCAATCCCCAGTACAAAAAAAAAGAATGTCTTCATTCACACTTGAGGGTAAAATGGGGGAATGACGGGGGTAGAGGAAGAATGTTTTCCCTCCATGAAAATCCATGAATCTCTCTTTGTGTGATGATGGGAGGACAGGTGGGGAGAGGGTTGGGTGCCTGTGTTCTTTTTTTTTTGTACCAGAAATTGAACCCAGGGGTGCTTAACTACTGAGCCACATCCCCAGAACCCCTCTTTTTTACTTTTAAGTTTTCTTTTTTTAAAAAATAACTTTATTTTTATTTATTTATTTTTTTATGTGGTGCTGAGGATTGAACCCAATGCCTCACATGTGCTAGGCAAGCGCTCTACCACTGAGCCACAACCCCAGCCCCTCTCTAGGTCTTTTTATGTTCTATTTTGAGACAGGGTTTCACCAAGTTGCTCAGGGCCTCACTAATTTGATCAGGACCTTGTTAAGTAGGGGAGACTGGTTTTGAACTCATGATCCTCCTGCCTTAGCCTCCCTAGCCACTGGGATTACAGGTGAGCACCACCACACCCAGCCCAGTGTTCTTTCTTTTCTTGCTCATCTTTACTCTCATGTTACCCCTCTTACTAATAAGGCCTAGTCCTTAACTTATTATATTGTGGAATTTGCTCTAAATTCTGGTGTTTAAAGGAAAGAAACTCAGATGGGACTCATCTTCCTGTACATTCCCCCTCTTTTAACTTTTATTCCCAAAGGAATAAATATCAAAACTCTATCTACAGGTATAAAATCTCATTTCAATTCCAATCCGACATCTTCAAACACCTTATCCACATGTTCCTACCTCTCGTACCCATATGAAGGGGCATGAAATAGGTACACCACCTTGTGCCACTCTTATGCCCTTGCTCCCCATCCAGGCACCCCAGTGATTCTGTTCTGAATCCATCCAGTACTTATCCAGAGTCATCAGTCATGTGTTCATTCTAGAACCCCTCAGTCAACAGGCATGGCCAGTTTCTTCTGCATTCCTCCTTACTGCTGACATTCTATTTCTTTAACAATTTAATCTCTCCTCACCTTTGTTGCCTCTGCTATTGTCTATTTGTTTAGTGTTGGTCTTCTTTTTTTTTAATGTGGTGGTAGGGATCAAACCCAGTGCCCCAGGCATGCTAGGCAAGCCCTCTACTATTGTCTTATAAACTAGGCTTTTTTTTTTCTTTGCCCAACCCTTTCTGTCCAACAAACTGAAAACTCCTCTTAAAAACATCTGATATCTCCCAAACTCCTCTTGATTAAACCCCCAATATTGATATCTCCAGGTATTTTCCCCCTTTAAATTCCAACTCTATCCCTCCAGTATCCCCCAGCAGATCCTTAGTTCTAGCCATGGTCATCTATACATCTTAATTATGAGCACCCTAATCATCTACTTCATGGTTGAAACTATACATAATTTGAGCACCCTCTTTTCCATCTCTTCCTCTGCCCTAAACCCACGTGTCCTGTTCTTTCATATCACTCTCCTGAAATCTAGGCCTTTGGGCCCTGTTGATGATGGATGTCTGACTCTGGCAGCCCTGGACCTCCTCTTATTCTCTCAGGTGTCTCTCACCACTCCCCTACTCACAGGGCACTGTGTCACGCAGATATTCCCACCACTGCCGAAGCGTGGAGTCCCCCATCATGTGGATGATGTGGCCAGCCAGACAGCCCAGGATGCTGCTGACAGTGGGGAAGGGTCGGTTGGAGCAGGCCAGGGAGTGCCACACATCTTGGTGGTAGAAGCCAGAGGGCTTTGGAGTAGAGATCCCAGGGTAACATGGTAGTGCAGGGGACAGAACTGTAATTAGGACAGTCAATCAGTGGGTATAGAAGAAGCTAACACCACAGGCATGGAATGAGAGCTGTCCTATCTGCAAGCCCCAAAGCCACTCACCCAGACTCCTGCTGGTATTCCTGGCCACATGGACTGGACCAATACCCTGAGGGAGGACCTTGTCTGTCAGATTCCTGAAGAGAAACCAATTATGAAGACAAAATCCCTTAATAGAAGCATGTGAGAGGAAGGAATCCCTAGCTTAGCTAAAATAGGGGTTTGCAAAGGGAAGGAAGTTCTAAGGGCTCCTGTTCCCGTGTCCAGAATCCTGGAAGACAGTGAGTGTTTGGGAGGAGTTGGAAACTAGTGTTCGAGGACCCAGATTCTTCGAATTTCCCTGCCTGAGGGATTTTGTCAGTGCAGAAAATAGAATTGTTTTAAAATGTACCCAGGATTTGGATTTCATCTAGGTATGGTAAAGCCAACAGATCAGGATATATTTTCCATTGAAAAGAGTTTGTAACTCACAGTTCCCAGTGAGAAGGGAGCATGGCATGCCACACAGGGCTACAAGGGTAAATGCCAAGGACAGTCAGGAGGCAAAAGGAGCAGAAAAAACATGGGTAATAGCCTTTACTGCAATCTTCTCTGGAAAGAATGGACAAGACAAGATGAGGATTTAAAATAGGCTAGTTTGAATAATTTCAGTGGACTCTGGGCTATAAGAGGTGGTCTTTATTTGTCAGATACCTGGCCATGGGGCGATTGAAGGCAGGAAGATGGTGTCCAGGGCTGCGGGAGCCTGATAAACCGTGGGGTGGACTCAGGATTGTTGGTTTGCTTATCAAAGGAATGCTCAAAGGCAGGTCATTTTCTATCTCTAGGAGTTAGCTAACCCTTGGAAAGGCAGTCCCTCCCAGGTCTGCAAGGTCACATAATATCAAAGCATCAGGAAAACCCCCCCCCATACACATTTTATACCAGAAGATGCTTGAAGCCTTTCTTTTCTTTCTTTCTCTGAGGATTAAATGCAGGGGTGCTTTTACCACTGAATTACATTTGTAGCAATCTTTATTTTATCTTTTAAAATTTTGAGATAGGATCTTGATAAATTGCTCAGGCTGGCCTTGAACTTGAGATCATCCTGCTTCAACCTTCCAAGTCACTGAGATTACAGTCAGGTGCTGCCACATTCAGCACTTGAACCCTTGTATAAGACATAATACATAATACATAATTCTCCTCTTGGTCTCACTTCGCCCACCCCAGTTGGATTCTTCTCCCACCTTTCTACCTCATTAAGCCATATCACCAACCCTCTTAAAATTTTTTATTTTGAGCCAGGCACAGTAATGCACATCTGTAATCCTAGTAAGTCAGGAGGCTGAAATAGGAGGATCACAAGTTTGAATCCAGCTCGGGCAATTTAGCAAGACCCTGTCTCGAAATAAAAAAATAAAAAGGATGAGGAGGTAGCTTAATGGTAGCACAACCCTAGGTTCAATCCCTAGTACCATCAAAAATGAAAAGAAAAAAAAATAACAGGGTCTTGCTAAGTTGCTGCCCAGGTTGGGCTTAAACTTGCAATTCTCCTGCCTCAGCTTCATGAGTAGCTGGAATTACATGTATGTATCACTGTGCTCCTCTTGTGAGTTCCTTTTTATGGTACATTCCACATTCTGTCTCTCAGGAAATCAGGTGGTCTCTGCCTCCAGGATAGATCCAGAAATAAACTACTTTAAACACTCCAACTACTACAACTTGAGTTCAAAATACAGCTCATTTCCTGCCCGATTACTGAGAAATATCCTCCCTTAGTCTCCCTGCCACATTCACTCCTAATCTTTCCTCCTCTGTATTTTAAGTTCTTATATTTCCTATCTCCTTTTATATAATTTGCTTATTCTTATGTTTATTGTTTATCATGCCTTCCTTCTTTCAGAGGGAAGTGTAAGAGAGCAGGGTCTTGGGCTGGGGTGTAGCTCAGTGGCAGAGTGCTTGCATAGCACGCACAAGACTCAGGAATCTGATGCCCAGTACCAAAAAAAAAAAAAAAAAAAAAAAAAAGAAAGAAAGAAAGGGGGGGGGTGGCAGGGTTTTTGTTCACTACTCTATTTCCACTGCCTAAGCAGGGCTATGCATTTTATATGCAATTGCTGCATGAAGGAATGGACAATTGCCATGATTGGGTCCTAGGAAAGGGAGAGGATTTGCTTTCTGGGGAAGGGGCAAGAATATAGACCTGCAATTTCAAAAGTTGCACAAGGATGGCCTTACGTGTGAATTCAAGACCCCAGTGCCCCCATAGAGCTCCAGGGGAAGATACAATTTGATCCCAGGGACTCTGAACCCAGCTGGGAGGTACCTGTTTACCTAGAGCCACCCAAGGCCACACAGACTTGGAGAGTATTACTTTAGGGTGACATATGTTCAAAGAGGACTCAGGAAGGATTCCTGATAGTCAAGATGGGTTGCTCTGCAGGGCCATAGGCAAGGGGAACCCTTCCTTGTGGGGAGCCATTCTCACACGTGACTGGGTGACTCCCGGTTTGGGTCTGAGGCATTCTGGCTGTGTCGGAGCTTTCCCGGCCCTCTCCTGATGAGAGAACCCGTCTGTGTGGGGGTGTGACTGACCACTGACCCCGGGGGCCCAATCATTGACCCTGACCTTGGAGTGCGGCCCCCCTCAACCTTCATTGGATGGAATTCTCCCCTGAATTTCTTGTTCCCCAATAGAAGGCTACTCCCTGGTGTGCTTGCTCTCTCTCTCTCCTGCTAGCCCTGAGTAATCCTCGCTGCCCTACAGGTGGTTCAAGGTGGAAGCCAGAGAGGGGAGCTGTCTCGATCCTGGTCATAGAAAAAGGTAACTGAGTCTGTGTGTTTTATTTCGATCTCACTAGCTAACTTTTATGCCAAGAACCTCATTAATGAAACCATTGCGCTGGCCGCATGGTGGACTTCCTATCTGCCTAGCTGCAGAGATCTTCAGAATTGACTAAAGTTGAGGTAAAGAAAACACCTGAACTTGAAATTGCAAATTCATGCCTCCTACCCATTCGATGATCTATTTAATGCCTGTTTTCTGTCAGCGTACTGTTAAACTGCTACAGAAAGTCATCTGTTCTTGGCTAGCCTCAAAACCTCCAGCACCTTGGACAGCATCTGGTACTGTGTAGGGAGGGATTCAATAGCAACAGAAGCTAAGGCATCCCTCCCTGTGGTGTCCCAGTTCTAGGCACTTTACATGCACTAACTTGTTTTTTCCTGATTACAACTCTACCATGTTGTTACTACTATTATACCTTTTCAAAAACAAGGGAAGAAATTGAAATGAGGAGAGGTTAAGTAACCTTTTAGTAATAGGAGATGACATAAATAGTAATTGGCACACGATAGTCAGTGGAGCATCTGATATTCAAACCCAAGCAATCTTGCTCCAGAAATGCTGGGCTTTACCTCCACACAACATGCTATGGTGTCTCTGGCATTGAATTATAGATTTATTTCCTATCAACTAATGCAAAAAGGACACGTGGGTCTCCTTTTCTAAGTAGGCATAAAACTGGTCAGGAAAGACCAGGATTTCCTGTGCTAACTTCTTAGGCTGGGGACTGAATGCTACCAAGAATTCCACTAAGAGCTGCTCAGAGTCTCAAGATGGGCATCTGGGGGTGAGGAGTGTCTTCAGCTCAATTCTTCTGGGTGCTTTGGTCATTTGGCTCTTTCCAATACTCATAGCTGCCAGGGTTAACTTTTATACTGTTAAAAGTATAAAACTTTTATGCTCATCTAGACCCCTCATCTAGGCAATGCCCTCAGAGGCAGATGGACCTCTATCTTTGCTCTGCCTGCACCCAGACATCTTCTGGGGACCTTTTTTTTTTGCCTCCTTGTCATTTGCTTTCAGTAGCCCTCTTTTCTGGAGACCAGCCCCCTGCTCTCCCATCTTAGAAAATGCTTCCCTCATTCCAGGGATCTCAGTTCTAAAGGACAGGGAGGGCTCATTATGAGCCAGTATGTTCTCTGTCAGTGTGTGTGTGTGTGTGTGTGTGTGTGTGTGTGTGTGTGTGTGCAGCTGCCCAGACACTGTGGATATTTCTCAGCCTTCATCTTGCTTGGCTTCCAGGCTGCAGTGTTGTTCCCTTTTCAGTTGGCAGGGTCACCCCTCAACCCCCTACTCCCTGGCCATCTATGTGCAGCTGCTTTTGAAATCAACACCTCTTCTTGCAGAAGAACAGAAAGGACTGGGACTCTTGCCTTTTTCTCCATGTCCATGAGTCTCCTTCAAGTTGCTGCTAAATTGTCACCTGTCCTGGCCTATGTGGAATGCCCTTTCTGTGTCCTCAAACCACTCAGGTCACATGACAGTGAAGCTCTCATCACACTTCATGTTATAAAAATTTACATGCCTCTGGCTGGGGTTGTGGCTCAGCGGTAGAGCACACACCTTGCATGTGCAAGGCTCTGGGTTCGATCCTCATCACCACATAAAAAAATAAATAAAACAAAGGTATTGTGTCCAACTACAAATAAAAAAATATTTTAAAAAGTCACATGCCTCACTGAAAATGTGGAGAGAGCAGGGATGCTGACTATGATCTACTGTGTGTCAGTACTTAGCGTGAGTCCTGGTGTATAGTATAGTAAGTGCTCAGGAAATGGGTTTCATAGATGTGAAGAGATGAATGATAAGAATAAGAGCCAAGGCAGAATAATTACAGGGACCAAGATTAAGGGTTGGGCAGGGACCCTTAATGATATGGGGTTCCTTCCTTCCTTTCTTCTTTCCTATACCTGGGAAATGAATATTCAAGAATCTGACAGGAAAGATCTGACAACCTAATTAACTTGTCTTTTTTCATACCTAAAAACTCTGTCACTCAAATAATTGCCACACAATAAAGTGATGTTTGTACATCTGTGGTGTCATATCTCACCAAACATCAGACTTCCCAATTTTAGGGCACAGAGAAAGAAAGGAGGAGCAAGTTCAGTGGACCTGAGAAGCACTGTTCATGAGTGCCAGGGTTTGGAATGAGAGTCTTGGCTGGGTCCTGAGCAATGATCCTATGGAATAGAGGTGACTTTGTGCTTTATAAAGGCCTGCTTTTGTGTCTTTGTGACATGTGTGGCCCTCTAATTTGTAAAATTTAAACCTGCTGGGGTTTAAAGGAAAAGCCAAGAAACAACAGTACAGATTCTGGGTTTTCTTACCAAGCCAGCAGGGCCTCTTCATGAGATGTGGTCACATTCCAGTAATGTCCAACTGAATGTCCCACCAGCATGCTGCAGGCCAGGGTAGGGGGCTGGTCACAATACCAGAGTTCACCTGAATCTTCATCCTTGTAGTAACAGAAGGATTTTTCCTCCCTGATCAACAAGGGATTCACATTGCAAGATACACTTTCTTCATCTCCCCTGGGTCCCCGGAAATAGCCTATGAAATCAATTGTGGCCCAGTGTTCTGTCCAGATTCTGCGCAGAACCCCAATGGCCTCACTGGAGTGGATCAGCCGCACTTGCACCTGGGCCCTCCCAGCCCAGAGCAGAGGGAAGGACAATAGGTATGTGCCATTCTCCAGATCCTGGACATCCCCGGGGACCCCTGCTCTCAATTCTGGACTCAGCAATCGTGCCTGAAACAGATCCCCACCATGGGTCTTGGGCCTGCCCCGGTGGTCCCTGGCCACAAGGACAACCTCCAGGTAGCTTCCCAGGGCATAGGTGTCCTGAGCAGGACCCCTCAGGTGGTAGGTGGAGGTCTTGTGGCTGGTGGAGGCCAAAAGGTCCCCCCCATCTCCTGGGGTCAGAGGCCAGTATAGAAGGTGGATCAAGTTGGGGAGCTCCAGGGGGAGAGAAGTGGGATCTTTGTCTGCAGAAGGGGACTTTGGAGGCCAAGGGTCACTGTTGCCAGACCAGAAAATCCTGAAGTACAGGACCTGTGGGTAGAGAAAGAGGCACTTATCAGTGGTGGGTTTTCCTTATTTTCCTCCTGGGAGGGAGATTTCAATTCACCTGTCTCCAGTGTGTGGTAGGTGTCAGGCAGGGCAACCTTACACTGCTTCTGAGCCAAAGTTTAGAATCTAACACAACTGCCACCACACAAAACCACAGACACTAGCTCCTGTTAAAAACCATGTGTCAGTGGGTTTTGGTAAATCTCACAGAGAATAAACAACTCCTCCTGGTCCTCATT
The DNA here is from genome assembly GCF_052094955.1 of Ictidomys tridecemlineatus. Lineage (NCBI taxonomy): Eukaryota > Metazoa > Chordata > Mammalia > Rodentia > Sciuridae > Ictidomys > Ictidomys tridecemlineatus. Next base: position 115,351,851 of record NC_135486.1, read on the forward strand.
AGTTTTTGCCCATCTGCATACACTCCCGCAGACCCCACTTTCCAGCTCTCCCTTTCCCTTATAAGTCATTCTCTCTGTATTCCAAAACCAAGAGGAACCCCTCCTTCCCATCCTGTAGCCTCCCTTGGAGGGGGAATGCATGCAGAATGTACAAAGATGAAAATAATTAGCAGAAAAATTCTTTCCTAGAAAACCGTAGAAGAAAACCATGGTTCCTAGAGCCTAAAGGAAGGAGGGATGAAAGTTATTGTAGTTTTGTAGGATGGAAAGAGTTATCGGGATAGAAGGTGCTAATGGTCACACAACAGTTTGGATGTATTTAATACCACTGAAATGTACACTTAAATGATTAAGATGATACATTTTCTATCACTTATATTTTATCACAATAAAATTATAAATAAATAAGGAGAAAAACAAAAAGATTTTGAGTTTCATCAGAACTAGTAGTTACAACATTGATGTTAACTTATCTAAACATTGACAAGATTCTTCTTCTTCTTCTTCTTCTTCTTATTATTATTATTATTATTATTATTATTTTGATACTGGGAATGGAACCTAGGAGAGCTTTGCCACTGAGCTACATACTTAGCTCTTTCTTCAAGCATACTCTTTTGGGCTGGTTTTGGGCTCCCTTATCTTCTATCCCTACCTGACACAGTTTTCTCATTCTCTTTCTAAGACACCTTCTAAGTGTCCTGTCATGACACTTCTGCTTCTGGATTAAAAGTGGGAAAATGGAGAGTTTCTCTCAGCCTCCTTCTCCCAGATGAAAATAACCAGCTCAAGTTCTGTATAGAGGTAAGTGGAACAAGGAATACTCACCCAAAACACAATGGCTAGCACCACAACCAAAATCTTGTGCCACCTGAAATGTCTGAGGTATGGGCCTGTGGAAACCTGGAGTTCTTTATTAGACATCTGTAATGTGATCAAGACCCTAGATGGAGAATTTTTAAAATTCAAGAACAAATAAGAAATTATCCACAGAGAAGTTATATACCAATAATGGCTGTTTCTGAAAAGTCTGGTTACATGACTAAATAATTCAAAGCTATACTCAGCAGCATGAACCACATTTGGATGGGCTGAAGAACATCCAGCTCCTACCACATCTCTTAGAGAGCCTGAAAATTGATCCTGCAAGTTTTCTGAACCCCTGAGAATTGCTGTGTTTCAAACTCTGGCCTTTAACATCACCAGCCTTCCCCAAGTAGGCAGGTTCTCTTTCAACAAGAAGTAGAGTTGGCTCAAAGTATAACACTTCTGTTCTTCCACCCAACATCAGGCAGCAAGGGCTGCCCGATGTTCTGTCCAGAATCTGTGTAGAACCCCAACGGCCTCACTGGAGTGGATCAGCTGCACTTGCACCTAGGCCTTCCCAGCCCAGAGCAGGAAGAAGGACAATAGGTGTGTGCCTACAGATACTAAAACATCACAGGATGATATTATAAGTCACCTTATTTCAATTAATTTGGAAACTTAGATAAAATGAACAAATCCTCAAAAAACCTCTTATCAAAATGAACACGAGGGCTGGGGTTGTACCTTAGGGGTAGAGCGTTTGACTAGCATGTGTGAGGCAGTGGGTTCCATTCGCAGTACCACATATAAGTAAATAAAATAAAGGTCCCTTGACAACTAAAACATATTTTTAAAATGAACACAAGAAGAAAGATAAATCCAAATAATGCAGTATTGTTTTCAACTAAACAGAATCCATAATTTAAAACATTCTGCCAAAGACAATACTAGGCACAGATTGCTTCCCTAGCAAACCTTCCCAAACACTTAACAAACAATTTACATGGAGTTCTGAAATTCTTCTCCAGCAAACAAAAAGAAGGAACATTCACAACTCATTTGAAAATCTCATCTTGATTCAAAATCCTACCAAGTATATTACAAGAAAGGAAGATTACAGACCGACCTCTCTCACACAGATGCAAAATTACTAAAATAATCAGTGAATAATTTTGAGTGGTATCAAATCAGTGGTGTTGGAAGTCCATGAGAGGAGACTTTTGGTTTCAGCTCTGACAGTGAAAATCATCGTGCCCATCAACAAGAAAAGGCTGGATAAATTGCAAATCAACAGGTCTTCCTAGATTCAGCAGAGAATTGGGGGCAAAGGGCCACTGCCATCCCCCTAAAACTGAACAGACAGGCAACTATAGAGAATCACAGTGTAACAGAGGTCCCCCTCATGCTTCAAACATAACTCTCTCTGTTCTGCCACTATGGCTCATGGACAATTTCTCCTTTAAATTTCTCCTCTCCTTTTCCCCATCCCTAACAATTGTGGAAGCAATATTAACCTTCTTCCCATCTGAGGTCAAAATCCTCCAGCCCTCACACCACAGGAACAAAGAGGTAAGGAGTCCAGGCTTCAGGACAGGCACAAGAGGATCTGAGACATGGCTGGCTCTCTAGAGTACGGGTGAATATATGACTCCTGACAAGGCACAGCTGGAGTATAGCCTTTGAGCCACCTTTGGTTTTGGGGTACCGAGGATTGAACTCAGGGGCACTTGACCACTGAGCCACATCTCCAGCTCTATTTTATATTTTATTTAGAAATAGGGTCTCAATGAGCTGCTTAGCACCTCGCTTTTGCTGAGGCTGACTTTGAACTCACGATCCTCCTGCCTCAGCCTCCTGAGCGGCTGGGATTACAGGCCTGCACCACTGTGCCTGGTATTGAACTACCTCTTTCAAAGCTCCCTGTTCTCCCTGACAGAAACAAGCCTCTGGGACAGGAGTACCCTGTTTTGTCCTTCGCTAATAGAGCAATAAGACTTCTTTTTCCTTTTTCTCAAAATCTTGTCCTCATTATTAGATTAATATCAGGGACAAGGACTGAGATTTTGATATCACATTTGGTGACTCATATAGGACCCAATAACCCCCCCCCCCACACACACACACACCACTGTCACCACTCTGGTCTTCTGTACCCATGCTGAAGATTCAGGGTGTCTGGTGAGCTTGTTGAGAGCCAACCACTGGAGACTTAGGAGAGATGGTGAGTTTGCCTTGTGTTGACTCAAGGAGCTCTTCCTATAAGTAAGAGGGACTGAGGGACTGTCCCAGTAGCTGCTGAGGCTCCTTTTGCTTTGTGGAACCCCCCTCCTTATGGGTTGCCCCACCAATTGGTCTACTTTGAGAAAAAGGGAAAAGAATGCAGTAAAGTTGCAACACCTTGGCCATCTGGTAAGCTTCCCCAGTGGGCCTGCAGAGACCCTTGATGCCACACATCTGGTCCCTCTTTGTGGGGACATCAGTGTCACCATTTGTGTAGGGGTCATGGTTAGGTAGGAGTAGGGAAACAGTCCTTTTTTCCCTATCTGCTGACTGTTTTAAAGGCTTCTGTCTGTCAGCCACGGTTTGGGGGCTCCTTTCTGCTCATCCCTTTCTGTGTTTTTGTTTGCATCTCTTTTTTAAAAATATTTTTTAGTTGTAGTTGGACACCATACCTTTATTTTTATTTGTTTTTATTTTTATGTGGTGCTGAGGATCAAACCCAATGCTTTGCACGTGCTAAGCGAGCCCTCTACCTCTGAGCCACAACCTCAGCCCCTTGTTTGCATCTCTTATAGGCCCTTTAAGATGAGGGCAATGCTGTGTTGATCCTACTGATTGAGAGTCTCTTGAAAAAGGTCTTAGCTAAAAGAGACACACACAGGTATGAACCTAAGTAAAAGATGATGTTTGACTGTGACAAAATCTGGTCATTGAGTGGTATTCTGAATCCATATCCAATCTTGCCATTGGAGCTGGTCTGTCCAAGTTAGGTAAATGGGAGAAGTGCTATCTGTGCAGAGTGCTGTGCAGCTGTATGAGAAAGAGTCTGAACAGTCAGAAACTAAGCTGAGGTCCAAAAAAGGCCCTGCCTCTTATTTGCAAGGAGAGCAGGACACCAGAAGTTTAGAAAGACATAAACCCTTTCAGCCCCATGTGGGCAGGCCTGGCCCTGCCTCTCAGCCTGGCCCCAAGCAGCCGCAGCTCACTCCACTGTGGGTCACACTCCCTACCCTACGGGGAAACCCCAGGAAAGCTTTCTGGGGTGTAGAGAAATAGGCAAAGAGGACTTGGCTTCCATTCTGCCTCCCAGCCCCTTTTAGTCATGGGACAAAGGGATTGGCTAGCCAAAAAGGACATGGCAGTGGGTGTTGAGACTGCTATACCATGACCTGGGGACCGGAATGGTCTCCCCTTTTAAGATCTGACAGGACACCTCATTTGGCCAGGGAATACCCATCACTGGGCAGACGTTGGGAGATGGGCCATGACCAGTGGACTATTTGTCAAAACAGCTTGACTATGCAGCAAAAGGATGTCCCCAGCCCACCCCACCTTTGGGCAGTAACTGTCACTTGTGATTTACTACAAGAGGTTGAGAAATACCCTTGAGGACAACCCATTAATTCTTTTTTTTTCCTCTCACCAAGTCTTGGTCCTACTTGAACAGGGAAGTGGCTACTGGCTGACTGCTGGGAGGAGAGGAGATACCAGGAAACCCCAAGGTCAACCTTAAAATGGTGTCCACCTCAAATCCAGCAGCACTGTTTCCATTAGATGATAATGAGACCCTATAACCTAACTGCCTGAAATCTTAAGAGAGTGTCTACTCTATCGGGTTTAGACTTGTCTGATGAGCCCATCACAGAGCTGAACTGCCGACCTCTTCATGGATGGGAGTAGCTTCATGGGAAATGGAGCTGCAGGTAGCTGGGCGTGCTGTGCTCACAGAACAGCAGGTATTAGGAGCTGAGGCTTTGCCACCTGGAACATCAGCACAGAAAGCTGAGCTAATTGTCCTGACAAGCACTCTCAGACTGTCCAAAGGAAAGAAGTGACCCAGCAAGTGAGCTGGTTGATTGGATGGGCAACAGAAGGTATGCACAGCCTGGGATCCCAATCTAGAGGGAAAACAGAAAAGATAAATCACACCTTAAAAAACACAGTGGTTGCCAGGCGTGGTGGCACATGCCTGTTATCCCAGAAGCTCAGGAGGCTAGGACAGGAGGATTGTGAGTTCAAAGCCAGCTTCCACAAGGATGAGGCATTAAGCAACTCAATAAGACCCCTATCTCTAAATAAAACACAAAATAGAACTGGGATTGGACTTAGTGGTTGAATGCCCCAGAGTTCAAATCTGGTACTCAAAAAAAAAAAAAAAAAAAGACAGTGGTTAAACTATGCTAAGAAACTCACCTGCAATGGGTTAGGGTGTTGCCAACTGCTCACTTCAATAAGGGCAGTCCCAGAAGCATGCTTAAATTGAGCCCAGGAAGAAACTGTATAGTAGAGATCCTTTCTGGTAACCTGGGAAAGGAGAGGGACAAAATGTGGCTATAGCAAAAGAAACTAGATTAATGTAGCATGCGGGACAATCAGTCAAATATTAATTGCTTTATGTGAGTGTGCTTCTTCCAGGTCCCCACCAAGGTTGGAGTCACATCTCTATCCCTTCCAGTAAAAGTCCCACAGAAGCTGTGCATTAATGTGTTTGTTCTCACCAAGTGACACAATTCAGGACACAATTCAGCGAGACCCTGTCTCTAATAAAATATCTTAAAAGGTCTGGGATGAGGCTCAGTGGTTAAGCACCCCTGGATTCAATCCTCAGTACAAAAAAAAAGTCCAAAAGAAAAAATGACAATAGGAGATATAAATGTTCCATTCCAGGGCTCCCTTCATTGCCCAGTTTCAGCAGCAAGCAACTTGGAGATGACATTGTCCATTTTTCCATTGTAATGGAAGATAGAAATTGACAGTGAAGAAATAGAACAGGGGACCATTTCATGCTTTGAAGATAACCCTCACTGCTCAGCCACTAAATCTTATTTTAAAACTGGTTTCATTTGGTTGGTTGGTTCACTTCCTTTCTCTTCTCCTTCTCCCCCTTCCCAATCATAGTAGAAGAAATATTGACCTTCTTCCTGCCCTAGGCCAAGTTTTTGATCCTTCAGCCCACACACCACAGGAATGAAGGAGTCTAGGCTTCAGGACCAGCACTAGAGGATCTGAGACATGGCTGTCTTTCAAAGCTACACGTGAATTAGGGCTCCTTACAGGGTCCAGCTGGAGTGTAGCCTTTGAATCACCTCTTTAAAAGCCCTCTGTTCCCCTTACAGAAGCACAGCCTCTGGGACAGGAGTACCCAGAGTTTCTCCTTTGCTAGCAGAGCAAAAGAACTTCTTTATCCTTTTCTTCTCAAAACCTTGTCCTCATTATTAGATTGGCTTTGGGATAAGAACAGAACTTTTTTCCCCCCTACAATATCTTTAATTAATTAATTAATTAATTAATTAATTAATTAATTAATTTTTTGTGGTGCTGAGGATCGGACCAGTGCTTCACTCATGCTAATCAAGTGCTCCAACACTAAGCCACCACCCCAGCCCAAGAACAGAACTTTTAATATCAACAACTTACCTGGTACAGAAGTTGCTAGAGCCAGAGCCAGCCAAACACTTAGTTACTGGGTCAGGGAAGAGGGAAGTTCCATCCTGCTCCACGGAGGTGCAATCACATTGGCCAGAAAATAGGTTTTATTTAAAGCCAGATTTGAAGGAAGAAGACTTTTTGTTGGTTGGTTGGTTTCAAATTTTTCATCTTCAGAAAACTCAAGGTCCAGGAATCTTTTATAAGAGAAGAGGCAGCACAGCAGGGACAAAAGGCAGGGAATATATACACACAGACTTAGCGTGATACCTGAAGAACATGTCAGTGACATCTGGCAATGGGGAGAGGGTAGTTTTTATTCTTATCATGCGGAAGTCCAGAAGTTAAAAAAAAGGGGGGGGGGACTTTCGTTATCAAGGGGGAACTTGCCCTTTATTTCACAGGATTCCTTTAATTTCAGATGGAATCTGTGTCAAATGGCAATTGTCAAATTACTGAAGGGTGAGCAAGGGCTGGTTCAAACTCCAGGGCCCAGTCTCCAGGGAGCTCCTAAACTTTTTAGAGTTTCATTTTCAGAAATGCTACCAAGTTCTTATACCAGAGAGAAAACCCTTCTGCTTTGGGCAGGAAGCGAGAAAAAATAATCATTTAAAAAAAAGAGCATTTGGGCTGGGCTGGTGGCTCAATGGTAGAACAGACACCTGGCACATGTGAGGCCCTGGGTTCTATTCTCAGCACCACATATACATACATAAAATAAAAATCAATAAAAAAATAGCATTCTTTGCTCAATAAAAAATTCCTGTCTGTAAAAGTCTACTTTAGCAGAGCTTTATCTAACTGGAGGAAGGATGATTAGACATTTTGAGGCCTCTGTAATCTTTGGGTGACATGTAGGAAAAAAGCTGATAAATACTCTAAAAGTGTTAAGCCCAGGGACTCAAGCCCACTTAAAAAAAATCATCACATTTCAGACTTTTTTCCCACTCCCACACTTCAACACCACAGTCACAGGACAACAGTGTACTAACAACAGATTTGGCTGTAAGTGAACTGGTTTTCTATGTAACAGAAATCAATAATTGGACTTTAAAACTCAAAACAGTAGTATTTACATTAGCACCAATAAAGGGAGGAATATTTAGGTTGAGTCTTTGTTTGTTTGGTACTGGGGAGAGAACCCAGGGACACTCTACCCACTGAGCTACAGCCCCAGCCATTTTCATTTTTTATTTTAAGACTGGGTCTTGCTAAGTTGCTGAGACTGACCTCAAACTTGGGATCTTCCTGTCTCAATCTCTGAGTCTCTGGGATTACAGGTATAAGCCACCATGCATGGCCTTAGGTGTAAATCTAACAATATAGGCACAGAGTTCATATGAAGCAAATGCCAAATCTCTGATGAAAAAAATAAAAATGACTTTCAGTTGCAGCTCAAAAGTGCTTGAAATATCCACGTTTCTTCAGGCCTGACAGGAGGGCCTGCAGGGTGGGGTGAAACCACATACTCAGCACTTGTGGTTAGCATTGCCAAACTACCAGGCCAGGAAACTGAAAGTCAGGGGCTTAAGGGCATGAAACCCCAAAGACCCTTCAAGATTGCTTTCCACCACGACCGGAATATTTAGAGTTTCCTCATAGTGCGGTTACATTAGGCAGAAGATGATTGGCTTATGGACATTGTCTTCCTTATGTATGATTGACAGGCACACCCCACTCGAACTCTATAACAGTTGTGCGCATTCCAAAAATAAACTGAGCTACTGGATGACACCCTGAGGTGGGTCTCCAGCCAGTTCTCTCACCAGCTCCCGGAGTCTGTGTGTTGATTCCGTGTCTCTACCCCCCTTGACAAGGTAGCTGAGTGACCATCAACCACGAAGGGACTTAGGAACACATACAAAAGACCTAAATAAATGGAGATATTCCGTGTTCATAGGTAGCATCACTCAACATTGTTAAGATATCAATTGTTTCCAACTTGATCTATAGATTTGGTGGAATCCCAGTGAAATCCAGGCAAGTTATTTTGTGGATGTCAGCAAACGGATTCTTCTTCATCCTCAGCCCTTTTTATTTTTTTTATTTTGAGACAGGGTCTTGCCAAGTCCTTAGGGCCTTGCTAAGTTGCTAAGGCTGGCTTTGAATTTGTGATCTTCCCACCTCAGCTTCCCAAACCGCTGGGATTACAGATGTGTGCCACTGTACCCATTTCAACAAACTGATTCTAACATTTTATAAAAAGGCAAAAAGGCTCAGAAAAGTCATTTCAGTATTGTAAATAAAAAGCAAAGTCAAAGAACCAACACCACTGCTTGACTTCGAGGCTTACTGTGAGCTACAACAATAAAGACAGTGTGGTTTCAGTGACAGAATAGACAATAAACCAATTAAACAAAACAGAGAATGGTGCAGCAGAAAAGACAGCTAGGAAAAGACTCACAGAAATAGAATCAACTGATTTTGACAAAGAAATAAAGTCAATTTAATGGAGAAGAGACAATCATTTCAGTAGTCCTGAAACAACTGAACAGCTAGACAAATACTCTACACCTTTCTCAATAATTAACTCAAAAGTAGATCATCGACCTTGATTTAAAATGCAAAGCTATAACACTTCTAGAAGACAGAGTAACAGAAAAGCTCTATGATGTTAGACTGGTTTATATATAGCTGGCAAATAAGACTATTAAAAGTTGCTCAATATCAGATGTCATTAGAGAATTGCAAGTGAAAGTAATAGGAAGATAACCTTACACACCTGAGGGAGGGGTTAAATTTTATTTTATTTTTTAAATTTTCTGGTACTGGGGATTGAACCCAGGTTTGCTTTAACATGGAGCCACATCCCAAGCCCTTTTTATTTTTTATTTTGAGACAGGGCCCTGCTAAATTGCTGAGGCTGGCCTCAAATTTGTGATCTTCCTGCCTCAGCCTCCCAGGTAGCTGGGATTACATGCATGTGCCACTGTGCCCAGAATGGAGTGGTTAAATTTAAAAAATAAAAATAAAAAAAGGAAGGAGAAGATCTGACAATACTAAATGCTGAGATTGTGGAGCAACAAAAATTCTCATCATTGTTGACTGAAGAAGTTATCAAAAGCCTCCCAACACAGAAAAGCTTAGGATCATATGACTTCACTGGTGAATTCTACCACACACCTATAATGCCTGTCCTTCCAAACTCTTCAAGAAAGTTGAAGAAGAGGGAATCCTTCCACACTAATGGAGCCAGCTCTATCTGGATATGAAAACTAGGAAAAGATATCACACAAAAACTATAGGCTGATATCCTGATGAATACAGAAGTAAAAGCCCTCATCAAAACACTAGCAAACTGCATTCAGGAACTTTAAAGATTCAAACACCATGACCAAGCAAGATATTCCTGAGATGTAAAGATGGGTCAACCTATGCTAATGAACTAGTGTGACATACCACATTAACAGAATGAAGAATCAAAACCACATGGTCATCTCAGTAGATGCAGAGAAGACTGCTAACAAATTTCAACACCTTTTCAGGATTTAAAAAGCTCAACCTGCCAGGTGTTGTGGATACCCACCTGTAATCCCAGTGACTCTGGAGCCTGAGGCAGGAGGATCGAAAGCAAGACCCTCAGCAACTTAGCAAGACCCTCAGCAATTTAGCAAGACCCTGCCTCAAAATAAAACATAAGAAGGCCTGGGAATGTTGCTCAGTGATTATACCCCCCCTGGGTTCAATTCCTGGTACCACACCAAACCAAACAAAAACACAACTCAACTAACCAGGAATAGATATAACTTCAACATAATAAAAGCCATATATGGAAAACCCACAGTAGAAATCTGAAACCTGGGTGGAGATGTGGCTCCATAGTAGAGTTTGCTTAGCATTAGCATTATGAAGCCCTGGTTTCCATTTCTTCCACAGAAAGGGAGAAGGTGGGAAGCAACTGAAGGTTATTTCTGTAAGATTAGAAACCAGGATGCTCACTCTCACCACGTCTATTCAACACAATCCTGGAAGTGCTAGTTAATCAAGAAAAACACTAAATAAAAGACATCCAGACAGGCCGTGTGGTGCAAGCCTGTAATCCCAGCGGCTTGGGAGGCTGAGACAGGAGGATTACGAGTTCAAAGCCAGCCTCAGCAACGGTGAGAAGCTAAGCAATTTACTGAGACCCTGTCTCTAAATAAAATACACAATAAGACTGGGGATGTGGCTCAGTGGTCAAGTGCTCCTGAGTTCAATCCCCAGTACCAAAAAAAGACATCCAGGTTGGAAAAAAAAGTAACATTGTCCTTTTTTCAGATGGCATGATCTTCCATTAGAAAATCCCCAAAGATTACACCAAAACTCCCTTAGCATTAAGAAATAAATTCAGGCTGGGGATGTGGCTCAAGCGGTAGCTCGATCGCCTGGCATGCGTGCAGCCCGGGTTCGATCCCCAGCACCACATACCAACAAAGATGTTGTGTCCGCCGAGAACTAAGAAATAAAAAAAAAAAAATGTTGGAAATTCTCTCTCTCTCTCTCTCTCTCTCTCTCTCTCTCTCCCTCCTCTCCTCTCACTCTCTCTTTAAAAAAAAAAAAGAAATAAATTCAGTAAAGTTGAAGGACACAAAGTCAACATACAAAAATCAGTACCCAATTTTTACAAATGTAATTACTAAAGCTGGATATCCATATAAAAGAATGAAAATAGATCCTCATTTTTACATCACACACATACACACCCCTAAAAATATGTTAAAGATTTAAATATAAGACCTGAAAGTGTTGAACACCTAACTTCATGTCATTGGTCTAGGCAATGTTTTCTTGGATACAAAACCAAAAACAGAAGCAACAAAACTTAAAAAAGCAGAACCACATTCAACTTAAAATCTTCCTCACAGCAAAGGAAACTATCAACAGAACAAAAAGACAACCTGTGAGTTGGAAGAAAATATTTGCAAACCATACATCAAATGAGATTCAAAATCCACAAGGGACTCCCAATAATTCAATAGACAGAAAACACACACACACACACAATCCAATTAAAAAATGGGCAAAAGATATAAATAGACATTTCTCCAAAGAAGACACATAAATGACTAACAGGTATGTGAAAATATGCCCAACATCAATAATTGTCACAAAACCATAATGAGCTATTGTTTCAACATCTGTTGTGATGACCAGAAAAAAAGTGTTGGTGCAGATATGGAAAAATGGAATCTTTACTACACTATTGATATGAATGTAAAATGGTACAAACAGTGCAGAAGGAGGTTCCTGAAAATGTGATTACCATATCATGCAAATATCCTAGTTCAGGATGTTGTGGGAGGCCATCCTCACACGTGATTTGAGTTACCTCCCTCGCTGGGTGAGACACAGCTGTGTTAGAGCGCTCCCCCCACCCTTTCCCAGGTCCGAGGGCTTGTCCATGCAGAGGCGTGTCTGACCACTGCCCCAAAGACCCAATCGTCCCCCCTGACCTTGGGATGCTGCCCCCCCTAACCTTCATTGGATGGGATTTTCCCTGGAATTTTTTGTTCCCCAATAAAAGCCCTCTCCCTGGTGTGTTCTCTCTCTCTTGCTAGTCTCCTCTGTAAACCTCGCTACCGCATTAGGTGGCCGGAGGCGGGAGTTAGGAGAAGCCGTCCCGGAGCTGGTATTAAAGGTAATAAGAGTCTTGTCTCTTTAATTTAAAACTCCCTAGCAATTACTCATGAATCGAACCGAACCTTCTTTCGTAAAGCCAGTGCTGGTTGCGTGGTATTTTCTAAAAGAATTAAAATTAGGATCTTGAAGAGATATGCCTTCATTGCAGCATGATTCAGAATAGCCAAGATATGGAAATAAGATAAATGTCTGTCAAGTGATAAGTATAAAGAAAATGTGATAAAAGCATACAATGGATATTGGCCATAAAACAATGGAGATTCTGCCCTGTATAACAGCATCCATGAATCCTGAGATTATGCTCAATGAAATAAGAAAAATATACAAGGACAAACACTACATGAGTCTATTTATATATGAGACATCTAAAATAGCCCAACCACAGAAGCAGAAGTAGAATGGCAGTTTTCAAGGGCTGGGGTCAGGATCAAGGGAGGCAGAGACAGGCATAGCTACACTGCTATATGACAATATTGCTATGGTGGCTGGTGACATGATTAAGCAGGAGACTAGAAACTTGAGACAGGAGCTGGAGCCAGAGCCAGGTTGTCTGGGGCCAGAGAGACATGGAGCCACTAGGAGTCTAGTGGCCTGTGAAACTAGAATCAGGCCTTCCACTGATTACCACAAATCCTCTTAGAGGCTAAGAGTTAATGCCACCTGGCCTAGTGACAATCACACTGTTGCTGGAGGACCATCTATCTGAGGATAACCCAAGATTCCTTTTGATCTCCTGCATTATGTATGTTCTTGATTCTAGAGCAAGGAGGGCCAGGAGGCAGTACAGCAATTGAACGATGTCATCAATCTCATGTCAATTTTCCATAGTATTGCCTCCAACAGTGTCTGTATGGGCATGGAGCAAACATATGATATGCAAATGCAGTTAAGATTAGGAGACCCCCTCAAGACCAAACGCAAAACCATGAGGCCCCATAAAAATGTCAATCAATAACAACAGTGATGATTCAGTAGTAGTACAAATAGCAGACACCTGAACTGACTTTCTTGGCTTCCCTGTGAGGGTGGTTTATCCTGCAGAGGAAAGTTGATGAAAGAGAATCAGGGCCCCAACTTTTATTACCAAATTCTAGATATACTCCCATTTCATCTCTTTTCTTAAAAGACAACAATCTTACCACTCACCCTCAATTCCACCCACCCACACGCCTTCTTTATCTCCTTCAAGGACTAGAAATTCCACCCCTCCTTCCCTGTACCTGCCATGTTGGAAAGATGTCCCCAAAACTGAAAAGTTCCCAACTCTGCTCTTTTACATTATCAGCCTGTTCAGTTAGGCATCTGCTTCCAGTGTTGTTACCACATCATGTTTATTCAGTACCTTATCAAACCGGAGTCAAATAAACTTAGCTTGGGACAGTGCCAGGAAAGGGGGACAGACTGATCTCTGGCTTTATAATAGGGCTGCCACCTACTCTCTATAGTTTCATTAGCCCTCCATCCCCTCTTTTAATAGGAAACGGTGTCCTCATCACCACTTGCTTCATGGGGCTAAGGGAAAACCCAGGAATCCAGACCAGGAATTCAGACCATCATCCCTTAGAAATTCTAGATATCCTATCCACCCAGTTAATCCTTTTCACTCCTGGACTAGATTGCAGGTTCCATATTCTCCCCCAACACAGCCCTAGAACCTAGGCAGAGACTTTCAGCTAGAACAGACTGAGAAAACTAATAGGCATAAAAGTAAATGATGTCCAGGGCACAGCCAACTTGACATCATAATTCAAACCCTGAAAGGGTGACAAAAAAGACATCTCAAAGAAGTGTTGGGGCAACAAGTGACAGTCATACATAGATTCTCACTTCTTTTTGGTTTGGGATTGGGAATCAATGTGCATGTTTTCTCAGCCAGCACCGTATTAAAAATCACCATGTTGATTGCCAGGCATCAGGCAACGGTCAATGGTGGCAAAAAGTAAAATGGGAACCATACTGACTGGACTTACTGTCACTTCCTGATGACATTGCCCTCTCCCTTCTGGTCCAATACATTGGCCATAGATAATGCAGAGAAGCTGAGCTGGATATTTTGGTGCATATCTGTAATCCCAGCTACTCCAGAGGCTGAGGCAGGAAGATCCCAAGTTTCCTTGTCTCAAAATTGAAAGGGCTGTTGGGGTGCCCTTTTAATTTTCTTTTTTTAAAAAAATATTTATTTTTTAGTTGTAATTGAACACAATATCTCTTATTTATTTATGTGATGCCTAGGATTGAACCCAGGGCCTCTCATGTTCGAGACAAGTGCTCCACCGCTGAGCAACAACCCCAGCCCCGCCCTCTTAATTTTCTATCCCCAGTACCATTAAAAAGCAAAATACAGGGAAGGCCACAGGATCATGACATCAGCCGTGGGACTCTTGGTATAGCATCACATTCTTAGATTCTTTAGCCACCATCCTTGGCTCTGTCTTTTTGGACAATGGTTACTAGCTACTGAGGGTGGCCACCTTGTATCCTCTCCTAGAGATATTCATCTTCCTCTACAGAAGCTAAGGATCCACTCCCCTCCTCCCAGCCATTAATCCTCTTTTCCTCAATTCATCCTCAAGTTCTCAACAGTATTTAAAGTTGTTACTACCGTGTCCTCTTATGCCCTCTGCAATTCTAGTCTCTGTGGTTGCTTGAGTCTCCAGTCTACCTGATCCCTCTAGACTCGGTCTCATACCCCCATGGGTCCTATTTGGTAAGTCTGAGACATGTCACTTCCTTCAAATCAGGCCCCATGGCTTGTTTCCTTTTCTGTAACCCACAGAACATTAAGGACAGCAATTTGCCCTGATTGCAATTTTAATCTAGACTGGCTGCTGGACAGGTACTTGGCATCCTATTTACTAAACCAGAATCTACCCACAAGGCAACCTCCCCTGCTCCCATTTCCTTTCTGAGGCCTAAACCGCCTTATCCCACTGCAGGGATACCTCTCCACTCATGTTCCTTCTCCTCTTCCTCTGTTAGGCCCCCAACTTCTCATTTGCTCTTTCACAGCAACTCACAGGGCGATGTCCTGCTGATGCCTCCATTACTGCCAAAGCATGGCATCTGCCAACCTGTGGCTGATGTCACCAGTCAGGTACTCAGAATGAAGTCGAATGTGGAGAAAGGGCAGCCACAGGAGGAAAGGCAGAACCCTGCCCCTTAGCAGAATAAACTGACAGGAACAAGGCTAGAGGCAAGAGGAGCTTCTAATCGCTATAGAACACTGTGGCCCAGACCTTCATTCAAAGAATAATAGCCTTCTCCCACTCACCAGGAAGTCTTCTCTCCTGAATGCCTGAAGAATCAAGCAATGACCTGGGAGAGGGTCCTGTCTGCCTCCTTTCCAGAGAGGAACCAAACAGAAGCATATGAGGTACTGTGCAGGGGATGGTTTGCTGTGTTCTTATTTGAAGACAGTGCCTTTCTCAGAGTCTGAACTTTCACGGTCTTCTAAGTATCATCCACAGTAAGAGGAGAAAAGAAGCTCAGCTGGGGAGGTGGGGAAACTTTGAAATCCAGAGTTTACTTAGGAAAATATTTCTATCCTACTTCCAGAACATACAAATAATTGGATTAGACAGGATAAAAAAGATTCATTGACAAAAAGGAAATCTCAGAAAGCAAAGAGAGAGAGAGAGAGAGGTGTATTAATAAGTAAGTGTCCAATAAGGGGACAGAAAACACAACAGATTTTAACAGCAGAATTTTAATATGAGAATTGTTAAATGATGAAAGTTTCAGGAGATAGGTTAGCAGATCAGTATGCATGAGATCCTGGGTTCAATTCCTTGCATACAAGATAGAAGGTTGCTGACACTAACAGGACAGGACCCAGGGAGGAATCCCCTAGGAAGCAGGCAAGAGCAAGACCTCCCTTCCCTCTAACCCTCCAAGCTACTGTGGGAAGGATGGGAGCAAATATCCCAACAGCCACTAGGAGGTGGGGCAGAAACGTTTGCAGAATCCCAGCCACAAACTCACAAAGCCTAGAATAGAAAGATAGGTTAGACTAGGCATAGTAATGGTGAGTACATATACTCTCCGCTATTACAGCAGGTGAGCAGTAAGGTTCCAAGTTCAAGGTTAGCCTAAGCAATTTAGTGAGACCCTGTCTCAAAATAAAAAGTAAAGAGTGTGGAGGATGTGGCTCAGTGGTAGAGCACTTGCCTGGCAGGTGCAAGGCCCTGGGTTTAATCACCAGTACCACCAAAAAAAAAAAAAAAAAAGAAAAGAAAAAGTTAGATTGGAGGTTGGGGACTGAGAAATGATTGCTTAATTACCAGCATAGCACATGTCAATTTGCCAGTAATTAAACTAATAGCTTAAAAGTTGCTCCATGTTATGCTGGGAATGTAATATGATAGAGCACTGGCCTAGCACATGTTGAAGATCAGAGTTCAATTCCCAGTACAAAACAAAAAAGAATTGTTTGATGTGAGCAAATACATTTAGTCTTTTTTTATTGGTTGTTCAAAACATTACAAAGCTCTTGACATATCATATTTCATACATTAGATTCAAGTGGGTTATAAACTCCCATTTTTACCCCAAATATAGATTGCAGAATCACATTGGTTACACATCCACATTTTTACATAATGCCATATTAGTAACTGTTGTATTCTGCTACCTTTCCTATCCTCTACTATCCCCCCTCCCCTCCCCTCCCATCTTCTCTCTCTACCCCATCTACTGTAATTCATTTCTCTCCTTGTTTTTTTCCCCATTCCCCTCACAACCTCTTATATGTAATTTTGTATAACAATGAGGGTCTCCTTCCATTTCCATGCAATTTCCCTTTTCTCTCCCTTTCCCTCCCACCTCATGTCTCTGTTTAATGTTAATCTTTTACTCCTGCTCTTCCTCCCTGCTCTGTTCTTAGTTGCTCTCATTATATCAAAGAAGACATTTGGCATTTGTTTTTTAGGGATTGGCTAGCTTCACTTAGCATAATCTGCTCTAATGCCATCCATTTCCCTGCAAATTCCATGATTTTGTCATTTTTTAGTGCTGTGTAATACTCCATTGTGTATAAATGCCACATTTTTTTATCCATTCATCTATTGAAGGGCATCTGGGTTGGTTCCACAGTCTAGCTATTGTGAATTGCGCTGCTATGAACATACGTTTAGTCTTTTTTTTTTAACTTGTAGATGGACACAATGCCTTCATTTTATTTGTTTTTATTTTTATGGGGTGCTGATGTTGAACCCAGTACTTCACATGTGCCAGGCAACCATTCTACCATTGAGCCACAACCCTAGCCCCTACATTTAGTCTTAAGGTTTGCAATAGCAAGGCTAACTCTGGAGGATATAGATTTTTAAATTTTTCCCTGTAAAGTAAGATATAAATTTGTCTGAAGAGAAACTCCCAGGTTACTGTGCTGTAGAAGACACAGGAAGGGAGTCCTTTTGGTTTTTTTGGGGGGGGATGGTATAAGGGACTGAACCCAGGCACACTTAATCACTGAGCCACATTCCCAGTCCTATTTTTAAATTTTATTTAAAGTCAGGGTCTCTAGGACCTCATTGAGTTGCTGAGGCTGGCTTTAAACTCACAATCCTCCTGCCTCAGCCTCCCGACTGCTGGGATTACAGGTGTGTACCACTATGCCCAGCTATTACAGTTTTCTTTTTTGAGGGGGGTACCTGGGATTGAACTCAGGGGCACTCAACTACTGAGCCACATCCCCAGACCTATTTTGTATTTTATTAGAGACAGGGTTTCACTGAGTTGCATAGAGCCTTGATAAATTGCTGAAGCTGGTTTTGAACTCACAATCCTCTTGCCTCTGCCTCCTGAGCTGCTGGGATTACAGGCATGCACCATTGCACCCAGCCAGTGCAGTTGTTTTAAGGACACTCAAGATAACAGGGTCTCTGAGAAGTGTCTGTTCAGTTCCTTGGCCCATTTATTGATTTGATTATTTGTTATTTTGGAGTTAAGTTTTTTGAGTGCTTTATATATCCTAGAGATCAGTGCTCTATCTGATGTGCATATGGTAAAAATTTGCTCCCATTCTGTAGTCTCTCTCTTCACCTCATTGATTGTTTCTTTTGCTGAGAAGAAGCTTTTCAGTTCTCAGAAGGTGATATATAATCAATCAACAAATATGTGAAAAAAATGTTCAACATCTCTAGCAATTTGAGAAATGCAAATCAAAACTACTCTAAGATTTCATCTCACTCTAGTCAGAATGACAGCTATTAAGAACACAAACAAAATAAATGTTGGCAAGGATGTGGGGAAAAAGGCACATTCACACATTGCTGGTGAAACTGCAAGTTGGTGCAACCAATATGGAAAGCAATATGGAGATTCCTTGGAAAACTTGGAATGGAACCATAATTTGACCCAGTTATCCCACTCCTCTGTTTATACCCAAAGGACCTCAAAACAGCATACTACAGGGACCCAGCCACATCAATGTTTATAGCATCACAATTCACAATGGCTAAATTGTGGAACCAACTAGTTGCACTTCAACAGATGAATGGATAAAGAAACTCTGGTACATATACACAATGGATTATTACTCAGCATTAAAAGAGAATAAAATCATGGCATTTACAAGTAAATGGATGGAGTTGTAGAATACGATGCTAAGTGAAGTAAATCAATCCCAAAAAACCAAAGGCTAATGTTTTCTCTGATATGTGGATGCTGATACATAATGGGGGCAGGGGGAGCATGGGAGGAATGAAGGAACTTTGGATAGGGCAAAGGGGAGAGAGGAAACGGGAGGGGGCATGGGAATAGGAAAGATGGTGGAAAGAGATGGACATCATTACCCTAAGTACATATATATCCACACGAATGGTGTGTCTCTACTTTGTGTACAACCAGAGACATGAAAAATCTTGTTCTATATGTGTACTATGCGTTGAAATGCATTCTGCTATCACGTACAACAAATTAGAATAAATAAATTTAAAATAAAAAAGATAACAGGGTCTCTGAGGGGAATGGAGTTTGGTTGAATAAGGTTATGGGTACAAAGAGTGAGGGAGGGAGTCATGCTCAGTGGTCTACAAGATGGAAGTCTGGCCTTTTCATATCTTTCCTGGTCAGTAGATTCCATGATGGGCTGTGGTCAGTGAGCTGTTCCTCTGAGTAGTCAAGCAAGTCTGGGAGCTGAGCACAAAGTAAGCTCTCACCAGAAGCCACCCCCAAGTGGTGACAGGCACCTGCCTTTCCCTGGGGCATATATTGCTGTAGCCCTGCTCCTAGACCAGGAAACTAGTCTGGACATACTGGAAAAATCTACAGCTTCCTTAAGTCATCTTTCAGAAAATGTACTTTCCAAATGTACAAATAGTTTGAGAAAATAAAGCCTGAGCTCCAGGTGGAGACTCTTTGGAAGAAATGAATCTTCAGCTGTACCCAGAGTCATTTTTAGCAAATGCGAGTCACAACCCAGAACATGATAGATAAAATTCTAGGAACTCTTGCTTATTTCTGCTGTCTCCTTTTGTCTCACTTAATCTTCAACTAAAAACTAAACAAACAAATTTCCATGTGATTTATGTCATCCCAGGGCATCTCTGTTCCCCAACCTAGAATGTTCTCCTGATGCTCTGTGCCTGACTGATCCAAAATCCTCTTTCAGATCTCAGCTCAGGTGATTCTTCTTTGTGGAATTCTTCTCTGGACCTGGAAGGATGACTTTCCTGTGTACTTGCATATTTCACCTCTATTATCACACTTTCCATAGGAAACTATAATCATCACTAACCCTGGCAGCATAATCCCATACCCTGATTAACCAGGCTTCTTGTTTCAAGAAACAGAGGCCAATCCTGGCTGATTGTGGAAATGGACTATTAATAAAAGGATTCTTGACAGCCCATGTAAGTGTTGGGAGATTAGAAAAATGCTAAGGTTTCAGGAACTAAACCCTTAAACCACACTGAGAACGTGCCTGATGAGGCACCCAGCACCTCTACTGCTGTCCTCTTCAACAGCAGAAGAGATTTTGATGCTGCATCAAAACTCTGTGACCACAACCATTGAGAGACCAGATAGTTCTTTTAGTTTTCTTGGTGAGAATGGGTTTGATTGAAGGAAATGGTAGTAAATTGAGAAGTAAAAGCCAGAGGATAATATTGAGGAGACAATTTTTTCCATAATCTCTTTTTAAAGAGAGAGAGAGAGAGAGAGAGAGAGAGAGAGAGAGAGAGAGAGAGAGAGAGAGAGATTGATTTTTAATATTTATTTTTTAGAGTTTCTTGTTGGACATATTTGAAGGAACGATGATTATAATTTATTGTAGACCATTGAATAATGTATCAAAATACATTCTACTGTCATGTATAACTAAAAAGAACAAATAAAAAAATTTTAAACTTAAAAGTATGATTAAAAAAAAGAAAGAACATCTTATTATCATATGACATAAAGAAAAAAAACTAAACTAAATGCTGTCTGTGTTTGGATCCTGATCCAGGAAAAATAATATCTATGGGGAACATTATTGGGATAACTTACTAAATTTAATATAGACTAGATATGATATTATCCATATTAAGTTTCCTGAATTTGATCACTGTACTCTGGCTATTGAAGAAAATATGCTTGTTTTGGGGAGAGTCGCTCTGAAGTACTTAGGGGAGAAGAGAAATGATATATGTAATTTTCTCTCAAATGGCTCAAAAAATGAAATGTTGAAAAGAAAACTGAATGTTGAGGGTATGAGAACAGGGCTTTGGGGTGGGTTGCAGAGTAGACTGTAGAATGAATTTAACTTATTTAACTTAGTAGAATTTAACTTATTTTCCCTAGCCTTAGAAATTTTATGATTCTTTTATATGGTTCTTTAAAAGTAGTATTATGAATTTCAACCACCAAATTTAAGATTACTGACCCTGAGTTCTCCCTGGAAGAACCACTCCCCTTCCCACAGAAGTCCTTTCTTCAGAATTCTTCTGTAGCGAAGACCCACTGGTAAAGCCTCTATTAGCTCCTGTTTGTCTGAAATGTTTTCACTTTATTTTTTCTTATGAACTGACTGGTGCCCCCCATATTCCTATGTCACCCCCAACATGACTATAGATAGCATCTTTATGGTAATGAAGGTTAAGTGAGGTGCTAAGCTCAGTCCTTCATGTTTGTCTTGAGGTCCCTCCCTGGACAGTTGCTATAGACTCTAACCTGGCCCTGATGGAGCTCTGGGGCATTTGGCAGTAGTGAGCCTTTATGGTGTTCCTGTCAATGGATACTTCATCCTAGCCGATGGCCTAATACCCAAGTGTTCAACATGTGAGCAGGTGCCTCTCCCACAGAAAACTTCTTTATCCTGACAGATGTCCATGAGGCTCTTGTCTGACCTGAGTCCAATCTATTCCTGCCAAGACAGTCACTCTCCAAGAGAACCCAGACTGGTGAAGAGGTTAGATTTGGATGTGTCAGTCAGGTGAGACACAGGAGGCAACTCAACAAAAGAGGTGCTATATCAGGTCCCAGATCCTGGAGACAAGAGGCAAGCACACCTCACAGGCCATTGGGAAACGGGGGCGGGAGGGGGGAGCCATCAAGGATGAGCAGGCGCACCCAGCAGGTAAGAGACAGAAAGCAAGGGACCTGTGGACTGAAGCCTTCTTTGTGGTCCAGGACTTTACCCAGGAGAGTTTCTCGTGGAGAATTCTAACTAGTGGCTTAGGAGCAAGAAGGCACAAATTTGGGGGGTGGGGTGTGACACTGTGACTGGGAGGTAGTCACTGTAGGAAATGGGAGGTATGGGGTCAAACAAGTGGTTTGCATCAAGTAATTTGCATAGGGAAGTGTCACCACAAGGTGATAGCAGATATCTGGATGAACCACAGTGTAGAACTGGGAGGAGATAATTCACTAATTCTTTCTCTGCCTCTGTCCAGCCTGGCTTTAAATATGCACTTAATTTTTAATTATAAGTATTCTAGTTTTCATTTTAAGAGTTCTATTAAAATATTTTTCTTTTTTATTTATGTTGGTAAAAAAATCTTTTTGATTAAGTCAGTATGTTTACTGATACTAATTTCATATGCTTTTTCAGTTGATATAATATCTGGGGTTTTGTATTTGGATTCTTCTGACTTTTTTCTGCTGTTTCTCACTCTTGTTATGTGTGTTTCATGATTTCTGAATGACTACAGCTCTTTTTCCTTATTATGTTTTCTGCAGAAAATTATCTGTGATCTGAGAAAAATGTTGGTTTCTCCAGAAATCACAGTTGATGTTTTCAGATGACATGGAGGTATATGAGGCTAGGCCCACTTACATCAATCTGGACCTAGAGAATTTGTGTGTGTGAGAGTGTGTGTGTGTGTAGCTGGGGATTGAACTCAGGACGTTGTGCATATAAGGCAAGCACTCTACCATCTGAGCTATATCCCCAGCCCTAGAGAATTTTTGAGCCACCCATATAGTGTCATGTCAGGCTGGAAACCAGAGTGAAGACAGTGTATGGCTATCAGTTCTTAGAGGATACTTCACCTACCCTTCCACTTAGCAAATTTTGCAATGGTCTTTTTCTTTGAGCTCTTTGGTCCTGGGGATTTCTTATTGGATCACCTCAGTCTGAGGATGAAGTCCTTTGAGACCTCAGTTTTTTGGTGACTCTCCTATCTGACTTGCTATTGTGGATGAACCTTGGGCTTTGTCATCTTTCCTTTGTAAGGCTACAAAACAAATGTTAAAGAATTAACCAGAAACCAGTATATGTGATAACATGGCATAAAAGTAAATACATACAAATCAACGCAACAGGACCTAGGGATATAGCCTCAGTGGTAAAGCTCTTGCCCAGCATGCACGAGGCCCTGAGGTCAATCCCCAGCTCTGCAAAAATAAAAATAAAACAACACACACACACACACACAAAGACACACACAAAAATTGAGGATAATAATACTGAGAAAATCTAAATAAGAATATGGGATTATATCAATATAAATATCCCAATTCTGATATTGTAACCTAGTTTGACAAGATGGTTACACTGGTAGAAACTAAGTACAGGATATAAGGGATCTCTGTATTATTCCTTACAAAACTGCATAATGTACAATTAAATCAATAAAAATTTCCGAAAAGGGAACTGAAAACAGAGCATGTGAAATATGATCTCGTTCATGTAATGTGTATTTATTTGTGCATTGCACAGAGAGCTGTATGTCACCAGTGGTTAATGCATGTGGCCAATCTTGGGGTAAGTACTCTCCTATGAATCAGTGCGGAATGCAGATCCATGGGTTTCAGGGCTGTTGGGAGGATGAGAAAGAAGTTTCCATAACGTAACATATGACTGTGCACCATATTGTTTTACAAATAAAACTTCTAGCTCTGGCCTGCTTGCCTTTTCAGACACAAGCATTCTGTTCCTCAACTCCAAAAGCTCTCCCTATCAGTACCAACACTGTCCATCCAAACTCCTTTCCAGTTTACTTTTCTTTTCTTTTTTTTGGGATCAAACCAGGGCCTTGCACAAGCAAGAGAAGCCCTGAAACACGGAGCTCCATCCCCAGCCCTTTCTCTATGGCATTTGACTTCCCTCTGCTGGCCAACCTCTTCCAGAAATGTTCTTCCCTTTTTCCTTCTGTAACAATACACTGTCCCCTTGTTTCTACCTTTCAGGTTAATCCTCACCTCTAATTATTGGCTTCTTATTTTCCTTGCACTTTGTAAATAAAAGAATTCCCCAAATTCTATCCCTAGAATCCAATTTTCTTTTTCTTTTAATCTACAATATGTTTTATTTACTATCTCTACTTTTAACATACTTTGTGCACTTCTAAACATCTAGAAAAACCAAGTGTTTCAAATGAGGACTTAAATTTATCCACAATGTACATAGTAGTGTTATTGAATAAATGATACACAGGTAGCAATATTTATATCTGAAAGCATCTGAATAAGATCATGCTGGCCTAGAATCTTTCTTTCTTTCATTTCTTCTCTCCTATGTCACAAGTGACAGAGGCACAATTGTCACTCAGATGTAATGTTACAATTTCACTTCCTAAAGTTCTTTTCAGAAGACTCCCTTTCTATGAATTTTAACACAAAGTATACAAAATGTGTTAGCTTACTAACTCTACTTTTGTCACACATTGGCAACCTCTGCATAGCCAGAGACTAGATATTATGAAACTAGGACTCCTTTGTCCAGTACATACACAATGTATTCAGTACAGCAAAGTTAAATGAAATGCATGTTATAGGGCAATGGTAAGCTAGGATTTTCAAGCACAAGCTAACAAAACACCTTTTGTAACTTCTTCCCTCCCACCTCCCTCAACCCAGTGAATAAGTACTGACAAGATACCATTCAGAGGTGGTTTAAGAATTCCAAACACAGTATTTCCTACCAGTTTTTAAAAGCTTATTTACCGGGGCTGGGGATGTGGCTCAAGCGGTAGCGCACTCGCCTGGCATGCGTGCGGCCCGGGTTCGATCCTCAGCACCACATACCAACAAAGACGTTGTGTCCACTGAAAACTAAAAAATAAATATTAAAAATTCTCTCTCTATCTTTCTCTCTCCTCTCTCACTCTCTCTTTAAAAAAAAATAAATAAATAAAAGCTACTTACCAGGCTGGGATTGTAGCTCAGTGGAAGAGTGCTTGTCTAGCAAGTGTGAGGCCCTGGGCTTGATCCTTAGCATCACATACAGATAAATAAATAAAATAAAGGTAGTGTGTCCATCTACAACTATATATATATTAAAAGCTATCTACAACAAGTTTTATCTACTACTTTTACTTTTAAACATATTAAGCACTTCTAAATATATAGAAGGATTAGATATTCCACAAAAGAATGTGACCACTATGCACACATCACTGTAAATAAAATTGCACATGTAGTAATACTCAACAGGGGTTTGGCTATTGCCCCCCAAAACATTTATTAAGAATTTTAACAAAGATATTTATAAAATGCATTATATTTCACCACTTCTACTTTTAACATATATCAAGCACCTTAGAACATCTAGGGCTAGATATTTCAAAAAAGTACTTAGCTTTGTCAACTGTATATGCAGAACGAGGAATAAAAGGCACACGCAAAATAATGGTTATAATAGGAAAAAATATCTTTTACACATAACCAGTCTGGCATAGGATCTTCTTCTCAAGGTCAAAGTCTTCTCTATGTTCTCTAACCTACTGAACAAATGTAGTTTTGTCCTCCTAGCCCTCCAGGCCTCCACGACCTGGCCAAGCCGCCCAAAGGCTCCAAGTCCTTTGGGACGGTATCTGGAGCAGGGCAGCCCGCGGGTCAGGACTCTGACAGGTCGAGGCTGCCAGGGGGTCATCCAGCAGCAGGGAGAGGCTCCCGGTCCTTCCCAGCCTGGGTCCCTCCAGGGCAGTCGCAGCGGGAGCTTAGGGTGTCTGCAGGGCAGAGGCCACAGCCTGTCCTTGGGACCCCAACACACGTCTGCACTCTCTGACCTTCCTTTGGGGATTCGTTTCTTGCCACCTCTTCTGTTTTTGTCTAAGATCTGATCCTTAGCGAGCTTCTATTTCAGGTGCCCAATCAACATTTTCAAAATTTGCGTTGTTGCCTTGAATGCAATATGGATAAAGGGAATCTAGCATCTCCACACAAATCTTAGTTATACATGGTCACAATATCTTTATTTTGTTTATCTATTTTTATGTGGTGCTGAGGATCAAACCCAGTGCCTCACATGTACGAGGCAAGCTATCTGCCACTGAGCCACAACCCCAGTCCAATTCCAGCCTTTTTTTAATGTTATATTTAGAGATAGAGTCTCACTTATTTGCTTAGGACTTTGTGATCCTCCTGCCTCAATCCCCTAATCTCTGGAATTACAGGTGTACCCCTAGGACAGATTTCCAGTGTATTATCAGTTGAGTGAAAGGGTAAAGTTCCTAAGCTGCAAAGCCTGAGTTAAAATGTAAAAGACCAGGCATTGTAAAGTTTCTAAGCTGCAAGGCCTGAGTTAAAAAGTGAAGGACCAGGTATTGTTAAGTTCCTCTGCTACACCCAGAACCTGAAATTCCTGAGGCAGTTAAGACAACGTCCTACTGGCTATTTAGTTGATTAATAGCCTAGGACCCTATGCAGCTTGTCACGTGGGCATACAGGGCCCAAACCAATCAGTTTGAATGTGTACCCCACTTAGGAGTGACCAATCACCCCCGCCTGACCTGTTCCCACCAATGAATGTATTAATCAAGTTTAAGAATTGTTGTTTGATTTTCCCGTGCCTCATGCTGATTTGTTCTGATGTATGCAAAGCCCCCGCCCTCTCCCAAAAGTGTACTTAAGCACTGCTTAACCTCTGCTCTGGGCTCCGGGCTGCTCTCCCTTCTTGAGTGAGCACGGAGCCCCAGCGTGCTAGAATGGATCCCCAGTAAATCCCCTTCTGCAATTGCATGAGTCAGTCTCTTGGTGGTCTCTTCCTCCGACGCTTCGCCGGACCCTTACATTGAGGACACTTTTCTGCATGATGAATATGCTAATTATCTCATTTATGAAGGTTGTTCCATGAGTGTAAATGTTTGTCAAAATTTAAATATATGCCACTCATGGTTTGTCAGATAGACCTCAATTAGCTATTTTGTTGTGTTTTCTGTCGTGCTGGGGACTGCACCCAGGGCCTCCTACATTGTGGGCAAGTACTCTACCCCTGAGCTATATCCCTTGCCCTTTCTCAATTTTAAATTATTTTGAGACAGGATCTTGCTAGGTTGCCCAGCCTGGCCTTGAACTTGTTATCCTTCAGCCTTGCTTCAGCCTCCCTAGTACCTGGAATCACAGGTGTGTGCCACTGTGCCCAGACCAATTGACTGTTTAAAATAAAAGGGAACCTCAAATTGGACTTGGTGACTACAGTGACAATGTGGCTAATTTCTAAATTTTGCAGGATACCAAGAAAGTGCCTGAGCTTCCTTTCTGAGATTGGCTATAATATTAAGTGGACTTCCCTCAAAACCATGTTAAACAAGTGCTACAATTAGCCTGATGACAATTTTGATATCAATTTATAAGGATTACAGCTACTGAACAGTGGTCCCAGTACCACAGGCATTCTGGCAAGCTTTTCTATTAAACCTTCCTATTTCTCAGACATCTGAAGGACTGTAGATCAAACCGTGTGTGTGTGTGTGTGTGTGTGTGTGTGTGTGAGAGAGAGAGAGAGAGAGAGAGAGAGAGAGAGAGAGAGAGAGAGAGAGAGAGAGAGAGAGATATGCTGGGAATAGAACCTTGGTCACTGAGAATCTCAGATTTATACTATATCTAAAGTAGGTACTGGTTGCTTGGAACAGAATTTCACTCAAAATCACTGCTAAAGATGCTGAGTATTTGCTTTTGTTTTTGAAAAATAGAGGAATGTACTCACAAGTTCTGTGATGTTGTTTTCCATTAATCTTGACTATTTAGAAAAATGAAAGGTTTGGGATTGGGTTGCTCTAATTTTGGAGGGGACAAGAAAGCTACACACATTCAGCAGAAGTGACTGCCTCCTTAGGTGCTAAGGGAACCACTATCTCTACCAAGTGACAAGTGACTGCTCAAGACCAGCAACTAATCTAAGAACAGTAAGAAAAAAAATTGAGGTATAGGGTGGTGAGTGAGATAAAATTTTGAACTTTGTGGCCGGGCTGGATGGGGTCCATGCCTGTAATCCCAATGGTTTGTGGGGCTAAGGAAAGAGGTTTTCAAGTTCAAAGCCAGCCTCAGCAAAAGCAAGGTGCTAAGGAATTCAGTGAGACCCTGTCTCTCAATAAAATAGAAAATATGACTGGCAATGTGGCTCAGTGGTTGAGTGCCCCTGAGTTCAAACCCCATTACCCCTCCCAGCAAATTTGTGAACTTTGTGTTTTTCTCACTTCAATAATCTTTGAGAGACTCACTGGGGATTTTACTTAGAAATTAAATGAGGACTCTTGGAATCACTACACCCTGTTATTTGAAAGGTTGATGCTCTCATTGGAGCTCCATGGTACCTAAACCAGGAAGGCAGCCCAGTGATAACTCTGCCCTCCTCATTCATTCGCCTTTCAGGAGCACCCAGCATCCTGCCCACCTCTCCACCAAGCACTGCAATTTCCTTCAAATCCCTCTCTGGTCACCTGTTTCTTCATGAGTCCCCATGTGTCACTCATAGGGCACCGTGTCATGTAGATATTCCCACCACTGCCAAAATGTGTAGTCCCCCATCACGTGCACAATGTAGCCAGCCAGACAGCCCAGGTTGCTGTCAACAGTGGGGAAGGACTGGCCAGAGCAGGACAGGGAATGCCATACATCTTGGCGGTAGAAGCCAGAGGGCTTTGGGGCTAGAAGGCCAGGGAGGCACTTGGTCTGTGGGGATAGCACTATAGGAAGGAGTGTCACGACCCCCTTGCCCGCAAGGAAGACGCGACTCAGGAATCTTCTTTCAGCAGTTTATTCAGGCCCTTGATATTCTTCTAATAATTCTTCTAATCCCCGGAATAATAATTAGATGCCCCTCCCAGCCTTAATAAAGCACCGCGAACCCCAATGCGAAGCTGCCACGTGGACCCTTCTCACAGGGTGCTAGAGAACGACACGCCAACTTTCTCTGATAAGGAGTTGACAATACGCCAACTCTCTCTGATAAGGAGTTGTCCTTCACAGACCACAGCGGAGCCAGCGCCATCATGTAATGGCGACCACAGTCCGCAGGAACGGCTCACCACAGCTCCCCCTTTTTGTTTCACTAAGACAATACAGGCGAGAGTAGAGGTCCTATCCCACTGTGCAGAAGTGGCTGCATAGTATGGTCCAGCCCTAGGGGGCGCCTTCCCCAGATCTGACACCATATCAGCCGACGCCTTTTTTCGTGGGGCGGGGCGGAGACACGTCAAACCCGCATGCAATAGGACATGCTCCCCTTGAGGTCCCTCTTTTCAATGGATCACTCAAGTGCAGTGCCTTGTCTCACATCCTGTATCGTGACGATGGTGAGTAAGAGGGAATAGCTGAGGTTGAACTGTGGCTGTCTAGAAGTACAACTACAAACAAGTTGGCAGCACCCTGAAAGAAAGGCACGGACTTTAAAGTGATAGATAAAGACCAGTGTGGAAACCCTTCTGCGTGCAATGGCAACAAGACCTGCAGAGTGCAAGGGCTTTCCAGCACTAGAAGAAAGACAAAAGAAGGACATGTCGTACCCAGTGCAATGTTAGAATAACTTGGGGTGCAACGACCATGTCAAAGGCACTAGTGTAGAAACCCATCTGCGTGCAATGGTAGTAAGACCAGCAGAGTGCAAGGGCTTTCCAACACTAGAAGAATAACGAGGAAAGACATGTCAATCCCAGTGCAATGTTATAATAACTTGGGGTGCAATGACCATGTCAAAAGTTTATTGCTTAAGATGCGCAAGCCAGACCTGTGGCGAGTTACCAGTTTCTAAAGCTGCAAGAGCTTGTATGATCATGGCCTTATCTTGAGCACTACGAGCTTTAAGGCGACAGAGAAACCACAAACAGAGGAACATACCAAAACAACACAGTGCACCAAAAATGCCTACTCCCACCCACTCCTTAAAAAAGGAAAAGGCAGAAGATATCCAATTGGTGAATTGACCCAGAGTCACGGGATTGACACGGGTACTATTCAAGACAGTTATCTGGGTTAGGTGAGACTGGATCATGTCTTCCGCTTCCATGGACCAATTCCCGGCCAGATATCCACCAATGATGTGGGAAGCATTCCTGGAATCATTAAATCTGACAGAGGTTATACATAAATGTGCACGTTGGTCAATGCAGCCCAAAAGTACGAGGTCAGCCAATTCCTCTACCTGAGCTTGAAGAAAATCTATTTTTTGGTTGGCAGCTAAAATCCCTGACAAAATATGTTGATTAATCGCATTTTGTGATTCAAGTATAGTGGACGTTTGTTGAACAACTTGATTAATGGTGGCAGCAGTTTGTACTTGACTGGCCATGGCTACTCCGGCCGTAACTGCTGCAGCAGCAGATGCCGCCACGGCTGTCACTATAGCTGTTGTGATTTCAAAATCTCTGTGGACTCTAAGTAGCTCTACAATAGGAAAGTTATCTGGATCCGCAGTGACTGGGATTGGGACAAAAGTTGGAATTTTCATAATCACTGCTACAGTCCAAGAACCATTCCAACACTCAGATAAGAAACAGGTAATATTAGAACAATCCAGCAATCCCGATGAGGTGTTATTAGCTAAAAGGAACAAGAATGGGGATTGGATACAGACCATTGCAGGAGGCAATGTGGCATAATGTAACAGAGAGTTGAACGAAACAGATGTAAGCCTATTACCTCGTTCACTCTCCTTAGTAGTGCCAGAAACATTAGCCAGCCAACTTTTGGCTCCTACTAATTGAGCCAATGTAGAAATATCGGCTGAAGCCCCCTTCTCATTGGAAATGAGCCATTGAAACCAGGACCAACCTGTTCCTGTAGAGGAGTTGGCATTGTTGTTAAAGTTATAAACATATCTCTTAAGAGGGGGGGAAAAGGAGAAACCTTTAGCAACTTGATGTTTCTCCCAAGAATGATCCTGACAAGGCGTAAATGTTGGGGGAAAACCAAAATTAGGGGTACAGTAAGGAGAGGCCTTGAAATGAGTGGCATTGCAAGTACTATTAGAAGAAGGAGGCATTGGGATTAGTACCTCGGAGATAATAGCTAAAGTAGTTATGTTTAAAACAGAGCTAGTTGCGGGGGTCCCTGAGCCTGATTGCTTCCCTGAAACTACTTGGCTCAATACAGCACTGAGAATACTCCCTGAGACTCGACTGGACCGCAATGGGTCCTCCCAGTTAGTCAAATTTTTGGTCTTAAGGCTAATACAATTAGTGTTCCCAAGGCTGAAACAAAAAACTCCTGTGAGATTAACTTGAGACTGATTAAAAATATTTTCCATGTCCCCTCTAGGAGAGGTACAAGGAGCAGACATCTCACATGAGGTAGAAAAAAGAGTGGGGAGGACACTAGAATTACTATGAACTGGCATTGGCATTGGCCATGCCCGTGCCACTGCCCACCACTGCATTGGTGTCATCTGTACCGTTGGCACCAGCATCAGAGCCAGAGCACTCATCAGAATGAAGCTCCTCATCATGGGACTGTTGTGGCACCTCCTGCTGCTGGTTAGTAGATCTCGAGACTCTTCTTGTCAGGCGTTCAGGGATCCACAGCGGCTCCGTGCGATCCTGGGGAAAAACACATACAGATCCTCGTGCCCATGTCAGCACGGGGTCAGGGCCGTTCCATTGGCCCGTAAGAACATCTTTTCACTTAACATAGCCAGTCACAGAGGGCTGAGGGGACACATGTGTATCGGCCGCAGAGCGGCCATGAATATCCAAATTCAAAAAATTAATGGTAAAAAGAGCTAAGGACAGGCGTTCTTTAGGAGTGTGGTCAACTCCTATTCCCCCTTTTTGTTTTTCTAAGGTTTCTTTTAAGGTGCGGTGGGCACGTTCAACAATGCCTTGCCCTTGAGGATTGTAAGGCAACCCATGAGCAAGTTGTACTCCCATAGTAGAACAAAAAGATGTAAACTGTCTGCCAGTATAAGCAGGTCCATTATCAGTCTTAAGGGATGCAGGTGCACCCCATGTTGCCCATGCCTCTAAGCAATGAGTAATGACATTACGTGCCTTTTCTCCCGATAAAGCAGAAGCATGAATAATTCCAGAGTATGTGTCAATAGAAACATGTACATATTTGAGGTTACCAAAGTCAGGCACGTGAGTTACGTCCATTTGCCAGACAACCAATGGCTTCAATCCTCGTGGGTTTACACCATAAGTAGGAGGATGAAGAAATGTGACACAATAGGGACATTGTAATACTATCTGACGAGCATCCGCTCTTGAGATGGAAAAATGTCTGCGCAGTGTCATAGCATTGACATGAAAGTTGTGATGAAACAATTTAGCTTCTTCTAAGGAGGAGGCCAAGCATACCAACTGGCTTCTAGTTGCCGAGTCAGCACAGGCATTACCCTGTGATAACGGGCCAGGAAGAGAGGTGTGAGCCCGAATGTGCATTGGATAGAAAGGGGCAGTACGGCCACGAATAAGCCGTTGAAGCTGATTAAAGTAAGCAGATACATTATGGGTGTCACTAATAGCTCCTATAGCCTCCAGAATTTTGAGCGCCTGCACCACATAAATGGAGTCCGAAATGAGATTGAAAGGAAAAGAACACTGTTTAAAAACTTCAATGACAATTTGTAGTTCTACCCATTGTGGATTTCCAGGAGCAAATTGATGCTGGACAGGGGGAGAGTCATTAATCACATAAGCTCCCATTCCAGACTTGGAGCCATCAGTAAAAATGTTAACAGCCCCCGGAATTGGAGCGGGTGAAGTTACTTTAGGGAAAATGATGGGATGTTCTTTAACAAAATGGAGTAATGGATGAGAAGGGTAATGATTATCAATATCCCCTTGAAACGAGCAACATAGAATGGCCCAGTTGTCTAGAGTAGCACACAAAACATTAATTTGAACTTTAGAATAGGGTATGATAAGAGAAGAAGGTGCTTGTCCGAAAAATTGAATGCTCTGTTGAATCCCTCTAAGTGCTAACGCTGCAACAGCATCAGGATAGTATTCTAAAGATTTTCCTGGGGATACATGTGGGTGGATCCATAGTAAAGGCCCATCTTGCCACAGTACTCCAGTAGGCTGCCGCATAGTGGCAAGCACACATAACTGGAAAGGTTTATCACTCTGGAGCCTGCATAGAGTAGCATGTTGTATAGCTTCTTCTACTTTTATAAGGGCTGCTCTGGCCTCTTTAGTGAGGGTACGAGGGGAAGTAAGATCTGGATCACCCTTAAGAATAGCATACAAAGGCTGGAGCACGATATTAGGAATATGTAAATAACCTCTTATCCAATTAATATCTCCCAACAGTTTTTGAAAATCATTTAGAGTTTGGAGATCTTGAGTTCTTATAGTAACTTTTTGTGGTTTTAATATGTCATATCCAATCGTCGCTCCCAAATACTGAATAGAATCCCCTGTTTGAACCTTTTCAGGTGCAATATGTAATCCATATTGAGCTAACAACTTCACCAGGTCTTTATAGGCCTCATTAACTGACTGCTCTAATTTGGCTGCCAATAATACATCATCCATATAATGAATAATCTTGATGGAAGGATATTTTTGTCTGAGAGGTGCGAGTGCCTTCCCTACATACATCTGACAAATCGTGGGACTGTTAGACATTCCCTGTGGTAAAACAACCCACTCAAACCTTTGATCTGGTTCCTCGTGATTACACGAGGGAAGGGTGAAGGCAAAACGCTGTGAGTCTTTAGGATGCAAAGGAATAGAAAAGAAACAGTAGCAAATCTCCCTTGTCCCAAAAGCATTTTTTTTGTCCCAATGGGGGTGTCCTGCTGCATGATTTTGGGCGGCCTGCTCTGCTGCGCCCTCTAGCACAAATGCTCTCCAGTCCAAATATTTGCCTGGGGAGACGCAAGCCCGAACGAGGCTAGCCCAATCAGAGGGAGTCATGCAGTATCTAGACAGATTCTCTACCTGAGTTAGTGTAAAAGCGGCATCAACCCCATAAGTGCGCACAGACTCTGCCAGGGTCTTTACAATTTTGAAATCCAAAAGCTCATGAAATCTTCCCCTATTATCATCCTGAAAAACTGGATAAGCAAGACCCTTCTCAGCGTTAACAGCCCTCCATGTGTGGGCGTGGAAACTTTGTCCCGAAACACCCCCGCCATACGGAGGCGGATCGGGAGGCTGTCCTTTCTTGAGCCCTTGCTTATCTGTTTCCTTTAGCTAAACTCCCTAGCTGCCGAGACAGCGTCTCCAGCTCCTCCTCTTCATTATCTTCTACCTCTGACCCACTTTCGCATGGGGGCGTGCGCAGCACACTGAGATCTGGATACAGTCTCCTCCCGTTCTCCATGCCCCGCACACTCCCCTCTTCCTGAGACACTTCACTCTCTGTTGTTTCTGATTTTTCTTCATGCAATTGTTCTAAAACTTCCTGCCCTTTAACAAGCGCTTCTTGGCATCTGCCATCTGTAAGGCAACTATGGACCATCTTCCAGAGGGGTATCACCCCGCCCTCTAGCATGCCTTGCTCACGAGCAAAATCAAGGTCTTTGCCTAATTTATCCCAGCTGGGTGTAGTGAGGCTGCCTGAAAATGCAAACCACGGTGCAGCTGTATCTACCCTCTGTAAAAATTTCTCTAAGGTACTGCGTTTCACCTCCAGTCCCTTGGAATGTAAAAGGCCATCTAGGGCCAGAAGAAGTGGACTTGAAGTCATGGCACCCATGACGCAACACAAGAAAACACAGAAATCGAAAGTGAAAGTACACAAAAACAAAACAAAAATACACAGAAAACAAAACGAAAATACAGAGTGCAATTGCTATGAGATGTAACACCCTCTCTTTATTTACAGAGGAGCAGGTACCTTTTAACGCTCCCTCTTTATGTATAGAGGAGCCTCTGCTTTTTAACAGCGGGTCCCACCTTACCTGGGACTTACCGGCGCGCTTCCCTGACTGCTGAAAGTTCTGGTTCCTGGGTTTTTCTTTTTTCTCCCGGGTCTCGGCACCACTTGTCACGACCCCCTTGCCCACAAGGAAGACGCGACTCAGGAATCTTCTTTCAGCAGTTTATTCAGGCCCTTGATATTCTTCTAATAATTCTTCTAATCCCCGGAATAATAATTAGATGCCCCTCCCAGCCTTAATAAAGCACCGCGAACCCCAATGCGAAGCTGCCACGTGGACCCTTCTCACAGGGTGCTAGAGAACGACACGCCAACTTTCTCTGATAAGGAGTTGACAATACGCCAACTCTCTCTGATAAGGAGTTGTCCTTCACAGACCACAGCGGAGCCAGCGCCATCATGTAATGGCGACCACAGTCCGCAGGAACGGCTCACCACAAAGGAGAAAAGCAGAACAGAATAAAAAACAAAAAGAACAAACATTAACATCTAGAAGATGTCAGGTACTCTTCTGTGTGCTTTACATGTATTTTTTCATTACTTTTTGACAAAAAACCTATGACATACCATTCTTATATTTGGTGAGAGTAGGAACACTGGGACATGAAATGTTAAGCAATTTGTCTTTGATCAAGAATAATGATTGGCAGTTCAAAAAATAATGAACAGAACTCCTATGTGATGCAACAATACCACTCCTAGGTATATACTAAAAGGAAGTGAAATCAGGATCTCAAAAAGATTATCCATACTTTCACATTCATTTGAGCATTATTCACAATATCCAAGATATGAAAATAACTGAGTGTCTAGTAATGGATCAATGGGTAAAGAAAACAGAACATACACACAGAGTAATATTATCCATTCTTAAGAAAGGACATTCTGCTGTTTAGGACAACATGGATGAACTTGAAAGGCATTATACTAAGGGAGATAAGCCAGACAGTTGGGCCTGGTGGTGCACATCTGTAAACCCAGCAACTTGGGAAGATGAGATAGGTGGCTTACAAGTTTGAGGCCAGCTTCATCAATTTAGCAAGGCCCTGAGAAATTTATCAAGACCCTTTTTTGAAATTGGAAAAAAAATAATAGCTCAATGAAAATGCCCCTTGGCTGAATTCCCAGTATCTCCCAGACACACACAAAAAAGAAAGAAGCCAGAGAAAGACAAATACCATATGATCTCACCTATGTGGAACCTAAAAATAAGTTTTAAAAATAGAGTAGAATGAAGGTTGCCAGGGACTTGGGGAGAGGGGAAAATGGAAGATTTTGGCCAAAATATACAAACTTGCATTTATAAGATTAATAGGTTCTGGGGGGTCTAATGTATAGCATGGTGGCAATAATCCATAATTAACCGTATTATACACTTGATATTTGCTAAGAGATTAAGTGTTATGTTGTCCTTATCACACTAAAAAAATACTAAAAATAAAACAACCAAGTAAACTATGTGAGACAATGGATGGGCCAACTAACTCAAATGTGAGTGGTTGTTTCATAACGTGTACCTATACCACATCATCACATTGTATGCTTTAAAAACATGCATTTCATTTGTCAATTATTCCTTGATATAGCTAGGTAAATGAGAAACCAAAAAGAAAAGGAAGGAAACCCTGCCATTTGTGAAAAAGTAGTTGATCTCCAGAGACATCATACTAAGTGAAATGCACCAAAGAAGGTCAAAGACCACTGGCTTCAATGACACAAGGGATCTAACTAATGGGACTCAAGAGGCAGACTGCAGAAAGATGGTTGCCATGGGCATAGGTGAAGAGAAAGCAGGAAGATGATAGGGAAAAGAGACAGAGTTTCAGTTTTACAGGATGAATAAGTCCAAGAGATCTACTCTACAGCCCCGAGTCTGTAGTGAACAATACTGTATTGCAGAGTGAAGATTTGCTGGGAGGGAAAAATCTTATGCCAAGTGTTATATACACCATAACAGTAATAATAAACACAAGTGGCAGGAGGAAATTTTTGGAGGTAATGAATATATTCTTAAAACATGTATAGAATATTTAATTAAAATATGCGTGGCTTGGTAGCACATGCCTGTAATCCCATCGGCTCAGGAGGAAGATCCTGAGAGAGGAAGACCACAAGTTCAAAGCCAGACTCAGCAACAGCAAGTCGCTGTGTAACTCAGTGAGACCTTGTCTCTAAATAAAATATAGAATAGGGCTGGGGAAGTGGCTCAGTGGTTAAGTGCCCCTGAGTTCAATCCCCAGTACTAAATAAATAAATAAATAAAATTTAGAAAATATATCATAATTACAGTAGAGTATTGAAGCATATATTTTCCTTTACTTATAGAACATCTCTAGATATACAGGGCATGAAATGGCACTCATTTTCTTCTACAAAACATAACATTCTTGGGGCTGGGGTTGTGGCTCAGTGGTAGAACACTCACCTAGCACATGTGAAGCCCTGGGTTCAATCCTTAGCACCACACAAAAATAAATAAAATAAAGATATTGTGTTCAACTACTTCTAAAAAATAAATTAAATAAAAAATAACATTCTTTCAGGAGAAGTTCCCTGCCCCATTATACTAATCTATATAGAACAATAGAAGGAAAACACATCCTCAGTGTTCTGTATATTCCTAAAACTGCAGAACAAAAATTGAAGTCCTCGGTTACAAAGTAAGATTTTAAAGTCTAATTTACTCTTGATCTTCTCTTCATCAGTCCCATCACAATCTTAACGTATAACTGCTAGAAGTTGAGTATGTTCATGGCACAGATTGTGGTGATGGTTTCATGGGGTGTGTTTATGGCTAAACGCATTGGGTTGTACACAGCATTTAGTATGTCAATCCACACCTCAATGAAGTGGTTTGAAATCAGAAAAACAGTGACTGGCAGGGATAGCATGTGAATGCAAGAAGCCTGGTGTCACAGTCCGTGCTGCTAACCCCTGTACTCTACCACCCTGGAAGGGAGAGGCTAGCCTCTCGGTCAAGGAACAAAACCCATATAGGTCCATCATCACCCTTCACTCCCAGCATGATTCAGCCCCACTCACCCCGACTGATGTTTTCTGTGGTTGCTGGTCTGATCAGAATTGGAGCAACAGCCTGAGGCAGCAGCTTGTCAGTCACCTTGCTGGAGTAACAGGGAGAGAGAGCTTTGTGGAAGGGCTACCTGGTGAAATCTGGAGTTGCTACAGGGATTTGATGATTGACTTGTCATTTCCCCTCTAATTCCAAAGAGGAATTAGAACATTCCAATATAATTAGCACATTTATAACTTGGGGCAATTACAATAAAGAGAAAAAATGATGGAAGGAAGAGAAAAATCTTTTCGGGAGTCCAGGGGAGGGACTTTCTGCATTTCATCTACTCATTGGACTCTTGGCTTACTAATAGTCGAGGTGAGGAAAGACAACCAAGTCAGATCACAGAATTCTCTATTCCTATAAATGGAAATACACAGAATGCCAGAGAGGAAAATCACTTCCTGGCACTAAGTTCTGGAAGGACAGGGAGCAGAGGAATTTTTTGTTGTTGTTACATGAACACTCAGACACTGGAGACATACCTCTTTGAATTGGGTTATGCCTACTGATTTCCAAAGTTACAGTAAAAAAGAAGGAGGTGGGGTGGGGTGGGTAGCTTTACAGCCCAAAAACCTAACAAAAATCCCCTTGGCCAGGCAAACAAGGTTAACAGCAATGGGCAAAAATCACATTTATAGTGTGTACTTCTGATGTGATGTGATGGAAATGTAATCTACTTCCACAATCTTCCTCCCCAAGATACACAATCCTAGTCTGATCATAAGCAAGAGACATCAGATATATTTCCATAGAGGGGAATCCCATAAGATAATTGATAACTCAAGGTCATCAAAGACAAAGTCAGAAAGACTGTTACAAACCAAGATAAGCCTGAATGTAATGTGGGAACTTGAATGGGATCTCCAATAAGAAATAAAAGACATTAGTTAAAAATCTAATGGACTGTAATGTTAATAATGCCTCACCACAGGTTCATGAATTGAAACAGATGTACCACATTCGTGTAAGATGTGAATCAGAAGAGATACTATGCAGGAAATGAAATACCAGAACTCCATGTTATCTTCTCAGTTTCTCTGTGAATCTAAAACTATTCTAAAAAAATAATGTTTATAAATTTAAAAGCTGGATCCATAGTTGTTTACCTAGTATGAAAATGTTTGTCTACAAAACTCTCATACCTCAATGTTCACAGCAGTCTTTTTATAATGGCTCAAACTGGAAATGACTCAGATGTTGATTGACAGGTGAACAAATAGTGCTACCTCCATAAGACACAAGCCTTTCAGCAATAGAAAGGAAAAGCTACTGATATACAACAGAAGAGATGAGTTTCAGAAACAATTCACTGACCCAAAGGCAGATACAAGAGACTGTATACTGTGTGATTCTGTTTTTATGTAATTCTACAAAAGACAAAACCTATATTTACTGTCAGAAGGCTGTTTGATTGCCTGGGACTGGAGGTTAGTAGAGGAAAGAAATTGACAGTGAAGGGTGCAAGAGAACTTCAGGGGAAAATGTTCTCTAGCTTGACTGTCTTGGCAATCAAAAAATACATTGACTTGCACATTAGAAACATGGTTATTTCATTGCATGTAAATGAAACTTCACTAAATTTGATTTTTTTTAAATTGTTTAAACAAAAAGTTAAAACCTTTCCGGTCTTCCATTATTTTTTGTTGTTGTTTTCTTTTGGGTACCAAGAACTGAACCCAGGGGTGCTTAACCACTGAGCTACATTCCCAGCCCTTTTTATTTTTTATTTTTTTCGTTTTGAGACAGAGTCTTGCTGAGTTGTTCAGTGCTTCGCTAAGTTGCTGAGGATGGCTTTGAACTTTGGATCCTCCTGCCTCAGCCTCCCAAGATAATGATATTACAGGTATGCACCATCACATGCAGTCCATTATTACCTCCTTCTGTAGCTATAACTCTGCCAGGCTTATTTCCCCTCTTCTATGCATCATTAATTTTTTTATTGTGTATTCAGCATCCAGACCTGTTAGATATTAATATTTTGCCAGACATGAATCCAATTTTTCTTTAAAAAGAAATGGATCAATAGCTAAAATGTTTAAATAGTAAATGCTAAATGCAGGAGAGGACACAGAGAGACTGGGTCTCCTGTACATGGTGCAGGGGGGGAATATAAAATGGTATAGCCACTCTGGCAAATAGTTTGGCAGTTTCTTGTAAAATTAAACATCTACCAATTATACAACCAAGAAATTGCACTCATGCATTTTGTTCCACAGATATGAAAAAAAACTTTTTTTAAATTTTACAAAAGAACCTGTAAATGAATATCCATATTCATGATAGTTAAAATCTGGAAACACCCCAATGTCCTTCAGTGCCCATTGAAGGCTAAACAAATGTACACACTGGAATATCAGTGGCAAGAAAAAGGAGTGAATTATCAATAGATGCAACAGCACAGATGGATCTAGAGAACATTGTGCTTTGTGGAAAAAAAAATCTCAAATGACTGCATTACTGTCTGACTCCATTTATAGAACCATCTACAAATGACAAAACTGTAGAGATAGAGAACAGAAAAGAGTTACCAGGTGATAAGAACAGGCACTGGGAAGTGGGAGAGCCTAGAAGGGAGAGCAGAGGGGTTTCCTTTTGGTGGCAGAACATTTCTGTGTCTAGATTATAATGGTGGTTACACCAATCTATACGTATGGTGAATTTGTGGAGAACAAATTCACACACACACACACACACACACACACACACACACACACACACACACACACTATAGGCACCAGAAAACAGAA
Organism: Ictidomys tridecemlineatus; assembly: GCF_052094955.1. Lineage (NCBI taxonomy): Eukaryota > Metazoa > Chordata > Mammalia > Rodentia > Sciuridae > Ictidomys > Ictidomys tridecemlineatus. The sequence continues at coordinate 115,392,216 of NC_135486.1, forward strand.
ACTGATTTTTTGGTCTGGTTAACAGAATTGTACCAATGCTGATTTTCTGTTTTGATTTTGTACTTCATATATTAAATGTTGTCCTTGGGGGAAATTGGGCCAGAGGCTCAGATGACTCAATTTATTCTTTTTGCAACTTCTCGCAGGTCTATAGTTATTCACAATCAGTAGCTGAAAATTAATAGATTGATCATTACAGGTTCCTCAAGCACACCCCCATGCTCCTGCCCTCTTTCATACTGTTCCTCAAAAAGATCAAGTCACTATCATGAATTCAGCATTTATATTCTCATCCACATTTGATACAGTTGATACATGTTTATGAACCCAAAATACTAATTGAAATTGTTTGCAAGTTTTAAAACTTTAGATATAATATATCTATCATTACTCATTATGTTTTCAAGATTTAGTAATAGTGTTAAGTAATGGTATTAACACCCCTACCAATGGATATGAGATTTTCTACCACTACCCATCCTCATCACTCTTTTTTTTTTCAGATTAAAAGGATTTGTCCACACAAAAATTAGAAATATTATGTTCAGGAGCCAAGTGTGGTGGTGCATGCCTATAATCCCAGCAATTTGGGAGACTGGGGCAGGAAGATTGCTAGTTTAAAGCCAGCCTCAGAAATTTAGTAAGACCCTGAGCAACTTAGTGAGACCCTGACTCAAAATTAAAAAATTAAAATTTTCCCCCAAAAAACATATTATATCTTGGTTTCATCTTAAATTTCCCTCATTTTTATTCACTATTTAGATTTTTTCTTCTTTGATTTCTTACATATTTCCCTCATTGCTGTATTGGGCTATATACTATTTCTTATTGTTTTGTAATATTTCTTTACTTACTCCTAGTACTAATATTATTATGTCAGTTCAATGTGTTATAGATATCACCTTCCAGATTTTAGCTTGACTTAAATTATGATACTTTTTGTAAGGGAGAAGTTTTGATTTATATGTAGCGCAATTTGCCTATATTTTTCTTTGTGACTCTATGATAGTATTTTCCTCATCCCAAATCAAAGCAGGTGTTTTCTGCTTTTCACAATTAGGTCTTTTTTTTCTCCATTTATATTTCCATATAGTGTGAGGTTCACATATAATCATATTATTTTCTAATTATTAACCAGTTAGTATTTCTCTGTTGAATTGAAAGCCTATTGTGTTCTGATAAAGTTAGTTTTGTTCATGGATCTAGACTCTTCCATGATCTATTTATGCCTAAGCAAATGCTGAAAATCACATTGAGAGACATGACTAAGACTATTTCACTCTGAAATTTTGAAACATAGAGATGAAGATAGGTATACCATAAAAATATCAAAGAAACCAAAGCTGTCATAGAAGTATTCATATCACAAAAATTAGGATTTAAGGGAAAGAGCATGAAAGTAAAATGAATAATTTTCCAATAGCATAAAACAAGCCCAGAGATGAATGTCCAGAACAGCATCACCTGGAAACGTGTGAAGTGAAAACTCCTGGGTTACAAAGAAATATCGTTGGGCTGGATTATAGCTCAGTGGTAGAGCACTTGCCTACCATGCATGAGGACCTGAGTTCAATCCCCAGCACCACAAAAAAAGAGAGAGGGAGAGAAAATCATAATTTATAAGTCTATAAAAACAATATAATAGATTTATGTCTGAAACAATTAAGCAGACACAAAACATTAGTAAAGATAGAAAAGTTGAGAATTTAAAACTTAACAAGTTAAATCAAATAGATTCAGAATTTCTTTCTGGAAAAATACAGAATGTAAATTACTTTCAGTGAAGTGTGACATCCAAAGAAAAAGCAGGAGTCGCTGGGATTACAGGTGTGTGCTATGTAAAAACTTTAAAAGTGAATCATTTACAAATTAGACAAAACTTTAAAAGTAATTTGTAAATAATTCATGAATTTAAGAGGTGGCAACTGTAGAAATTATAAAATATGTAAAACAAAATAAAAATGAAGCCTCCATGTAAAAATTTGGAGAATACAGTTAAAGCCATACTCAGAGGGAAATTTATATCCCTGATCATTTTTACTCCATAAAAGGAAGACTGAAATAGATGGTGTTAAGTGTTCTGAATCATGAAACTACAAAAAAGGAAAGAAACTATAAGAAGGTGAAGAATCCAATGTTAAAGATGCCACCCAAACTCATGAAATAGAGTGGCAGACCTAAGTATTCACAACACATTTTGCTGAAAGTAATTTAAAAATCTACTAAATACCTGAAGATCTAACAAAGCAGTAATGAACTGTCAGGTAAAAAAATAAAAAGTGAAAGCAGGAGCCCAGATAAATAAATGAAGCACTTCAACTACTTTTGCCCTGAGATGTTTGCTTTGTCTTGAATACTTTGCCTCTTATCTAGAGAAGTCCTCATAGAACTTCAAATCTAAGATCAATCAAAATCCTCTCTGAAGATATAGCCTGACCATGTACTATATGTCTGTCTAGCAATGTCTGTCACTTGGTAGTTGCCCAAGGAGCTCATATTGGAATTGAGTAGAAATAATTGCTGAGGGGTGCAAGTGGTGGAAGTGGTGGAGGGCCACTGGATCACAGGAGTGAGCTTTGGAAGGAAAGATGAGGCTTAGAGTTGGAATCCATATCCCAGATTCTGGGTTTCTTACCCTACCAGCAGGGCCTCATCACGTGGTGTGGTCACCTTCAGGTAACTCCCACTTGAGTGAGCACCAAAGGGTTGCAGGGCAGAGTAGGGGGTTGAGCACAGAACCAGAGCTCACCAGAAACCACATCCCTGTACTGGCAGGTATGCCCTGTGGCTCCAGTTGAGTGAGGGTCAACATTGCAAATCACAGTCTCTTTAGCACCAGAACTGCCCTGGAAATACCCTTTAAAATTAACGGTGGCCCTCTTCTCTTCCCAGATTCTGCATAGAACCCCAACAGCCTCACTGGAGTGGATCAGCCGCACTTGCACCTGGGCCCTCCCAGTCCAGAGCAGAGGGAAGGACAATAGGCATGTGCCCTTCTCCAGATCCTGGACATCCCTGAGGACCCCTGCTCTCAATTCTGGACCCAGTAATTGTGCCTTAAACAGATCTCCACCATGGGTCTTGGGCCTGCCTTGGTGGTCCCTGGCCACAAGGACAACCTCCAGGTAGCCTCCCAGGGCATAGGTGTCCTGAACAGGACCCCTCAGGTGGTAGATGGAGGTCTTGGGGCTGGTGGAGGCCAAAAAGTCCCCCCATCTCCTGGAGTCAGAGGCCAGTATAGAAGGTGGGTCAGGTTGGAGAGATCCTGGGGGAGACAGTCCAAGAGGGAGGGTGATTCCACAGAGTTGGAGACATATTTAGAGACAGGCTGGGGTCCTGGAGCCCAAAAGATGATGTTGTCAGTCCAGGACATCTTGAAATAGAACACCTCGGGGGAGAGAAAGAGGAATCTGTCGGAGGTTTCTACTTCTCTCATTTTCTCACTGGAAGGAGATTTCCATTCACCAAAGCTCAGTTCCCTCTGCCAGGTAGGACCCAGGGCTTCTCCCTACCTGCATCATGTTGTCTGTCTCTCATAAGACTGGCATCCAAGTCATCCCCATCTTTATTCAAAAGAAGCATCTCATGTTGCAAAGGTTAGTTCAACTGCCTCCTTCCCTTAGCCTTCTTATTCCGTCCACTGCCAACTGTCTCCCCATATCTACCCACTCCCTGAGTTATGAGCCAGCCTGGACCCAACCCTCAGATCTCTGATTTCCTCACTCTTCATAAATCCTGCTTCCTCCCCGGAGCCTGGTATTCTCAGTGACCTTCCCCTTCTCCTTGTGTTATGGGCCAGGCTATATGGGCAATGACCAGATTCCATTTTACCCTGAGACTCCAGATCATGTAAGATATTCTCCTCCCATAAGAAAGCCCTGCCTCTGTACCCAATAATAGTTACCTAGCATAACATACTTGGCAACATAAAATAGTAATTCTTATACAATGTAAAATTGTTCTCTTTGGTTTCCATTTTTCTTGGTCGATGTATCTTATCAGAGATTGATTTTCCAGACATTAGTAACCATTCTCTAACTTGTACTCAACTAGGGTCATTTTGACTCACTTCCCTTCTGCTTGCAATTGTAATATATCTAAGTAAACAATAAGAGGATATAATTAAATAATATAAAGATCTATAAATAAAGGATAAATATTAAAAGGTTTATGTATAACTAAATTGGTTTTATATAGATAACATAAACAGTTAAAGCTGTTCAGGGCTGGGGATATGGCTCAATTAGTTGCACGCTCGTCTGGCTTGCATAAGGCACTGGGTTAGATCCTCAGCACCACATTAAAACAAAATAAAATATTGTATCCACCTAAAACTAAAAAATAAATATTAAAAAAAAAGCTGTTCAAGGTCGTTCTGTAAGAACAAATATTAATGTATTGATATAAACCAAAATTTGATCTATATGTTAAAATGACAAAAATTTCTTAAAATATTAATTACATTGTGTCTGTTAAGTTTTATTCTCTAGAGCAACTAGTCTGGGAGAAATTAAGGTTTGTACATCTGTGGTTTAAAAGCAACAGTTATTTTATTTTATGATTTATTTATTAATTTATTAGTAAGATTGTTTATTGCAGATACCATTGTACCTCATAAAACATGCATGGATGAGATAGATAGGCTTAAACATTATACAGTGCATACATTGTATAATATGTGGTCCTCAAAATATGTGGTCCTCAATTAATATGCACAATTTTTGTTGTATAATGGAATATTACTCAACTTTAAAGAATAATAAAATTATGGCATTTGCAGATAAACAGATGGAGTTGGAGAATATCATGCTAAGCAACATACGCCAATCCCACAAAACCAAAAGCTAAATGTTTTCTCTAATATGTGGATGCTAATTCACAATAAGGGGGGAGGTGCAGTAGGGAAGAATAGAGTTACCTTAGATTAGATAGAGGGGAGTGAAGGGAGGGGAGGGGAGAGGATGTGGGAATAGGAAGGATAGTAGAATGACACAGACATTATTAATATATATATATATATATATATATATATAAACTGCATGACCAATGTGATTCTACAATATGTACAATCAGAAAAATGACATATTATACCTCATATATGTATATCAAAGTGCATAAATACATTCTACTGTCACGCATAACTAATTAAAACAAATAAAAAAATTAAAAAAAGAAATTAAACTTTCTAAGGATTATGATTGCTCTCTCTTCAGGCTGTGTTGACTGAGGCTGGTTTTCTTTCTCCCCTAGAAACTTGGTGAGCGTTGGACAGCAGTGTGCCGTTGGACCAAAGAGTGTTGGAATAGGTTACAAGAAATCCATATCCTATGACAGGAACTGTTGGAAGAACAGGTATGAAACTCCTGTCTATTAGCAACAAAATAGATGGTGAAAAGTAACCCATCTTTTATTATGGCATTAGAATAAAGTTGTCCTGTTCCTTTTTCTTTGAAAGGAAAACATGCAAGTGGTTATTCATTATCATAAAAGTCAGATTCTTCCCAGATATAGTGCAGCACACCTATAATTCCAGTGACTTGGGAGGCTAAGGTGGGAGGATGGCAAGTTCAAGGCCAGCCTGGGCAACTTGGTGAGATCCTGTCTTTTTTTTTTTAATTGGTTGTTCACAACATTACAAAGCTCTTGACATATCATATTTCATACATTAGATTCAAGTGGGTTATGAACTCCCAATTTTTACCCCAAATGCAGATTGCAGAATCACGTCGGTTACACATCCAAAATTTTACATAATGCCCTATTAGTAATTGTTGTATTCTGATACCTTTCCTATCCTCTATTATCCCCCCTCCCCTTCCCTCTCATCTTCTCTCTCTACCCCATCTACTGTAATTCATTTCTCTCCTTGTTTATTTTCTGATTCCCCTCACAACCTCTTATATGTAATTTTGTATAACAATGAGGGTCTCCCTTTATTTCCATGCAATTTCCCTTTTCTCTCCCTTTCCCTCCCATCTCATGTCTCTGTTTAATGTTAATCTTTTCTTCCTGCTCTTCCTCCCTGCTCTGTTCATAGTTGCTCTAATTATATCAAAGAAGACATTTGGTATTTGTTTTTTAGGGATTGGCTAGCTTCACTAAGCATAATCTGCTCTAGTGCCATCCATTTCCCTGCAAATTCCATGATTTTGTCATTTTTTAGTGCTATGTAATACTCCATGGTGTATAAATGCCACATTTTTTTTTTATCCATTCATCTATTGAAGGGCATCTGGGTTGGTTCCACAGTCTAGCTATTGTGAATTGTGCTGCTATGAACATCAATGTGGCAGTATCCCTGTAGTACACTCTTTTAAGGTCTTCAGGGAATAGTCTGAGAAGGGCAATAGCTGGGTCAAATGGTGGTTCCATTCCCAGCTTTCCCAGGAATCTCCATACTGCTTTCCAAATTGGCCGCACCAATTTGCAGTCCCACCAGCAATGTACAAGTGTACCCTTTTTTCCACATCCTCACCAGCACTTGTTGTTGTTTGACTTCATAGTGGCTGCCAATCTTACTGGAGTGAGATGGTATCTTAGGGTGGTTTTGATTTGCATTTCTCTGATTGCTAGAGATGATGAGCATTTTTTCATGTACTTGTTAATTGATTGTATATCCTCCTCTGAGAAGTGTCTGTTCAAGTCCTTGGCCCATTTGTTGATTGGGTTATTTGTTATCTTATTGTCTAATTTTTTGAGTTCTTTGTATACTCTTGATATTAGGGCTCTATCTGAAGTGTGAGGAGTAAAAATTTGTTCCCATGATGTAGGCTCCCTATTTACCTCTCTTATTGTTTCTCTTGCTGAGAAAAAACTTTTTAGTTTAAGTAAGTCCCATTTGTTGATTCTTATTAACTCTTGTGCTATGGGTGTCCTATTAAGGAATTTGGAGCCCAACCCCACAATATGTAGATCGGAGCCAACTTTTTCTTCTACCATACGCAGAGTCTCTGATTTGATATCAAGCTCCTTGATCCATTTTGAGTTAACTTTTGTGCATGGCGAGAGAAAGGGATTCAGTTTCATTTTGTTGCATATGGATTTCCAGTTTTCCCAACACCATTTGTTGAAGATGCTATCCTTCCTCCATTACATGCTTTTAGCCCCTTTACCAAATATAAGATAGTTGTAACTTTGTGGATTAGTCTCTGTGTCCTCTATTCTGTACCATTGGTCCACCCACCTGTTTTGGTACCAGTACCATGCTGTTTTTGTCACTATTGCTCTGTAATATAGTTTGAAATCTGGTATTGCTATACCACCTGATTCACACTTCCTGCTTAGAATTGCTTTTGCTATTCTGGATCTTTTATTTTTCCATATGAATTTCATGATTGCTTTATCTATTTCTACAAGAAATGCCGTTGGGATTTTGATTGGCATTGCATTAAACCTATAGAGAACTTTTGGTAATATGGCCATTTTGATAATGTTAGTTCTGCCTATCCATGAACAGGGTATATTTTTCCATCTTCTAAGATCTTCTTCTACTTCTCTCTTTAGGGTTCTGTAGTTTTCATTGTATAAATCTTTCACCTCTGTTGTTAGGTTGATTCCCAAGTATTTTATTTTTTTGAGGATATTGTGAATGGGGTGTTTTTCCTCATTTCCGTTTCAGAAGTTTTGTCGCTGATATACAGAAATGCCTTTGATTTATGCGTGTTGATTTTATATCCTGCCACTTTGATGAATTCATTTATTAGTTCTAGTAGTTTCTTTGTAGATCCTTTTGGGTCTTCTAGGTATAGAATCATGTCATCTGCAAATAGCGATAATTTAAGTTCTTCTTTTCCTATTTTTATGCCTTTAATTTCTTTTGTCTGTCTAATTGCTCTGGCCAGTGTTTCGAGAACTATATTGAATAGAAGTGATGATAGAGGACATCCCTGTCTTGTTCCAGATTTTAGAGGGAATGCCTTCAATTTTTCTCCATTCAGAATGATGCTAGCCTGAGGCTTAGCATAGATAGCTTTTACAATGTCGAGGTAAGTTCCTGTTATCCCATGTTTTTCTAATGTTTTTAACATAAAGGGATGCTCTACTTTGGCGAATGCTTTTTCTGTGTCTATCGAGATGATCATATGGTTCTTATCTTTAAGTCTATTGATGTGGTGAATAACATTTATTGATTTCCATATATTGAACCATCCTTGCATCCCAGGGATGAATCCTACTTGATCATGGTGCACAATTTTTTTGATGTGTTTTTGTATTTGATTTGCCAAAATTTTATTGAGGATTTTTGCATCTAGGTTCATTAGAAATCTTAGTCTGTAGTTTTCTTTCTTTGAGATGTCTTTGTCTGGTTTCGGAATCAGGGTGATGTTAGCCTCATAGAATGAATTTGGAAGAGCTCCCTCTTTTTCTATTTCCTGAAATAACTTGAAAAGTATTGGTATTAATTCTTCTTTAAAGGTTTTGTAAAACTCCGCTGTATACCCATCCAGTCTTGGGCTTTTCTTGGTTGGTAGTCTTTTGATTTCTTCTTGAATTTCATCCATTGATATTGGTCTGTTCAAATTGCGTGTATCCTCCTGACTCAGTCTGGGCAAATCAAATGACTTAAGAAATTTATCGATGTCTTCACTATCTTCTATTTTATTGGAATATAGGTTTTCAAAATAATTTCTAATTGTCTTCTGTATTTCTGTAGCATCTGTTGTGATATTGCCTTTTTCATCCCGTATGTTAGTAATTTGAGTTCTCTCTCTTCTTCTCTTCGTTAGCATGGCTAAAGGTCTGTCGATCTTATTTATTTTTTTGAAGAACCAACTTTTAGTTTTGTTAACTTTTTCAATAGTTTTTTTTTGTTTCAATTTCATTGATTTCCGCTCTGATTTTAATTATTTCTTGCCTTCTGCTACATTTGCTATTGATTTGCTCTTCCTTTTCTAGGGCTTTGAGATGAAGTGTGAGCTCATTTATTTTTTGGTTTTTTCTTTTTTTGAGGAATGACCTCCAGGCGATGAATTTCCCTCTTAAAACTTGAACCTCAAGTTCATTGTGTCCCATAGATTCTGATATGTTGTGTCTGTATTTTCATTTATCTCTAAGAATTTTTTTATTTCCTCCTTTATGTCTTCTGTAACCTATTGATCATTCAGTAACATATTGTTCATTTTCCATGTGATGTAGGATTTTCCCTTCCTTCTTTTATCATTGATTTCCAGTTTCATTCCATTATGATCAGATAAAATGCATGGTATTATCTCCACCCCTTTATATTTACTGAGGGTTGCCCTATGGCATAATATATGGTCTGTTTTTGAGAAGTATCCATGTGCTGCTGAGAAAAAAGTATATCCACTTGATGATGGTTGATATATTCTATATATGTCAGTTAAGTCTAGGTTATTGATTGTGGTATTGAGTTCTATAGTTTCTTTATTCAACTTTTGTTTGGAGGATCTGTCCAATGGTGAGAGAGGTGTGTTGAAGTCGCCCATAATTTTTGTGTTGTGGTCTATTTTATTCTTGAACTTGAGGAGAATTTGTTTTATAAATGTTGCAGCACCATTATTTGGTGCATAAATATTGATAATTATTATGTCTTGTTGGTGAATGGTTCCTTTTAACAGTATATAATATTCTTCCTTATCCCTTTTGATTAACTTAGTCTTGAAGTCGATTTTATTCGATATGAGGATGGCCACCCCTGCTTGCTTACGTGTGCATGGTATATTTTTTCCCATCCTTTCAACTTCAGTATGTCTTTTCCAATCAGATGTGTCTCCTGGAGGCAGCATATTGTTGGATTTGGTTTTTTAATCCATGATACCAGCCTATGTCGCTTTATTGGAGAGTTTAAGCCATTAACATTTAGAGTTACTATTGATATATGGTTTGTACTTCCAGCCATATTTGATTATTTATCCTTTTTTTTAAAATTTAGTTTGTTTCTCCATGATTATCTTTCCCCCTGCCCTCTGTCTTTACCGAGGCACTTCCCACTGATGGTTTTGGTTATTGTTTTTCATTTCTTCCTCGTGTAGTGTTTTTCTCAAGATGCTTTGCAATGCTGGTTTTCTGGCTGTAAATTCTTTTAACTTTTGTTTATCATGAAAGATTTTTATTTCGTTGTCATACCTGAAGCTTAATTTTGCTGGATACAGAATTCTTGGTTGGCATCCATTGTCTTTCAGTGTTTGAAATATATTGTTCCAGGACCTTCTTGCTTTCAGCGTCTGTGATGAAAAATCCGTTGTTAACCTTATTGGTTTACCCCTGAATGTAATCTGCCTCCTTTCTCTTGTAGCTTTTAATATTTTCTCTTTGTTCTGTATATTGGATATCTTCATAACAATGTGTCTTGGCGTTGGTCTACTGTGATTTTGTATGCTCGGTGTCCTGTATGCATCTACAATTTGTATATCCGTTTTCTTTTTTATTTCTGGAAAGTTTTCTGTAATTATTTCATTCAGCAGGTTACTCATTCCCTTGGTTTGAATCTCTATACCTTCCTCTATCCCGATGACTCTTAAGTTTGTTTTTTTTATGTTATCCCATATCTCTTGGATGTTTTTCTTGTGATTTTTTACCTGCCTTTCTGAGTTGGCCAGACTCTTTTCAAGATGATATATTTTGTCTTCATTATCTGATGTTCTGGCTTCTACTTGCTCCACTCTGTTAGTGATACTCTCATCTGAGTTTTTAATTTGGTTTATAGTTTCCTTCATTTCTAGAATTATTGTTTGATTTTTTTATAATCTCTATCTCCTGAGAAAGATGCTTAACTTCTTCTTTTATCTGTTTATGTAATTCGTTTTCAATGTGTTCTTTCACTGTTTGAATTTGCTGTCTCATATCCTCTTTAAGGTTCCATTCTATCTGTCTAAGGTGTTCCTTGAGTTCTTTATATGACCATTTTTCTGATGACTCTAGGTCCTCCTGAATATTTAGGCTGTCCTGCATTGTTTGTACTCCCTTTCTTCCTTGCTTTTTCATTCTGCTCATGTTACTTCTTGTTCTGTTTGACTGCTGAGTTACTGTTTACTCCTATAAATTTATGTGATGCTTGGGAGGAAAGGTATTAGAAGGGAAGAGAAGAAGTCACTAAAGAGAATGAGAGTAAGCAGGTAGAATTCAAGGAAGGGGGAATAAAAAAATTGAAAAGAAATGAAAAGACAAAAGAAGAAAAAAATAGGAAATAAAAAAAGAAAAAAATTTTTTTAAAATAATAATTTAAAAAATAAAAATTAAAATTAGAAGAAAAAAAATTTAAAAAAATTTTAAAAAACAACAAGAAAGAAAAATGAAAATGAAAAAAAAACCCAAATTAAAAAAAAAAAAACTAATAAATGCAGTCTTAGAGTTTGATTAACTTCTCTTCCAGTAGGTGGTGCTGTGCCCACCAGGCCAAGCTTCTCCTGTCAATACACGGGAACCAATCACTGTGCAGCAGCTCCTCCTCCCAGACTGGGCGAGTCTCCAATCCTAAGTGCCTAGGGCCTCCTCTTGTGTCTAGTCACTTCCCCACTTTTCCTCTAGCCAGGCCCCTCTCACAGGTGACGCTCACCACAATACTGGCTACACGCCAGGTCAACTGCTCCCAGGAGCCCTGTTTTCATGAATGCCTGGGCACACTCTCCCTGTTTGCCATTCCTCAGACCCTAAGTTTGTAGAGTTTGGGGCTGAGAATCCTCAGCAAATTTTACTTGCCCTCCGGTAGCCACGCCTCCGGTAGCTGTTTCAAGAGACCTCAGTTTTCAGCACTGGTGGGAGTGGTAGCCGGGAGTTCCGTGCCGTGCCATGGTCCCGAGCCACTCCTGATTCCCTCGGTCTGGCTATCGTGCTCACGGGAGAGCTGTGGGGGGGCTCTTACGGGAGAGCTGGGAGGGGCCCTTAAGGTTTCCCCAATGTGTGGAGAGGTAAGGCTAGGGGGTTACACACCTGTAGCTGCTGGTTTCAATGAAGGTATCTCCTCTGCCACAGTCTGGTGACGTCAGTTCTCTGCCATGGTGGTATCTCTTGCAAATGGCAAAAGTTCGTTTCCCTTTGCTGGGTGACCAATGCAACGGGTGGGTCCTGTCTCTCCCAAGCCCCGTTTCAATCCTGTGGCCACTGCCTATGAAGGCTCGGTTGGCATTTACCTCCGTAGGATCAGAAGGGCCGACCAGTTGTTTCAGTGGGATGGATTAGTGCTGAGTCACAGCTGTTTGTCTGCGGGAAGCAGGCGAACGGGAGCTTGAATTCAGCCCATCCGAGCTCAGTGTGTGTTCTGAGAGGTCCAGACTGCTCGCCCCAGATCCACGTCAGCTCAGCATTGCCTAGTGATCCTGAGCAAACAACATTTAGACTGTTTACTGCTCCCTATGCCCGCACAGCTGAAGAGGTCAGAGACTTGATCTCTCCGCGCCCACCGCCATGTTGGATCTCCCAGCAACAGTTATTTTAAAGTATTGTACTACATTACAGAGTCTAGATTTTTCTTTAAAGGCTAAACTTGATTAGTATTAAAAACATCAGATTTAAAGAAGCATTTTATCAAGCTAGTGTTCTCCAAACTAAAGTTATCTGTAATGGTAATTTTAAACTTATAAGGATAACAGATTTTATTGGGGATTTATTTATATCATTTGATCTTTTATAACCAAACCTTATGTTACCTTTTACACTGGGATACAAAAATTTAAAGGTATTTTAAAAGATAATGAGAGCCTGATTTGTTTAAAGGTTAATATTGTAAAACATTTTGCCATTTTTCCACACAAAAGGAAAGTTAAAAACTCTCAGCCTTTCCTTGATTCATGTTTTAGATGTAATGTCATATTGTGTTAGCTAACATTCACACAGACTCAGAAAACAGTATATGTAAACCTTATAAAATGATATCTAAAAAGAGAGACAAAGATCAGCTTCAGAACTAGAACACATTACCTAAGATTTGTGAAGAGCCCCACCTTACCTGAGATAAAACTCTGCCTCCCACCTGACTACATGTCAAAGTGACTCCAAAGTAGGCCAGAGTTCAGCTCATTTAAAGTTACATTCAAAGATTGATTTTATGGTAAAGATTACTGTGATCTCAAACAGGGACTATAATTTATAACTCAACCAAATTCAAGATAGCTATTACACAAATATGTTTTTAATCTTGTTTAAAATTTCACTTTGTATTTTCCTTATAACTGATGTCTTTTAATGTTTTGCATAGGTAATAATTCAGGAAAACACAACCTAAATTAATTTTAGATATTAGATATCTGTAGACAGATAGTAATTAAAAGGGATTAAATTAACTGTAAAGGGGCTAGGTTTGTGGCTTGGCAGTGGAATCCTTGCCTTGTATGAGTGAGGCACTGGGTTTAATCCTGAGCACCACATAAATAAATAAATGGTACTGTGTTATGTACAACTTAAAAAAATTAATTGTAAAGTTATAAACATTATAATGTCATGCATAGCTAATAAAATAAAAGTATGAACCCTAAAAAAAGTTATAAACATTTAAAGTTAAAGCCCAGTACTCTTAGTTGAAGACTGATAAGCTTGACTTGTTGGAGATTTAAGGCCAAGGCTTAAAGATCAAGGTTTTAAAATAAAGGGGCCAAGAAAACCAATATTTGGTTCTTGCCCTCTGAGTCAGCATGAACCCAGGAAAAGGGGAAGAGCTTTGCAACTCTGGGCCACATAACCTCGTGATCAGGAAGATAATAACACTGGGGCTGGGATTGTGGCTCAGTAGTAGAGCGCTCGCCTAGCACCTGTGAGGCCCCGGATTCAATCCTCAGCACCACATATTTATTTATAAAAATAAATAAAGATATTGTGTCCAACTACAACTAAAAAATAAATATATTTTTTTTAAAAAAAATACAAACACTGGAGAATGGAAAGCCAATCAGTGTGCATGCTGTAAAAGAGGAGGATCATTGAAAGGGGGAAACATCCCTGGGGCTTCCAAGGGAAGCCCCGTGGTTAACAAGACCTTGACCCATCCTAATGCAGATGGCACTAGTAGAGCTAAAAGAGTGTCCCCCAAGGCAACTCAGCTGACTCTTAATAATAAATAGGAGCAAGGACACCTAGCAAAAACAGTTAAAACCAAAGCACAGCCATTCCTGGGCATGTAAAGAGAAACAATACTTATTTTAATGTAACTTAAGATGTACACTTGTGTTAGCCCCTGCAAGAATAAGTAAGATTGGAGGCAACAGAAGAGAGATTCTTAGGCAAGAATGCCTGATAACTATCAATAGGAACTGCCAGAGCCAGAAGTTTTTAGTCAGTTTAAGGCCTATACATCTTCCTAACCTCCTACACAGGTAGACGTAATCAATGTTTGCTAGTATAATTATCTAGCCCTAAGTAACAAAGATAAAGGGATCTCTACTGAACACAGAGATCATGCCAATAAAAAAGATATTTTACAAAAATCAGATGACATTAAGTAATTTAACTAAATATTGTGTCTGCATTTCTGATAACTCTGAAGAGTTAAAAGATTTATATTCCCCAAAAGGGGACCTTATTAAGCTTTGTTAAGCTTTGTTATGGGGACAATTTCTCAGCTCTTCCACCTCCTGGTAAACAATTATTGACTTCTATCATCTTCATGATATTCATTGACAGGTTCCAGAAGCTACAACTGCTATTTTGTATTAATCTTATTTCAGTACTCATGTCTTTTTGTTTCTCTCGTAGAAGCACCCACCCCAGGCAAATTTACAACCTGTTTTTCCTGAACCAGATTTTTAGCATGGACCCCTCGACTGATCCAATTTTTAAAAAGGGACTCCAAACTGCTTGCTTCACTGTATGTCACCCCCTCTCAGCTCAAAGCAGCAAGAGCAGTCATCGTCCTTTTTCCTTATAGCAGTAGGAGATCCCTAACATAGAGGGGGAAATTACAGTCAGTATAGATAAATAATTGGGTTAAATCACAAAATGAAGGCCAGTTTGGGTCCAGAAAATGTTAATCATGTTTTTCTCTTGCTCAGGCTATGATTTTAGATCTCATGATATTTGTTTATGGTTTCAAATCATAACAATGGCCACTTATGATTAATGTGGTTTTAGACGACAAAAGGTGGACTCAAACATTAGGAGACTTACAAGAATGAGGCTTCCAAATTTCCACCCAGGTGTCAAATACACCCCAGGAGTCTTCTAATTTCTACAAGGCTCCAGAAGGTATTTGGTTTGCCTGCCTATCAGAAATAACTCTTTGCTTGTCCTTATAGCTTTTTAGCATACCAGGATGGAACAAATTTTGTGTAACTGTTCACATTATTCCCAAAGTGTATTACTACAGTGGAGAAGCTAAATGAGAACATCTGGGGCTCATACTGTTGGGAAAAGGTATAATTGCAGCCACACCCCCAAAAAACCCAACATGGCATCTGAGGAGCTTCTCTTCCTGCCTCTCCCTTTCCCAATGGTGCCAAAAACTCCCGCAGGTGTCAATTTCAAATCTCGCTGGCGGGAAACCTTAGCCCCAATAAGAACTAATTTCATGGGCTCTGGAACTGACATCTGGTAGAACTTACCAATAAACCAGTGACCTGTCATTTACCTAAGCCCTGCCACCTCTCCTTACATCTATATAAGCGCACAGCCTTTTGTAATAAAGTGGAACTTCTCCGGTGATTTGTCTCGAGTCGTATCTTCTTTCACATACACCATCCTAGGAGAATAGCCCCATCCTAGTACCCCTAGGTTGCAGGATCTTCAGCCCCTGTTTACAGCAGCCCTTTAAACTGGAAATGAAAATTTCAAAGCCCTGAGCAAACAGGTATAATTGAATGTGGGGGAACTAGAACAATCAGTGAGCAGACTTGAGACCTCTCTTGACTCCCTGGCAGAAGCAGTATTACAAAACAGAAGAAGTTTAGATCTCTTGCTCTTAAAACAAGGAGGCCTATATACTGCATTAGGGGAAACATGTTACTTCTACACTAATCACTCAGGAGTGATGAGAGACAGTCTATCTCTGATCAGAAAGTGATTAAAGGAAAGGGAAAAAGCAAGACAACATGAGGGAAATTGGTATCAAAATTTGTTCCCCTGGTTCCCTGGGCTAACTAGTCTTATATCAGCTGTAGCCAGTCCAGTGCTGTTAGTCCTCTTAGAGTTTTTAATTGGTCCCTACATTTTCATAATCAACTGTATACCAATGATGATTAATCAATGATTTGATTAGTTCCATAAAACCAGTGGGGAATATTGTGGGCCAGGCTATATGGGCAATGACCAAACAGACTCCATTTTACCCTGAGACTCCATATCATGTAAGAAATGCTTCTCCCATGGGAAAGCCCCACCTTTGTACTCAATAATAGTTACCTACATAGCATACTTGGCAACACAAAATAGCAATTCTTATACAATGTAAAATTGTTCTCTTTGGTTTTCATTTTTCTTGGACAAGATTCTCTAGACATTAGTAACCATTCTCTAACTTGTACTGAACTAGGGTCATTTTGACCCACTTCCCTTCTGCTTGCTTGCTGTGTGCCAACCTGGAAAGTTCCGTGGGAAATATCAATGTACCCATTGCATTGTCTCTCTAACGGCCCAATTCAGCTTCTGTACCAGCTTACTTGCAGCTATGTCAACCCAGATATGATTTTTGCAAATTTTGCCTTTAAATATCTTAAAGTGCTCAGGCTCAGGGCTGTTCCTTGCAGAGACTGTTATGGGTCCTGCAGGGTACAGTCCCTGGATGGCCAGCTAAATAAAGACTCTTCAATTTAGACAAAACTGGGACATGGTGTGTTTTCTGAATGACATGCCCCACAACACTTCCCCTCTTCTGCAACTCCCCCACTGCCACATTATATATATATATATATATATATATATATATATATATATATATATATATAGAGAGAGAGAGAGAGAGAGAGAGAGAGAGAGAGAGAAAGACAGAGAGGGGAGAAGGAGGAGGAGGAGGAGGAGGAGGAGGAGGAGGAGGAGAAAGGAATAGGGGGGGAGTCTGAGAAAGACACTTTTAAAGAACAGTAAACTCAAAAAACTTATTCTACCAAATACTAAGACTTGCTATTTATCAGTGAAATTAAAAGTTTCATAAAAATGTCTTACCATAAAGCATTAATAATTAATAAGTGGTACATGAATAGACAAACAGAATAAGAGAATAGAGTATTTACAAATATCACTCTAAGTAGATGAAAGAACAAACATGAAAGACAAAAACTCTGAAGATTTTTAGGTGACAAATAGGAGACTGAAGGATTATGGAAAATAATATGCCTACAAGACAGCTCCTTAGAAAAAACTAAGGGACAGTGTGACTCAGGAGGAGGGAGGGTAAATTAGCCAAACATTAAACCTCTCCCAGAACATCCTTTCTGTTAGCAATGGGCCCCTAGGAAAAAAGCAAACTTTCATCCCTTCCCAGATTCACCCCAGCATCTCCACCAAAAGCAAATATTTGCCCCTTCCCAATCCCAATGGGTCCTCAAGGAAGGAGGCAAATACTGAAATTTTGGGCCCTGGACTTTACCCTTCCCCATTGCAGATGAGTCCTGGAGGGAGAAAAACAAATAGTGAAGCACTAGGTGAAAATGGGTCCGGAGGAAGGAAGATAAGCAGTGAACACCAACTTGTAAGCTTTCCCAAATGATCCAAGGTTTGCTTCCCATCTCCCGCCTCAGTCCTTTGGTCACATGCACTTATAGAGACTATGTTCACATATTTTAGATGAAGAAAACTAAACATAACTTTGATAACTGACAAATCCAACTTGCTTAAAGTTAAGAAAAGGTACCATTTGTTAAATATCATTGAATGGTTTATTAAAGATCCTATTGCAAATGAAAGAAACTTCGAGGAAGAAGATATTTGTGACATACAACTAACTAAGCACTAAGAACCAGATATATAAAGAAATCCTATGATTTAGAAAGAATACAGACAACTTGACAGAAAAATAAGCAAAAACTTGAACTGATCCTTTACAAAAGTCAACATTCAGAAATTATGAATGATTAGGTAGTGGTAAATGAAAACCACAATGAGACGCTATCACATACCCACAAAGTTAGCCTAAATGCGACCCTACATGGTATTAATAGATGGAGGTCCCTGGGTACTCTCAGAGATTGCTTATAAAGTACAAATCAGTTCAAACAACCTGAACTTCAGACCATAAAAAGATAGGAACTCCCTGATTCATTTTATGTTACCACTTGCTCTTGATATCAACAGCAACCCTATCTCATGTTCATTTACAGAAATGAAAATTCTAAATAAAATACAACAATAAAACAAATGGATAATATACTTTATTCCAGTAGCTTTTATTTCAGATACACAAAGGTGGTTCAATATCAGGAAATCTGTCAATGCTGGGTCTGGAGCTGTAGCACAGTGGTAGAGCACTTGCCTAGCACATGTGAGGCACCAAGTTTGAGCCTCAGCACCACAAAAAATAAACAAATAAAATAAAGGTATTGTGTCCATCTATAACTAAAAATATTTTTTTTAAAAAAGAAATCTACCAATGCAATGTACTATCTCAAAGTCTAAAGATGAAAAAGAAATAGCCCATGCGAATTTACTAATAGATGCTGAAATGGCCTCTCATTTGTCAGCATCCATTCCTAGTTAGAAATCCAAGTAACAGAAGAAGAAAGAAACTACTTAAATATAATGAAAGGTACTTTCCTCTGCGTGCAGCCTATCCCTTCAGAGTCATACCAATTTTTCTGGAATGCGAATAATCTGGTTGCTGAGAATGGTCTTCATTCTCACAACAGATGTGGCAAAGAAAGATATAATATATGTAAAAAATCCTAAAGACTCCATCAACAAACTGTGAGAATTGAAACTCATTCAGTAAAGTCACAAGACACACAAAATTAATATACAAAAATCAATACCATTTTTAAACTCCAGTAATACACTTGCCGAGAAAGAGATAAAAAAGTGATCACATTTATAATAGTCACAAAATAATAAAATTTCTAGGAATAAATTTAACTAAGAAAGTGAAAGACCACCACAATTTTATATAAGACACTGACAGAAGAAATTGAAGAGGACATGGCAAAAAATAAATAAAAATGGGAAGCTATCCCAAGTTCATGGATTGGAAGAATTTAATGTTGTAAACATGTTTAGACTACTCAGAGCAATTTACACATGCAATGTAATCCGCCAATGGCATTCTTCACAGAAATTGGAAAAAAAAAAGTTCTAAAATGAATGTGAAATTGTAAAAGACTCCAAATAGCTAAAGTAATCTTGAGCAAAGAGAATGAAGCCAGAGACCTCACAATACCTGACCTCAAAGCATATTACAATGTTGAAGTAATCAGTGAAGCATGATATGGGCATTAAAGCTGACACATGGAGAACCCAGAAATCGACCCACTCATCACATCCAACTGATCTTTGGCAAAGATGCCAGAAACACACATTGAAGAAAGAACAGTCTCTTTGAACAGTACTGGGAAAAATGGATATTCATATGCTGAAGAATGAAACTGGATCCTCTCTCTCACCATATAAAAAAAAAAACCCAAAAAACAAAAACAAACAAAAAAAAAACTCAAAATGGATCAAAGTCCTACATGGAAGACCAGTAAATATAAAACTACCAAAAGAAAACATAGCAGAAATATCTTAAGATATTGATATAGGCAGTATTTTTTTAAAAGATACCAAAGTAAGGCAACCAAAACAGAAAATAGGCCAATTCCATTTGTCTATTTTTTGAACTAAGACACTATTATGTTGAAATAAGAAAACTCTGCATAGCAGAGGAAACAATCAACAGAGGGAAGAAACAAACTGGAGAATAAGTTAAAATATTACTAACATTCAGAATATACAAGGAACAGCAAGAAAAAAATACAATTAAAAAATAAGCAAATTGCTGGGCACGATGGCACACACCTGTAATCCCAGCAGCTCAGGAGGCTGAGGCAGGAGGATTGCAAGTTTAAAGTCAACTTGGTGAGGTCCTAAGAAATTTAGTGAGATCCATTCTCAAAATCAAAATAAAAAGGGCTGGGGATGTGACTCAGTGGTTAAGTGCCCCCTGATTCAACCCCCAGTGTCTCACTCCCCAACAAAGAGCAAATGATCTCAAAGAATGTACACATAAACAAGTATATGGTGTGATTACTTTTCTAAGAAATTCAAAGTCAGGAAAAATTAAACTATATTGTCATAAGTCGAGGTATAGGCTACCTTGGAAAGAAGTGAGGGTGGGAGTAACAGGAAGGGGGCATGAGAGGAGGCTTCTGAGGGTGATGGAAATTTCCGTCTCCCAACTTGGATCGAGATCACACAAGTGTGCTATCTTTGACTTTTATTGAGAATTTAAGATTTTTATCTGTGTTGTAGCTTAACTACTTTTACAAGGTAGAAAGTTCTAGCTGAGACCCAAAAGAAGTCTCGCTCACCCTTTGGACAAGGTTACTCTGGAAATGAAATGGACACCTTCTTTGGACCTATAATTAAGGTACTAGGATTTTTCTATTTAACTCTTTCATTGGTCTTAGGCAGAAGACTGACTTGTCAAGCCTCTCGGAAGATCATCCACTTTCTAAGAAAAGTCAGAAATCTCTGTTTCCATGCAAAACATCCTACTGTTTTTTGAGTGCCACAGCATGAGTTTAGAGCTCAAAACTATCTATCATTGAAAGCTCAGTGTTAACTGATGGACGGGGAAATGCATTCTCTGGCCTTTCCCAGGTTCCTCAGTGAAGCAATAAAGTGTTACTCCATTCAATTGCTCACTTGCTCTTTTTCTAGTCAGGATTTCTTTTTTCTGATATAAAGCAGAACTGAACACCATAGACTTCGATCTCTTTCTTTTACACTGGGGCAAAAAGAAAAATAAAAGCTTTTGGAAGGTGAGAAAACTGTGAACACCATGAATTGCTTTTTTTTTTTTCTCCATTGGGATTTCCCCATAATAACTTCTTACACCTGAGAGGAAACCCAAATAAACCTTCTGGCATCTCTCAGTTTTAGTTGATTGTTTTTTTCCTTTTCCTTTTCTTTTTTGATACCAGGGATTGAACCTAGAGGTGCTTACCCATTAAACAACACCCCCAACCCTTTTAATTTATTTATTATTTTAATTTTGACACAGGGTTTCCCCAAGTTGCTTAGGGACTTATGAAGTTGCTGAGCCTGGCCTTCAAATTGTGATCCTCCTGCCTCAGTTTAGTTGACTTTTAAAATGACTAATTTTGGAGATCACACAGTTGAATGATGTACGATGATTCTTTTCCTATTTGCTGTCGATGCTACCTCAGATTGAATCCACCTAATAAGTTAAAACTGTTCTCTGGCACAAAAAATAAAAAAATTGCCTCTTGCTCTTTTCCCTTGTTCTGTATCTTAATGATTAATTGCAAGGTAGCTATTTTGGAAAAAGGGACTTGCTGATAGTATATTTTCTGGTCTCTGAAAGACCCAGTGTATTTGGTGACCTTCAGATAGCAGTACCATGTATGTCAGAAAAGCAGACGACCTAGAAATTTATGACCACTTCTGGCGTCCCACCTATATGTTTGAGAATAAAAGTATACCTCCTCCAAATCCCTATGTAAGCATTGTGCTTGAGTCCCTTGAGCAAGATGGCTCTTAAGGACCAGAGTCCCCATTTTCCAACTTGCTGACTTGTTGCCAGTAAGCCCCTTCCCATTACTCTGTTTCTTGAGGTATTGGTTTCTTCGGGAGGCAGGGGAACCAGCTTTTTGACATTACATTCTGAATTTGTGTTAGATTTTCTGATGGAGCTCAAGATCCAACCTGGTCACCCTCTTCCTTAAACTGACATTCCACTATGCAGTTACTTTTTCTAGAATCCAATGAGGTCGAGGTCATTGGATTCTCGAAAAAGTAGCTTCCATTCATCCTCTCTCCTACGATCTAAACTGGAGGTTGCAATTGGAAAGAAGAAATGAGCCATCAATGAGAGGAATCAGAGGCGAAGGAAGTACTCACCTAAACCAGAAAGAGCAACCCGGCAATCAGAATCTTGTAGCCCTTGAATTGCTCCATGAAGAGATTCGCTCAGCCTATGCTTTTGAGTGCGAACTAGGCTTCAGTTGGAGAATAAAGAAGCACAGACTTAGACACTCCTATCATAAGGGAGTGAGTGTACTGTGACGACTTTCCAATTTCCTTAAATACTGTCACCTGGCATTACTTACATGTTCTATCGAATATCAGGTATTTATTCTAGCACTTGTGTCTCTCCGAGGTTCCCACAATCCACACCAGAATCCTAGAATCTCACTTTGGACTTTTGGAATAAACACAGTTTCCTGTAAGAAAAGGTTCCATTCCAGGGTATCAAAGACCACTCACCAAGTCTCTAGGCTAAGACTTAACTTATACATGGAAAAAATCGCTGCTTTCACAAGTACTTTAGACTCAGGTATAGGTGATAATTCAATATGTACAAAAGCCATCAGGGAGAAAATTTACAGTTCGTTCTTGAAAGTTTTCTTAGAATGTATTTTCTGTTTATTGTAGTTGCTTTATTGATATATTGTTCCTACAATGGGAGGACTTTAGCAAGACAGCTGCCCAACGTTGGAAGAGGGCATCTATCTGAGTCCATTTGGATCATTCCAGTGGACGATGAAGAGGTGACAAAGTTAGGATGGAAGTCAGCACGTGTCACTGCCCTGAAATACACATAAGCTATTGATAAGGTAGAAAAGAGAGTAGGAAAAATCAGATCTAAAGAAAGAGAATAAGAATTATCAACATCGCTATTGGTTGACCTTTGTGTTTGATTTGAGACCCTGGATCAGCTGGGATAAAAAGGGACAGTGCACACCCTACCAGAATTCCCATCCTGCATTTCTGCAGTATGAATGTCACATGATTTGGTCATGCCCATATGCTGCCTGCTTTACTTTTCCCTTTATATCTTTCTTTAAACTTACTCATCTTGAAAATGTAAAGATGTTCATAATTTTGAAGAGAATAATATGTATAAAAGTGAAGGTTTGGGCTGGATAAGGCTGGGGCTGTAGCAAAGTGGCAGAGCATTTGCCTAGCATGTGTTAGGCACTGGGTTTGATCCTTAAACATAAAGATAAACAAGCAAAATAAAGGCATTCTGTCCATCTACAACTACAAAAAAATTTAAGTGAAGGTTCCAGAGTCATATTTGTGAAAATTTTGAACATATAGAGAAGAATAAGAAAATAACAATTAAATCTTACTGTCACCTCCACCCAACTCCACCAAATCATAGCAGTTTGTCACCCACACCTCAAATTTGTGCAAAGAAATAAAATAACTCCTCAGTTGCTTTCCCTCCAGTCTTTCCCAAGTGGCTATTATGAGGTTTCTAATCTCCATAGGGATTTATACCATCCCTAATGCACACCTATAAAAATGAATATATGTAAGATTGTCATTGTCTGATCCAACCTGTTACTGAGTGGTATCATGTTATAGATCTCTTTTGACAGCTTCCTTTACTTTTTAAAATATTTTTTAGATGCATGGATCTTTATTTTATTCATTTATTTATATGTGGTGCTGAGAATCGAACCCAGTGCCTTACACATGCTAGGCAAGTGCTCTACCACTGAGCCACAGCCTCAGCCCCATGACAACTTCCTTTTCTTCCCAACATGTTTTTGAGATTCATTCATGTTGATATATGCAGCTTCGGTTTAATTCATTTAACATACTGAACCACTTCCCAGCATATGCATATTCCAAAATTTATTTCTCCTTTCTCGCGTCCGTCAGTATTTTGGTTGTTTCCAAATTTTTGATTTTGGAAGCTAAGCTTCGATTCAGGACATTTTAACCGTGTGAGCATGTGAGGATTTCTATGGGAAATGCACTCCCTGCAGCTGAAGGACAAACCTTTTCCCCACAAACTGTAACAAATTGATGCTTTTGTAAAATGTATTCAAAATAAATTTATGGAAAAAAGAGAAATGAAAAAAAGTACATAAAAAATAGGTGCCCTGATTTTTTTTAAAGAGAGAGAGAAAGAATTTTTAATATTTACTTTTTAGTTTTCAGTGGACACAACATCTTTATTTTATTTTTATGTGGTGCTGAGGATCGAACCCAGTGCCCCACGCATGCCAGGTGAGCGGGCTACTTACTGCTTGAGCCACATCCCCAGCCCAAGGTGCCCTGATTTTATTTGTTATTAGAATCAAGCAACATAAAAGTATTTTCCTGTTCTTGTGGCTGGCCTGTCTGAACATATGCTACACAAGTGACAACTTCAGAACATATATTATACAATGTGACAACTCCAAATTGTGCTTTTTGACAAAATAATTCTACCTAGATTCATGCATTTTACATGTGAGAGTTAGTTGTTTAACCAGGAACAGAGCATCCTTCTATGACACATCTACCAGAAGAACTGCCCTCTGAGAAATATCTGTGTTCATACAATTACTAAGAAAAATACTTTGAGGGGTGGGGATGTAGCTCAATGGTACAGCATCAAACTTTGAAAAGTTTATATTTTCTACGAGTCAGATGTTTGCTACTAACTTTGAATATGTTAAGCTTATGGCATCTGTCCTGCGCAAGCTATGTCATTAACATAGACCAAATATGTTTGTATCTTTCCACAATGTCAGAATTTATTGGATAATGATAAATTCACAAGCTATACCTCTTTCATCTGTGTTTACTGAATACTGTGGGTCTCCTGTAGTCATAAACTGGGCAAAAACAAATTCTTTTATTCCAATCTTAATTTTTAATAATGATAACACATCACACTTTACAGAAAAAAATATATGTTTCAGAATATCTATTATCTATCAACTATATATAATTATTTAGATGGGGGGGTTCATCAAGCTAAAAGCAGAGAGCAGTTATGTATGAAAGAATAAATGCAAAGAGTCACTCTTGACAATCAGATAAGATTAGGAGCACACGCCTGTAATTCCAGGAGCTCTGGAGGCAGGAGGATTTCAAATTCAAAGCCAGCCTCAGCAAAAGTGAGGTGTTAAGCAACTCAGAGAGACCATGTTTCTAAATACAATACAAAATAGGGCTGGGGACGTGCCTCAGTGGTTGAGTGCCCCAGAGTTCAATAATCCCCCATGCTCCCTCCCAGCCCACTCTCCCCCGCGCCCCCCCCAAAAAAAAAAGATTAGGAACCAGACTAAGAACTTGTTCAGGGTTCAGAGCTGTCAAAGTGCAGGAACTTGTTCATTCTAGGCCACGGTCCAGACAGGGAGCAGTGTCAGAATGTCAGCTTGAGATGTCAGCTTGGAGTGGGCTGTGAGAGTTGAGCAGGAGAAACTGCTAAAGCCTGAGGGCAGAGATCTAGAGGTTGGTCACTATGACTATGGAGATTTTTCTGAGCAAAGCTCATGAGGAGTAACCAGGTGGATTGCTTCATTCAGTGATCTGGTGTGTTCAATAAGATCACGGACCTGGTTTTCCTGAATGGAGTTTGATATGCCCATGCATCCTCGTGCATCTGATTAGTTTGAAAAGTCCATAGGAGCTCATTTTTATTAGTTTGATTAACTTATCCGTTTGTGTCTTATGGTTGTGCTAAACAAATGGAGCTGTTTACTGTACAAACAGAGTGTAGGGTCACTCAACCTTTACACTTCACTCAAAATGGAGAAGGTCAAGGCAAACTCAGGTTCAAGCACAGCCTGAAAACTGCATATCATGGGCAGGGCACAGCCTGCTCTCCACAGTGTCATTAAAAAGTGGCAACCTTGTTTATTACAAATTTAATCAATGTTTCCAAGCAAACAACTTTAATGTAGCTTTTCCCTAATGTCTCAGCAATTACTCATGTTTGTTTTGCTTGTTTTTTTTTCTTTCTGTCTTCATAGTCCAAATTGAGAGGATCACAAAGCACTAATGTTTTTCTGTGTAATATTGAAGTCTGCTTCTGTTAGCATTTTGTTTCCATACTCTTTTCATTTCAAATAATCACTTTAGATTTTAAATTAAAATAATTTACATTTTCAGTTTATTTATTTAAATTATTTTATTTCAAATAATTATTTTCTGTTTTAAATATAAATAAGTTAAAATTAATAATTTAGTTAGTTTAGGCATTAAAATTATTTATATAAGATCAAATTATTTTAAACCTAATATTTAAATTTTAAATCCCAGAAGACTTGAACACTTTTTTAAAAAGCCAATAAATAAATAAATAAACACCCCACAGGCATCAATAAGACATTAGAGGAAGGCTACATTGAAGATGTTTGTATAAATAAATCCCACTGATTTTTAAAAAATAAACCTTTATTTTATTTACTTTTTTATGTGGTGATGAGGATCAAACTCGGTGCCTTGTGCATGCAGAGCAAGCACTCTACCAACTGAGCTATATTCCAAGCCCTCCACTGACCTTTTGATAACTTCCTTCCTCCGTGAGTCTTCACATCTCCATGAATATACACTGTAATCTCAGCTGTTCATGTCCATTGGTGTCATAAAATGACTTTCAATAGATGAGGAGTTGTGATTTAAATTTTAATATGAACTTTGGCTCTTATTCTTCAGAATAACTCCATCATCATTCTTTTATCATTAATTGTTTCAGAAAAATCTGTTTTTTCTTCCTTTTAAGTTTTGATTATGGAAATCTTCAAACATGCAAATATAGAGGCACTGGTATAACAAACCTGTTGTACCCACCACTGAACTTCAACAGTCACCAATATGTGGCCAATCTTCTTTCATATCTACCCCCTTCTACAGTGTGAACCCCAGTTATTCTGTAGTAAATCCCAGACATCATATAGTTTTTTTAAAGAAATGTTTTTAGTTATAGATGTACACAATAACTTTCTTTTGTTTATTTATTTTTATGTGGTGCTGAAGATCAAACCAGTGCCTCACATGTGCTAGGAAAGTACTCTACCACTGAGCTACAATTCCAGCCCTTCATATAATTCTTTCTTTATATAGTTTTTTATATAGTTTTTTAAAGTAATTCTTGATTGAATTAGAAATGTCAGTAGAAAAATAATATTTAAATACTTTTCTATTTTACAAAGATTTGATAACTTTGACTTCATGCAAAACATGAAGCTGGTTTTGGTAACAACCAGTGTATATCTGCTCAAAAAGAGTGCAAGTTCAAAAAACTTTCTGCATGTGGGTCCCTGAGAGAACTTTAAGGAGTAGTTGGTAATGACTAGTGAAATGCATGGCAAGGTCACAGGTTTACTTTTTGTTAAAGTTTTTTTTTTTTTTTTTGTACTAGGGATTGAACCCAAGGGCTTAACCACTGAGCAGTATCCCCAGCCTTTTTTTATATTTTTGTTTAGAGACAGGGTCTTGCTAAGTTGCTTAGAGCCTTGCTAAGTTGCTGACACTGGCTTTGAACCTGAGATCCTCCTGCCTCAGATTCCCAAGCCACTGTGATTACAGGTGTGCACCACCGCATCCACCTAAAGTTTTCTTTCAATGGCAAATGAGTAAGTAACTTACAGCATATAACCTGTAGAAAAACGTTGGTACACAGATGTTGCAAATAAGCAAATGGAAAGGAAAAGAGCTAATGGAGAGCGGGTGGTGGCTAATTGGGGAAATATATTGAGAAAGAAGGATTCTTGGCACTAACTCTCATTAAAGGGACCTCAGGGTTCACCAAGGTCAGGGTCAAGTGAAGAGTTATGGCTATTGTGGCCTCCATATATTCTGGAAGACAGGTTTTTTTTGTAACTCAGGTGCACCAAGGTCAATTCTGACCGACACTGACCCCAATACCCACATTAACATGGGTTTGACTTGTAGATAAGCCCCCTCCCCAATAAGATGGCCATAGTGACAGTTTCCGAGAGGAACAATTAGGGACAAAAATTCCACCACCAGAAATGAAGGAGGAATTGAACACCTGCTTGGCAAAAAAAGTGCGGTTCTCAAGATAAACATCTAACAGTAATAAATTTAGAAGTGGCATTGTGTCCTTTGACATTCTGTGCATAGAGACAACTCACTGTCTCTAGAGTGCTTGCTGCTTGAGCCTCACTTTTCTTGCACTTGTAATAAAGTTCTCTTGCATAGCTTTAGGTGTCTGAAGTTCCATCTTCTTTTGTGGGAACACAAGAACCCAGGTTTGGAGCTTCAGCTGCCCACTCTCCCCGACAACGCCAGGGCTTCACATTTCAGGAAATGGTTGGCCTGCACTGCAGTGTCCCAAGACCTTAGTACAAACCAGAGCCGTCAGAAAAGGCATGGGAATCAAAAGTCAACATACCATTAAAAAATGTTAAGAGATGCAAGGAGATAAAGTTAGTCACATGAACTCTTTCTCACTAGTTTAAACATTTCATGAGATTAGTATCTTGATATAAAAAATAAGTTAATAACTTATTTTTATTATATGAGAGAGCTTTCTCGTATAATTATCATTATGCTTTTCTATATGAACTTAAGTTTCCACAAAGTGCCTTTACTCCAGAATCCTATTAAAGAATCAAGAGATCAGGTTTTAGGGTTTGGGGGCTGCCTCCCCTCATTAAAAGGGTGGTGGAGTGGAAGCACATCTGGGGTAGTGGTGGTTGCATCTGTCTCTAAGAAAATCAGTTGTTAGCAAAAACTCCCAAAAAACTATATGAAGTAAAATGTTCAGCAGAGTTGGGGTATGGTTGTGCATGCCTATAATACAAGTGGCTCGGGAGGTTAAAGCAGGAGGATCACAAATTCAAAGCAAGCCTCAGCAATTTAGCAAGCCTCTAAGCAATTTAGCAAATTCCTGTCTTTTAAAAAAAAGGTGGGGGATATTGATGTAGCTCAGTAGTTAAGCTCCCCTGGGTTTAATCCCTGGTACCCAAACCAAACATACTATATGAGGTAAAATTTTCAACATAAAATGCCAACATTTTGGCTGGGTGCTGTGGTGCAGTCCTGTAGTCCCAGTGGCGCTGGAGGCTGAGGCAGGAGGATCCTCTTGTATTGAACCACCTCTTTCAAAGCCCTCTGTTCCTCCTGACAGATTCACAGCTTCTGGGACAGGAGTAACCTGTTTGTCCTTTCCTAGCAGAGCATTAGAACTTCTTTTTCCTTTTTCTCAAAATATTGTCTTCATTATTAGGTTAGCATCAGGGACAAGGATTGAGCTTTTGGCATCACATTTGGTGACTCATTTGGGACCTAAGAACACCCCCCCACCCCCCCACCACCACCACTCTGGTCTTCTGCACCCATGCTGAAGATGCAGGGTGTCTGGTGAGCTTGTTGAGAGCCAACCACTGTAGACTTAGGAGAGATGGTGAGTTTGCCTTGTGTTGACTCAAGGAGCTCTTCCTGTAAGTAAGAGGGACTGAGGGACTGTCCCACTAGCTGCTGAGGCTCCTTTTGCTTTGTGGAACCCCCTCCTTCTCTCCCGGAACAGTATGGGTTGCTCCAACAATTCATCTATTTTGAGAAAAAGTAGAATAACAGAATGCAGTAAATTTGCAACACCTTGGCCATCTGGTAAGCTTCCCCAGTGGGCCTGCAGAGACCCTTGATGCCACACATCTGGCATCAAGGGTCTCTGCATCAGTGGACATCAATGTCATCATTTGTGTAGGGGTCATGGTTAGGTAGGAGTAGGGAAACAGGCCTCTTTCCCTATCTGCTGTCTGTTTTAAAGGCTTCTGTCTGTCAGCCACGGTTGCTGTGCCCCTCCCCTGACTCAGGCAATGGCAAGGCCCTACTGAGGTGGATGGCGCAAGACATCCATCCTCTGGAGGAATGCAGTATGTTTCTGGGAATGGGCTGGTTTGTTTTTGTATTCCTTTAATAAGTATAGTTGCGATTTCTCATATGACCATTAAGTATGAAGGAAAAAACATGACTTTCCCAATTAATGCAACTACTTCTAAAGAATAGATCTGTTTGCTCTAAATGCAACGATTCAGCTGTGGAGCATAAATTGTTAATGTCTAATGAAAAACTTCCTGGATTCCTGTCAAGGAAGTTTTTGAGAAATTAAATTAAAATCTAGAGAAGAAAAATTAATGTTACGAAGACAGATTAGCGCTTGGTACTGGGCAACTTGTTCTTATTCCTGTGCACAATGATTTGTGCTCCTACTCTTGTTTGATTAAAATTAATAACAAGTTAAACACTTGCCGTAATCATGGCACCGGTTCCAGTCAGTAAGTCAAGAAAGAATAGTCAAGGCCAATAATTTGGGACATTTCTAACTATTATTAAAAGTTAACTAAGCAGAAACAGCTCAAAGCAAAACTCGAACTGAAAGTAAAAATGCTTGCTTATGCATAAGCCAAGATACATTCTTCTTTTCTAATTGTAACTACATAATATTTTGTTTCTTTGAATAATGATTCCTGTTTTGTAACCACAAAGTACTGTGAGCCTGCCAAAATGAAAAGTACATATGATTAACTTCACAAGTAAAGATTGGGATTCAGCACATTCACTTTGGTGTCTGTGTTGTTTCTCCACCCACACTTTCGCCGACTCCTCACCATCCACTCGTCTCCTGAGACCCCCTGTTGGAGCTGGACTCCAACACATGGTTTTGGGGCTCCCCTCTGCTCATCCCTTTCTGTGTTTTTGTTTGCATCTCTTACTGGCCCTTTAAGATGAGGGCAATGCTGTGTTGATCCTACTGATTGAGAGTCTCTTGAAAAAGGTCTTAGCTAAAAGAGACACACACAGGTACGAACCTGTCTAAGTAAACGATGATGTTTGACTGTGACAAAATCTGGTCATTGAGTGGTATTCTGAATCCATTTCCAATCTTGCCATTGGACCTGGTCTGTCCAAGTTAGGTAAATGGGAGAAGCCCTCTCTGTGCAGGGTGCTGTGCAGCTGTATGAGAAAGAGTCTGAACAGTCAGAAACTAAACTGAGGTCCAAAAAAGGCCCTGCCTCTTATTTGCAAGGAGAGCAGGACACCAGAAGTTTGGAAAGATGTAAACCCTTTCAGCCCCATGCAGGTAGGCCTGGGCCTGCCCCAGGCAGCCCCATTCACTCCACCCCTGAGCTATGGGGAAAACCCCAAGAAGGCTTCCTGGGGTGTAGAGAAATGGGCAAAGAGGACTTGGCCTCCATCCTGCCTCCCAGCCCCTTGGGTCATGGGACAAGGGGATTGGTTGGCCAAAAAGGACATGGCAGTGGGTGTTGAGACTGCTAGACCATGACCTGGGGACAGAAATGGTCTCCCCTTTTAAGATCTGACAGGACATCTGTCAGATGGTGGCCAGGGGACACCCACCACTGGGAGATGGGCCATGACCAATGGACTATTTGTCAAAACAGCTTGACTCTACAACAAAAAAGATGTCCCCAGCCCACCCCACCTTTGGGCAGTAACTGTCACTTGTGATTTACTACAAGAGGTTGAGAAATTCCCTTGAGGACAACCCATTAATGTGTTTGTTCTCACCAAGTCTTGGTCCTACTTGAACAGGGAAGTGGCTACTGGCTGACTGCTGGGAGGAGGGGAGATACCAGGCAACACCAAGGTCAACCTTAAAGTGGTGTCTACCTCAAATCCAGCAACATTGTTTCCATTAGATGATAATGAGACCCTACAACCTAACTGCCTGAAATCTTAAGAGAGTGTCTACTCTATCGGGTTTAGACTTGTCTGATGAGCCCATCACAGAGCTGAACTGCCGACCTCTTCATGGATGGGAGTAGCTTCATGGGAAATGGAGCTGCAGGTAGCTGGGCATGCTGTGCTCAAAGAACAGCAGGTATTAGGAGCTGAGGCTTTGCCACCTGGAACATCAGCACAGAAAGCTGAGCTAATTGTCCTGACAAGCACTCTCAGACTGTCCAAAGGAAAGAGGTGACCCAGCAAGTGAGCTGGTTGATTGGATGGGCAACAGAAGGTATGCACAGCCTGGGATCCCAATCTAGAGGGAAAACAGAAAAGATAAATCACACCTTAAGAAAACACAGTGGTTGCCAGGCGTGGTGCTGCATGCCTATAATCCCAGAAGCTCAGAAGGCTAGCACAGGAGGGTTGTGAGTTCAAAGCCAGTCTCAGCAAGTGTGAGGTGCTAAGCAACCCAATGAGACCCTGTCTCTAAATAAAACACAAAATAGGACTTGGGATGTGGCTAAGTGGTTGAGTACCCCTCAGTTCAATCTCCAGTAGTCAAAAAAAAGATAGTGGTTAAACTATGCTAAGAAACTCACCTGCATATGTTAGGGTGTTGCCAATTGCTCACTTCAATAAGGAAATTCCCAGAAGCATGCTTAAAATTGAGCCCAGGAAGAAACTGTATAGTAGAGACCCCTCATGGTAACCTGGGGAAGGAGAGGGACAAAATGTGGCTATAGCAAAAGAAACTATATTAATATAGTATGTAGGACAATCAGTCAAATATTAATTGCTATATGTGAGTGTGCTTCTTCCAGATCCCCACCAAGAATGAAATCACATCTCCATCTCTTCTAATAAAAGTCCTAAAGAAGTTGTGCATGGTGTAATCCCAGTGACTAAGGAAGTTGAAGCAAAGAATTGCAAGTTCAAAGCCAGTCTCAGCAACTTAGTGAGGCACTGAGCAATTCAGCAAAACTCTGGGTCTAATAAAATATTTTAAAAGGTCTGGGATGTGGCTCAGTGGTTAACACCCCTGGGTTCAATCCTCAATGTGTGTATGTATGTGTGTGTATATGTGTATATATGTGTATGTATGTGTGTGTGTGTGTGTGTGTGTGTGTGTGTGTGTATATATATATATATATATATATATATATATCCAAAAAATGACAATAGGAGGTAATAATGTTCCCTTCCAGGACCCCCTTCATTGCCCAGTTTCAGAATGAAGCAGCTTGGAGATGACATTGTCCATAGACATTGACAGTGAGGAAATATAACAGGTGTTCATTCCATGCTTTGAAGAAAACCCTCTCGGCTCAGCCACTGCAGCTTATTTTAAAACTGGTTTTGTTTGTTTGATTGGTTTACTCCTTTTCTCTTCTCCTTCTCTCCCTCCCCAATCATGGTAGAAACAATATTAACCTTCTTCCTTCCCTAGGCCAAGTTATCCTTCAGCCAACACACCACAGGAATGAAGGAGTCCAGGCTTCAGGACTGGCACTGGAGCATCTGAGACATGGCAGTCTCTCAAAGCAACAAGTGAATTAGGACTCCTGACAGGTTCCAGCTGGAGTGTAGCCTTTGAATCGCCTCTTTAAAAGCCCTCTGTTCCCCTTACAGAATCACAGCCTCTGGGATAGGAGTACCCTGAGTTTCTCCTTTGCTAGCAGAGCAATAGAACTTCTTTATCCTTTTTGCTCAAAATCTTGTCCTCATTATTGGATTGGCTTTGTGACAAGAACAGAACTCCCTCCCTCCAATATCTTTATTTTTTAATTTTTCTGTGGTGCTGAGAATTGGACTAGTGCTTCACTCATGCTAGTCAAGTGCTCCTCCACTAAGCCACCCCAGCCCAAGAACATAACTTTTAATATCAACAACTTACCTGGTACAGAAGTTGCTAGAGCCAGAGCCAGCCAAACACTTAGTTATGGGTCAGGGAAGAGGTAGGTTTCATCCGCTCCACGGAGGTGCAATGAAATTGGCCAGAAAATAGGTTTTATTTAAAGCCAGCTATGAAGGAAGAAGACTTTGTTGGCTGGTTGGTTCCTTGCATACAAGAAAGAAGGTTGCTGACACTAACAGGGACAGGACCCAGAGAGGAATCCCCTAGGAAGCAGGCAAGAGCAAGACCTCCCTTCCCTCTAACCCTCCAAGCTACTGTGGGGAGGACGGGAGCAAATATCCCAACAGCCACTAGGAGGTGGGGCAGAAATGTTTGCAGAATCCCAGCCACAGACTCACGAAGCCTAGAATAGAAAGATAGGTTAGACTAGGCATAGTAATGGTGAGTACATATAATCCCAGCTACTACAGCAGGTGAGCAGTAAGGTTCCAAGTTCAAGGTCAGCCTAAGCAATTTAGTGAGACCCTGTCTCAAAATAAAAAGTAAAGAGTGTGGAGGATGTGGCTCAGTGGTAGAGCACTTGCCTAGCCTGTGCAAGGCCCTTGGTTTAATCCCTAGAGAAAGGAAAGTGACCATGACACTAGGAGTGAACAAGAGATGTTTACTGTGGTGGTGTCTGATTAACAGTGAAAGAAGAAAAAAAGAGAGTGGGGGAGAAAGAGAGAGAAAGAGAGAGAGCATTTAAGAGAGAAAAAAGAAAGAGAGAGAGAGTGGGGAGAGGAGAGAGAGAGAGAGAGAGAGAGAGAGAGAGAGAGAGAGAGAGAGAGAGAGAGAGAAGAGAAGTGAAGAGAGGGGAGAGTTTTTATAGCCAAAATCTAAAGGGGCCTTTGGGTCTGCAAGCTGCCTTGTTGGCGTACAGTGATTGGATCATACAGTAGTTGTTAAGAGTGTCATCTTTTGCCTTCAGCAGACTGGGAAGGGGCTAGATGTGGGTTTCCATTGCACCAGAATGGTGGGGGTCGAGAGTTTAGACTTGAAGCAAACAAGCAATAAGAAACCAGATGGGTGAGGGTGAGGGTAGAGTGTTCAGCCTATCCTGTAGCTAACATTTGTTTAGCCTGCTCTGCAACTATCATTCATTCCTCCCTTTTTGTTTTTCTAAGTGGTGACATAATTCAATCTGGCTACTTCCTGCTGAGAGGGGGAGGTATGGGGCCTACCTAGAAGAGAGAGGGAATGTTCAGGGGACAGGCTTGGGAATGCCAGGGCAGCTAGAGATAACATCCAGTGACCATAGATAGTTATCTTGGAAGGGACAAAGTCCATAAAGGTTCCTTGAAGCCATAGGTCGTCAATGGCATCAAACCATTCCTGAGCGGTTGGAGATCCTTGGTATCAGCCATTGGTCCTATTGTAGGGACTCTAGGAAATATTGGAGGTGGCTTTGTTAAATCCAATAATGTTAATGATGACTGAAAGGGCAATCGCCTTGACTATAAACTGATAGTGGGTTTTGCCATCTGGTGCGATGTTGCTTGGATGTAGAAGTGCCATCAGTTGGGATGGGATAGAAGATTGAGAGAGATTAATGATTATTAAAAGAAGAAGAGGGTTGGTGAGAAATCTTGAGTTTGGTGGGCCCCAACGTGGTGGAAGCCCAGAATTGGACATTTGGAACAAGCACCTTTTTAAGGTGGGAAACATGGAACCAGGGGGTGTGGCCCAAAAGCTTAGCCACCTTTGGGGTAGTAAGTATGACTGTATGGGGTCCTGTCTAGCGAGGTTCCAACAATTGAGGATGCAGTTCCCGAAGTAAGACTGTGCCACACAGTTGAAGAGGGTCCAATTCAGTCTGTGGTTGCATTGGGATTGAGGCAATGGATGGTACAGAAGGCACCAGTCTGTGTGTTCCCTTAGGAGTTTGTATAGAAGTGTGAGATAGGGCAGGTAGGACATAAGGAGAGGAGGAGTGACTGGAAAGCTTTGGTTGATTAAGAAAGGGCATCTATAGAGTAGCTCAAAGGGGCTAAGGTTTTGGTGGGTGCCCAAATTTGGGTGAGGGTCAACAGCAGGAGATTGGGCAAAGAGAGTCTGAGTTCCATAGCAAGTTTAGTGAGATGATCCTTGAGAATGCTGTTATCCCTCTCTACCTTACCCAAGGACAGGGATCAGTAGGGGATGTGGAGCCTCCAAGTGATGTTGAGGCCTTTGGATACTAGTTGAACAACTCGAGAAGTGAAGGCCTGACCATTGTCTGACTGGATGGAGGCAGGAAGTCTGAACCTGGGAATGATCTGTTCAATGAGGATGGAGGGAATGGTATTAGCAATTTCCCTAGAAGTAGGGAAGGCTTCTATCCATCCTAAAAAAGTATCAACCAAAGTAAGTAGGTAGTGAAGCTTTTTGTGCCTAGGCATGTGAGTGAAGTCAATCTGCCAGTCTTCGCCTGGCTGGTGGCTCCTCATCCGATGCCTGGAGAGTTTAGGTTTGATGCCCTCTTATATGGGGATACTGTAGAGCAGACAGAAAAAGCAGAGTGGACCTGCTGGAGAGTAGTTCTCATTCCTGGGAAGTAAAAGAAGAGTTGTAAAAACTGGAAAAGGGGTTAGAGAGGGTTTTATATAGGGGCAGAGTCTCTGGAGCAGGAGTTGGTCATGAGTCATAGGTCTCCATCTTGGGCATCAGGGGCTGGTAGTCTTAAAGTTAACAGTTGATTGACCAACTGGTTGGTGAATTTGTGTATCTGATCTTAGAGGAACTTTTGTAGGCAATTTAATAGACATGGTCCTATTAGGAGAAACATAAAGAGGACTAATAGGGAGTCCTGTGAGGTGGAGGAGCCAAGGCCATACTTGACTGAACATTCCCTATGGAGACTGTTGGCCTAGTTGCTGTCTCCTCTTTTCTAGCTATTATTGTCCTTCATCACCCCCAGGGATAACTGTGTTTTTGGTTTAACTGTTTTTGGTAGGAATTTAAGATCAAGCTGGTCAAAATTGACTTTGTTTCTATCTATTGTTAAGAGTCAGCTGAGTTCTCATAGGAGTCAATCATGGGGGAACTTGAGAGCAGCTTCTTAGTTCTGCTAGTGCCATTTGCACTAGGATGGGTCCAGGTCTTGCTTGACTATGTGGCTTCCCTGTTTACAGCAAGTGCACGGATTGGCTTTTCATTCTCCAGTGGTCTCATTAATCTCCCTGATTGGGAGGTTATGTGGCCCAGAGTTCAAAGCTCTTTAGAGAAGTCCATGTAAGTGTTGGGAGATTAGAAAAATGCTAAGTTGTCAGGAACTAAACCCTTAAACCACACTCAGAACGTGTCCGATGAGGCATTTTGATGCTGCATCAAAAATATGTTTCTATTCCAAGGGTCAGACTCTATGACCACAGCCACTGAGAGACTAGGTAGTTCTGATGACACCCTCCCCAGCAGAATGCATTCTACATGGACTTCCTTTTTCCAGTTAGTCTCTTGTGAATTGAAGAATATGATAGTATGGAAGCCAAGAGAAGAGAAGAATTCAAGAAGGGAAAAATGATCTGTGATGTTAAAGGTTGCAGAAAGAATGATCAAAAGGTAAGGATTGGAAATTGTCCATTGATTTACCTAAAAGAGGCTTTTAAT
The DNA here is from genome assembly GCF_052094955.1 of Ictidomys tridecemlineatus. Classification (NCBI taxonomy): domain Eukaryota; kingdom Metazoa; phylum Chordata; class Mammalia; order Rodentia; family Sciuridae; genus Ictidomys; species Ictidomys tridecemlineatus. The sequence continues at coordinate 115,429,177 of NC_135486.1, forward strand.
TTCCTTGGTGAGAATGGGTTTGATTGAAGGGAGTGGTAGTCAACTGAGAAGTGAAAAGGCAGAAAATTCTTTTCATAATCTTAACTTGAAGAGATTCTTGTTGATCATATCTGAAGGAACTTAACAGTCCAAATGATGATAGTAATTTATTGTAGACCATTGAATAATGAGTCCATATTGACACAGATGAATGAACAAATAAATAAATTAGGATTGCTTTATTACAGTAGAATGACAACTAACACTGACATGTAGAAGGAGTAATGAAATGAGAAGAATCACCATTTGCAACTATCAAAGTAATAATGGTTTTAGGGGGGAAAAAAGGTTGCTTAAACTGGTAGATAAAAGCTCAAGAAGGAACATGATGTCTACATACTCTCAAATGTATTCCCATTAATTACTTGCTAATTGCAAAGGGAGATCTAGTGGGACCACTTTAGCCATTAATCAAAGTAACATCATCAAGATTAGAGCAAAATTGGCACCATGTAGTTCCTGAGCTGAATTGAAATGCTACATCACTCTTGTGGTGTTCCAAGAGCACGTAACTTGAAATTAATTACTAGAGACTTCAGAAATACTCCCAGTAGGGACTTTCTATGAAATAATGCCATGTATGCTCCAAAAGAAAGACCAAGAAAAGAAAAGCAGCAGATTAAAGGAGATGACAGGGAAATGAAAAATTAATGCCCAATGGAATATTACTCAGTCATAAGGAAGAATGAAATTACGGCATTTGCAGGTAAATGGATGGAACTGGAGGCTAGCATGCTAAGTGAAATAAGCCAATCCCCAAAAACCAAAGGCTGAATATTCTCTCTGGATGCTGACTCCCAAAGGGGGGTGGGGTGGGGGTGTGCAAATTCACCAGTTTGGATGGGGGGGAGTAGGAAGAGGAATGGGGGGAAGGGTGGAGTGATAGGAATAGGAAAGACAGTAGAATGAATAGGACATGACTTTCCTACATTCATATATTAATACATGACCAGTGTAACTCCACATCATGTACAACCACAAGAATGGTAAGTTATAATTGACGAATGTATATGTCAAAATACATTCTACAGTCATGTATAACTAAAAAGAACAAATAAAAATATTTTAAAAAATTAAAAATAAAATTAAAAAGAAAGAACATCTTATTACCATGTGACAGAAAAAAAAAAGAAAAGAAAAAGAAGAAGAAAACTAAATGCTGTCTGTGTTTGGATCCTGATCCAGGAAAAATAATATCTATGGGGAACATTATTGGGATAACTTACTAAATTTAATATAGACTAGATATGATATTATCCATATTAAGTTTCCTGAATTTGATCACTGTGCTCTGGCTATTGAAGAAAATATGCTTGTTTTGGGGAGAGTCGCTCTGAAGTACTTAGGGGAGAAGAGGAATGATATATGTAATTTTCTCTCAAATGGCTCAAAAAATGAAATGTTGAAAAGAAAACTGAATGTTGAGGGTGTGAGAACAAGCTTTGGGGTGGGTTGCAGAGTAGACTGTAGAATGAATTTAACTTATTTAACTTAGTAGAATTTAACTTATTTTCCCTAGCCTTAGAAATTTTATGATCATTTTATATGGTTCTTTAAAAGTAGTATTATGAATTTCAACCACCAAATTTAAGATTCCTGACCCTGAGTTCTCCCTGGAAGAACCACTCCCCTTCCCACAGAAGTCTGTTCTTCAGAATTCTTCTGTAGCGAAGACCCACTGGTAAAGCCTCTATCAGCTCCTGTTTGTCTGAAATGTTTTCACTTTATCTTTTCTTATGAACTGACTGGTGGCCCCCATATTCCTATGTCACCCCCAATGTGACTGTCTGTAGATAGCATCTTTATGGTAATGAAGGTTAAGTGAGGTGCTAAGCTCAGTCCTTCATGTTGGTCTTGAGGTCCCTCCCTGGACAGTTGCTATAGACTCTAACCTGGCCCTGATGGAGCTCTGGGGCATTTGGCAGTAGTGAGCCTTTATAGTGTTCCTGTCAATGGATACTTCATCCTAGCCGATGGCCTAATGCTCAAGTGTCCAACATGGGAGCAGGTGCCTCTCCCACAGAAAACTTCTTTATCCTGACAGATGTCCATGAGGCTCTTGTCTGACCTGAGTCCAATCTATTCCTGCCAAGAAAGCCACTCTCCAAGAGAACCCAGACTGGTGAAGAGGGTGTGTTAGTCAGGTGAGACACAGGAGGCAACTCAACAAAAGAGGTGCTATAACAAGTCCCAGATCCTGGAGACAAGAGGCAAGCACACCTCACAGGCCATTGGGAAAAAGAGGGAGCCATCAGGGATGAGCAGGCGCACCCAGCAGGTAAGAGACAGAAAGCAAGGGACCTGTGGACTAAAGCCTTCTTTGTTGTCCAGGGCATTACCCAGGGAAATTTCCCATGAATAATTCTAACTAGTGGCTTAGGAGCAAGAAGGCACAAGTTACAGAGTGGGGGGTGACACTGTGACTGGGAGGTAGTCACTGCAGGAAATGGGAGGTATGGGGTCAAAAAAGTAGTTTGCATCAAGTAGTTTGCATAGGGAAGTGTCACCACAAGGTGATAGCAGATATCTGGATGAACCACAGTGTATAACTGGGAGGAGGTGGAAAACTGGAAAGTGTGTCGAGGGTAACTAAGCACCGCTTCTGGTATGAGAAAGCTTTACTTATATTCAACATGGATGCCAAGGAAGCATACAGTTCTAAGAATTCACTCCATGAGGTTGTATGGATGGGGCCCTAATCCAGTAGGACTGATGTTGATGTTATAATAAGAAGAATAAATCAATCTCTCTCTCTCTCCCTCCCTAATCCCCTTTCTCTTTGTCTCTCTGTGTCTCCCTCTCTCTCTCCCTCTCTGTCTGTCCTCAACCCCAATTGATCCCTTTGGATTTCTATCACATCTAACATCTATTTCACATTTTCCATCCATGTTTTTCCTTTCTTGGATGAAACTGAAAATTTTCGTACATTCTTGCTCCCAATTTACTAATTCTTTCTCTGCCTCTGTCCAGCCTGGCTTTAAATATGCTCTTCATTTTTATTATAATTATTCTAGTTTTTATTTTAAGAGTTCTATTAAAAAATTATCTTTTTTACTTATATTGGTAAAAACCTCTTTTTGATTAAGTCAGTATGTTTAAAGATACTAATTTCATATGCTTTTCCAGTTGATCTACTATCTGGGCTTTTTGTGTTTGGGTTCTTCTAACCTTTTTCTGCTGTTTCTCACTCTTGCTATGTTGTTACTGGTGTGTTACATAATTTCTGAATGTCTGCAGCTCTTTTTCCTTCTTATGTTCTCTGCAGAAAATTTTCTGCGATCTGAGAAAAATGTCAGTTTCTCCAGAAATCACAATTGATGTGGACAGGTGATCTGGAAGTATATGAGGCTAGGCACACAACCTGGTCCTAGAGAAGTGTGTGTGTGTGTGTGTGTGTGTGTGTGTGTAGCAGGGGATTGAACAGGGCCTTGTGCATGCAAGGCAAGCACTCTACCAACTGAGCTATATCCCTAGAGAATTTTTGAGCCACCCATATAGTGTCATGTCAGGCTAGAAACCAGAGTGAAGACAGTGTATGGCCATCAGTTCTTAGTGGGCACTTCCCCTACCCTTCCACTTACCAAATTTTGTAATGATTCTCTTCTTTGTGCTCTTTGGTCCTGGGGATTTCTTGTTGAATCACATCAGTCTAAGGATAAAGTCCTTTGAGACCCCAGTTTTTTGGAGACTCTCCTGATTGCCATTTTGGACAAACCCTGGGCTCTGTCATCTTTCCTTTGTAAGGCTACAAAACAAATGTTAAAGAATTAACCAGAAACCAGTGTATGTGATAACGTTGCATAAAATAAATACATACAAATGAATGCAATAGGAGCTAGAGATATAGCTTCAGTGGTGGAGCACTTGCCCAGCATGCACAAGGCCCTGAAGTCAATCCCCAGCACTGCAAAAAAACAAACAAACAAAAAAAAAAAAACAAGACACACACACACAATTGAGGACAATAATACTGAGAAAATCTAAATAAGAATGTTGATATTAATGTTAATATCCCAATAATATACCCCATTTGACAAGATGGTTACATTGGTAGAAACTAAGTACAGGATATAAGGGATCTCTGTATTACCCCTTACAAAACTGCATAATGTACAATTAAATCAATAAAAATTTCCAAAAAAGGGAACTGAAAAGAGAGCATGTGAAATATCATCTCATTCATGTAATGCGTATTTATTTGTGCATTGCACAGAGAACTGTACGAGGGGACAGTCACCAAAATGTCAGCAGTTTTTAATGCATGTGGCCATTCTTGGGGTAACTAATCTCCTCTGAATCGTTCCTCATTCTGGGTCCCTTCACTGCTTCTCACACTTCCTGTGGCTGAGCTGCAGGCTCTCCATCAGCACACTGCCAGGACCCTCAGTAGCTCTCAGGTGGGACAGATGAAGGAGAGGAGCAAGTTCACTTCATTGCTCACAATGAGCTTCCTTGGGTGGATGTTGTCGGGCAGGGCCAGACTGGAGGTCATTTCCCAAGCATCCACAAAGGCCACACGGAGCCCAGCAAAGGCAGCTCTCAGGAGCCGGTTCACTTGCAGAGTGAACCAGTCACTGCCATACACAGACTTATAGCCAGTGTTGGCCAGTTTGATGACCACAAGGGTACTGGGTTCCCGCTCCAGCAGGGCCATCACAGCTGCCCGAATCCCTGCCAGTCGTCTGGCAAAGATGGATGGAGGGAAGGTGGTGAAGTGGGCTCCCAGGCCCAGCACCACCACGGTGTGGGGGCCCCCAGCCAGGCCCTCCAGCTCCTTGGCCACAGAGTGTAGAGAGGCCACTGGTGTGCGTTGGGAGCGCAGGGGCCAGCTGTGGGCTCGCCAGTGCAGCACTATGCCCCGAGTTGTCTCCACGGCCATCAGGGGCCCCACCTGATATGTGGAATGTAGATCCACTGGTTTCAGGGCTGTTGGGAGGATGAGAGAGAAGTTTCCATAAGTTAACATATAACCGTGCACCATATTATTTTACAAATAAAACTTCTAGCTGCCGCCTGCTTGCTTTATCAGACACAAGTATTCTGTTCCTCAATTCCAAAAGCTCTCCCTAACAGTACCAACACTCTCTATGGCATTTGACTTTCCTCTGCTGGCTAACCTCTTCCAGAAATGTTCTTCCCTTTTTCCTTCTGTAATAATATACTGTCCCCTTGTTTCTACCTTTCTGGTCAATCCTTGTCCCTAATTATTGGCTTCTTATTTTCCCTGCACTTTATAAATAAAAGAATTCCCCAAATTCTATCCCTAGAATCTACTTTTCTTTTTCTTTTAATCTATAATATGTTTTATTTACTATCTCTGCTTTTAACATACTTTGTGCACTTCTAAACATCTAGAAAAACCAGATGTTTCAAATGAGGACTTATATTTATTCACAATGTACACAGTAGTGTTGTTGAATAAATGATACACAGGTAGCAATATTTATATCTAAAAGCATCTAAATAAGATCATGCTGGCCTAGAATCTTTCTTTCTTTCATTTCTTCTCTCCTATGTCACAAGTGACAGAGGCACAAGTGTCACTCAGATGTAATGTTACAATTTCACTTCCTAAAGTTCTTTTCAGAGGACTTGCTTTCTATGAATTTTAACACAAAGTATACAAAATGTGTTAGCTTACTAACTCTACTTTTGTGACACATTGGCAACCTCTGCATATCCAGAGACTAGATATTATTAAGCTAGGACTCCTTTATTCAGTACATATATAATATATTCAGTACAGCAAAGTTAAATGAAATGCACGTTATAGGGCAGTGGTAAACTGGGATTTTTAAGTACAAGCTAACAAAAAACCTTTTGTAACTTCTTCCCTCCCACCTCCCTCAACCCAGTGAACAAGTACTGACAAGATACCATTCAGAGGTGGTTTAAGAATTCCAAACACAGTATTTCCTACTAGTTTTTAAAAGCTATTTACCAGGCTGGGATTGTAGTTCAGTGGAAGAGTGCTTGTCTAGCAAGCGTGAGGCCCTGGGTTTGATTCTCAGCACCACATAAAGATAAATAATCAAAATAAAGGTAACATGTCCATCTAAAACTTAAAAAATATATATTTTTTAAAAAGCTATTTACAAAAAGTTTTATTTTAACTTCTACTTTAAAACATATCAAGCACTATTAAAGATATAGAAGGATTAGATTTTCCACATAAGAATGTGTCCACTACGCACACATCAGTGTAAATAAATTGCACACATAGTAATGGTTATAATTTGATGTATCTTCTAGTATGACCATATCGTTCCTGACCCTTTCCCTCCTCCCTTTTTTCTGTCTACTCCCAGTTCAGTGGACAAGTACATGCATATGTAATACTTAGAGATGGTTGAACAAATCATATCCAGCAGTCATTTACTGAAGTCAAGTTTTCCCATGAATTTAAACACAAAATGTAACAAACATGCTAATTTTACTACTTCTTCATGCACTGGAGACCTCTTTAATATCTAAAACTAAATGTTGCAAAATTGGGACTCATTTGCCCATTATATACACTACATACACAGCAAAACAAAATGCACCATACATACAGGAAACTGATGCCTGAAAATGTCCAGGTATAAACACACTAACATATTATCGTTTGCACTTGCTTCCCTCTCACCTCCTCCACATCACTGAACAAGGACAGACGGTACTATACTGCTCACAGAGGTGGCTTAACAGCTCCATTTCCAAAAGACTATATTCCATATGAATTTTGGCAAAAAGATATTTACAAAATGATATTTAACTAACTCTACATTTCACATACATTGGGACCTCTAAAATACCTAGACAGACTAGATATTTCAGGTAAGGACTCAACGTGTCCACTATGTATAGGAGAGTGTTGCATAAACTACACATACGAAACAATAGTTCTACCTTGAAGATGTCTTCAAAATAGGAGCACCCTTCACTAATCCTTATCCGATGACATTCTTTCCTAAAAATTTTAACATAGAAACATACAACATTTGTTCACTAATTCTACTTTTGTCACACACTGCCAAGCACTTTAACATCTAGAAAGACTAGATATTGATTAGGACTTATTTGCCCTTTAAATACAGTATGTACACAGTATGTACAAAGTAAAACAAAATGCACAGACATAAGGATACTCTTGCCTCATTAAGCACACTGGCATGATGCTCTGGAGAACCAGCATGCCACGTGTATTACCCAACAGGGGTTTGGCTATTGCCCCCCAAAACATTTCATAAGAATTTTAACAAAGGAATTTTATAAAATGCATTATATTTTGCCACTTCTACTTTTAACATACATCAAGCACTTTAGAACATCTAGGGCTAGCTTCTATTTCAGGTGCCCAGTCAAAAAGTACTTAGCTTTGTCAACTGTATATACAGATTGAGGAATAAAAGGCATACACAAAACAATGGTTATAATAGGAAAAATATCTTTTACACATAACCAGTCTGGCACAGGACCTTCTTCTCAAGGTCACAGTCTTCTCCATGTCCTCTAACCTACTGAACAAATGTGGTCAAGTGTCGCTCCTAGAGGTGTGACAGTCACCTCCAGAAGACACTTCTTGTTTGATATTTTTAAAACAAATGGGCATTTCAAGACATTATTTTCTGCCTCATAGTTCAGCAACCTCTACAACTAGAATGTCCAGATGTAGCAAAGGTTTTCAAAGGTTGGGGAGAAACTTGATTTTTAAATTTTGTTTTTTAATTGTAAGTGGACACAATGTCTTTATTTTGTTTATTTGTTTTCATGGGGTCCGAGGCTTGAACCCAGTGCCTCACACATGCAAAGCAAACCCAGGTCTTCTACAAACAGCTTTTGCAAAGGTCAGCGGCCACCTCCTATTGGTCACGTGCCTGTGCTCCTCTGTCTTTTCTCTCTTTGGTTGAATGAAGACCACCACCAGAGGGCCAAGGGCCAGCCCATCTGCGTCCTCTGGGCTTCGCTCACCTTCCAGAGCAGGTAATGCCATCGTGGGCCTTGTCTGGATGGGGTGAGGGCCCTTGGACCCGTGCATGAACCAGCACCGAAGGGCCCTGACCTCCGGCTCCAGTGTCCATTGCGGGACCACGCTCTCCTGCGCTCTCCTTCCAGGCCCCCCAAGGCCCTGCTGGCCCTCCAAGACCCTGCTGGCCTCGCCTGTCTTGCAAGGCTGCCAGGGGGTCATCCAGCAGCAGGGAGGGGCTTGCTTTCCTTCCCAGCCTGGGCCCCTCCAGGGCAGTCTCAGGGTGTCTGCAGGGCAGAGGCCACAGCCTGTCCCCCAACACAAAACAGCCGCACTCTCTTTACCATTGACCTTCCCTGGGGATTCGTTGCCACCTCTTCAGATTTTGTCTAAGATCTGATCCTTAGCGAGCTTCTATTTCAGGTGCCCAATCAACATTTTCAAAATTTGCTTTGTTGCCTTGAATGCAATATGGATAAAGGGAATCTAGCATTTCCACACAAATCTTAGTTATACATGGTCACAATATCTTTGTTTATCTATTTTTATGTGGTGCTGAGGATCAAACCCAGTGCCTCTCATGTGCGAGGCAAGCTATCTGCCACTGAGCCACAACCCCAGCCTAATTCCAGCCCTTTTTATATTATATTTGGAGACAAGGTCTCACATATTTGCCTAGGATCTCGTGGTGCTCCTGCCTCAATCCCCTAATCTCTGGAATTACAGGTGTACCCCTAAGACAGATTTCCAATGTTTTATCAGTTGAGTACACTTTTCTGCAAGATGAATATGCTAATTATCTCATTTATGAAGGCTGTTCCATGAGTGTGAATGTATGTCAAAATTTAAATATCTGCCACTCATGGTTTGTCAGTTAGACCTCAACTAGCTGTTTTGTTGTGTTTTCTGTGGTGCTGGGGACTGAACCCAGGGCTTCCCGCAAGCTGGGCAAGTACTCTACCACTGAGCTATATTCCCTGCCCCTTCTCAATTTTAAATTATTTTGAGACAGGATCTTGCTAGATTGCCCATCCTGGCCTTGAACTTATTATCCTCTTGCTTCAGCCTCCCTAGTACCTGGAATCACAGGTGTTTGCCACTGTGCCCAGTCCAATTCACTGTTTAAAATAAAAGGGAACCTCAAATTGGACTTGGTGACTACAGTGACAATGTGGCTAATTTCTAAACTTTGCAGGATACCAAGAAAGCGTCCGAGCTTCCTTTCTGAGATTGGCTATAATATTAGGTGGACTTTCCTCAAAACCATGGTCAACAAGTGCTACAATTAGCCTGATGACAATTTTGTGATCAAATTTATAAGGGTCATGGGTATTGAACAGTGGCCCCAGTATGACAGACATTCTGGCTAGCTTTTCTATTATATCTTCCTATTTATCAGACGTCTGAAGGACTGTAAATCAAAACATGTGTGTGTGTGTGTGTGTGTGTGTGTGTGTGTGTGTGTGTGTGTGTGATGCTGGGAATAGAACCTCAGGCCCTGCACATACTAGGAAAGTGCTCTGCCACTCAGTTAGAATCTAGGCCCTGCGATTTATAATATATCTGAAGTAGGTACTGGTTGCTTGGAACAGAACAGAATTTCACTCAAAATCACTGCTAAAGATGCTGAGTATTTGCTTTTGTTTTCAAAAATGGCAGGAGGTATTCAGAAGTCTTGTGATACTGTTTTCCATTAATCTTGACTATTTAGAAAAATGGAAGGTTTGGGATTTGGTTCCTCTAATTTTGGTGGGGACAAGACACATTCAGTGAAGTGACTGCCTCCTTAGGTGCTAAGGGAACTACTATCTCTACCAAATGACTGTGCAAGATCAGCAAAGAATCCAACAACAGCAAGAAAAAAAAATTGAGGTGCAGGGTGGTGGGTGAGATAAAATTTTGAACTTTGTGGCCGGGCTGGATGGGGTCCATGCCTATAATTCCCAGTGGATTGTAAGGCTAAGGAAAGAGGTTCTCAAGTTCAAAGCCAGCCTCAGCAAAAGTGAGGTGCAAAGGTACTCAGTGAGACCCTGCCTCTCAATAAAATACAAAATAGGACTGGCAATGTGGCTCAGTGGTTGAGTGCCCCTGAGTTCAAACCCCAGTACTCTTCCTAGCAAATGTGTGAACTTTGTGTTTTTCTCACTTTAATAATCTTTGAGAGACTCACTGAGGATTTTACTTAGAAATTAAATGAGGACTCTTGGAATCACCACACACTGTTATTTGAAAGGTTGGTGCTCTCATTTGAGTTCCATGGTAACTAAACCAGAAAGGCAGCCCAGTGATAACTCTGCCCTCCTCATTCACTCGCCTTTCAGGAGCACCCAGCATCCTGCCCACCTCTCCACCAAGCACTGCAGTTTCCTTCAAATCCCTCTCTGGTCACCTGTTTCTTCATGAGTCCCCATGTGTCACTCACAGGGCACTGTGTCACGTAGATATTCCCACCATTGCCGAAGCGTGGAGTCCCCCATCATGTGCACAATGTGGCCAGCCAGACAGCCCAGGATGCTGTCAACAGTGGGGAAGGACTGGCCAGAGCAGGACAGGGAATGCCATACATCTTGGTGGTAGAAGCCAGAGGGCTTTGGGGCCAGAAGGCCAGGGAGGCACTTGGTCTGTGGGGATTGCACTATAGGAAGGAGAAAAGCAGAACAGAATAAAAAACAAAAAGAACCAACATTAACATCTAGAAGATGTCAAGTACTCTTCTGTGTGCTTTACATGTATTTTTTTCACTACTCTTTGACAAAACCTATGACATACCATTCTTATATCTGGTGAGAGCAGGGACACTAGGACATGAAATGTTAAGGAATATGTGATCAAGATCAATGATTGGCAGTTCGAAAAATAATGAACAGAACTCCTATGTGATGCAACAATACCACTCCTGGGTATATACTAAAAGGAAGTGAAATCAGGATCTCAAAAAGATTATCCACAGTTTCACATTCATTGGAGCATTATTCACAATATCTAAGACACAGAAATAACTGAGTGTCCAGCAATGGATCAATGGGTAAAGAAAACAGGACACATATACAGAGTAATATTATCCATTCTTAAGAAAGGACATTCTGCTCTTTAGGACAACATGGATGAATTTGAAGGGCATTATACTAAGGGAGATAAGCCAGACAGTTGGGCCTGGTGGTGCACACCTGTAAACCCAGCAACTTGGGAGGATGAGATAGGTGGCTTGCAAGATCGAGGCCAGCCTCTACAATTTAGCAAGACCCTAAGTAGTTTAGTAAGACCCTGTTTCAAAAATTTAAAAAATAATAATAAAAGGGTTGGGGATATAGTTCAGTGAAAAATGCCCCTTGGCTGAATTCCCTGTGTCCCCCGACACACACAAAAACAAAGAAGCCAGGCAGAGAAAGACAAATACCATATGATCTTACCTATGTAGAACCTAAAAATTAATTTTAAAAATAGAGTAGAATGAAGGTTGCCAGGGACTTGGGGAAAGGGCAAAATGGAAGATTTGGTTCAAAACGTACAAACTTGCATTTATAAGATCAATACATTCTAATGTATAGCATGGTGACAGTAATTCATAATTATCTGTATTATATCCTTGAAATTTGCTAAGAGATTAAGTGTTATGTTGTCCTTATCACACTAAAAAAAATAATAAAAATAAAACAACCAGGTAAACTATGAGAGACAATGGATGGGCCAATTGACTCAATTGTGGGTGATTGCTTCTTAACATGTACCTATACCACATCATCACATTGTATGCTTTAAAAAGATGCATTTCATTTATCAATTTTTCCTTGGTATAGCTAGGAAAATGAAAAAGCAAAAAGAAAAGGAATGAAACCCTGCCATTTGTGAAAACGTGGTTGATCTCCAGAGATGTTGTGCTAAGTGAAATAGGCCAAAGAAGGTCAAAGACCACTGGCTTCAATGACACAAGGGATCTAAACTATGAGACTCAAGAGGCAGACTGCAGAATGATGGTTGCCATGGGCGTAGGTGAAGAGAAAGCAGGAAGATGATGGAGAAAAGAGACAAAGTTTCAGTTTTACAGGATGAATAAGTCCAAGAGATCTACTCTACAACCCCGAGTGTATAGTGAACAATACTGTATTGCAGAATGAAAATTTGCTGGGAGGGAAAAATCTTATGCCAAGTGTTACATACACCATAACAGTAATAATAAACACAAGTGGCAGGAGGAAATTTTGGAAGGTAATGAATATATTTTTTAACGTGTATAGAGTATTTAATTAAAATACGTCTGGCTTGGTGGCACACACCTGTAATCCCAGCAGCTCTGGAGGAAGATCCCAAGGGAGGAGGATCTCAAGTGCAAAGCCAGACTTAGCAACAGCAAAGCACTATGTAACTCAGTGAGACCCTGTCTCTAAATAAAATACAAAATAGGACTGGGGAAGTGGCTCAGTGGTTAAGTGCCCCTGAGTTCAATCCCCAAGACCAAATAAATATATAAATAAATAAAATTTAAAAAAATATATCATATTTTCAGGAGGGTATTAAAGCATATATTTTCCTTTACTATAGAACATCTCTAGATAATCAAGGCATGAAATGGCACTCAATTCCCTGCCCCATTATACTAATCTATATAGAACAATAGATGGAAAACACATCCTCAGTGTTCTGTATATTCCTAAAACTGCAGAACAAAAATTGAAGTCCTCGGTTACAAAGTAAGATTTTAAAGTCTAATTTACTCTTGATCTTCTCTTCATCAGTCCCATCACAATCTTAAAGTATAACTGCTAGAAGTTGAGTATGTTCATGGCACAGATTGTGGTGATGGTTTCATGGGGTGTGTTTATGGCTAAACGCATTGGGTTGTACACAGCATTTAGTATGTCAATCCACACCTCAATGAAGTGGTTTGAAATCAGAAAAACAGTGACTGGCAGGAATAGCATGTGAATGCAAGAAGCCTGGTGTCACAGTTCGTGCTGCTATCCCCTGTACTCTACCACCCTGGAAGGAAGAGGCTAGCCTCTCGGTCAAGGAACAAAACCCATATAGGTCCATCATCACCCTCCACTCCCAGCATGACTCAGCCCCACTCACCCCGACTGATGTTTTCTGTAGTTGCTGGTCTGATCAGAATTGGAGCAACACCCTGAGGTAGCAGCTTGTCAGTCACTTTGCTGGAGAAACAGAGAGAGAGAGAGAGAGCTTTGTGGGAAAGCCACCTGGTGAAATCTGGAGTTGCTAAAGGGATTTAATGATTGACTTGTCATTTCCCCTCTAATTCAAAAAAAGAATGAGAACATTCCAGTATAATTAGCACATTTATAATTTGGGACCATTATCAGGAGTCTCGGGGAGGGACTTTCTGCATTTCATCTACTCATTGGACTCTTGGCTTACTAATAGTCAAGGTGAGGAAAGACAACCAAGTCAGATCACAGAGTTTTCTTTTTCTATAAATGGAAATACACAGAATTCCAGGAATCACTTCCTGGCACTAAATTCTGGAAGGACAAAATCACTTCCTGGCACTAAATTCTGGAAGGACAGGGAGCAGAAGAATTTTTCATTGTTCTTACATGAACACTCAGACATTGGAGTCATACCTCTCCACTCTTTGAGTTGGGTTGTGCCTACTGATTTCCAAAGTTCAAAGGTGGTGGGGGGGTTGCTTTACAGTGCAGAAACCTAACAAAAATCCCCTTGGCCAGGCAAACAAGGTTAACACCAATGGGCACAAACCACATTCAAACTGTGTACCTGTAATGTCATCTGATGGAAATATAATTTACTTCCACAATCTTCCTTCCTAAAATACACAATCCCAGTCTGATCATAAGCAAGAGACATCAGATATATTTTCATAGAGGGGAATCCCACAAGATAATTGATCAGTACTTCTCCAAAACTCAAGGTCATCAAAGACAAAGTCAGAAAGACTGTTACAACCAAGATAAGCCTGAATGTAATATGGTTAATTAAATGGGATCTCCAATAAGAAATAAAAGACATTAGTTAAAAATCTAATTTTGTTGTTGTTGTTGTTTTCTTTTCTTTTTAGTACCAAGAACTGAACCCAGGGGTGCTTAACCACTGAGCCACATCCTCAGCCCTTTTTTTAATTTTAATTTTAATTTTTTGTTTTGAGACAGAGTCTTGCTGAGTTGCTCAGTGCCTCACTAAGTTGCTGAGGATGGCTTTAAACTTTGGATCTTCCAGCCTCAGCCTCCCAAGATAATGGTATCACAGTTGAGCACCACCACACCCATCCCATTATTACCTCCTTCTGTAGCTATAACTCCGTCAGGCTCCTTTACCCTCTTCTATGCATCATTAAAAAATGTCTTTATTGTGTACGTAACATACAGATCTATTAGATATTAACATTTTGCCAGACATGAATCCAATCTTTCTTTAAAAAGAAATGGATCAATAACTAAAATGTTAAAATACTAATGCTAAATGCAGGAGAGGACACAGAGAGTCTGGGTCTCTTAAACATGGCTGGTGGGAATATAAAATGGTATAGCCACTCTGGCAAATAGTTTGGCAGTTTCTTGTAAAACTAAACATCTACCAATTGCACAACCAAGAAACTGCACTCATGCATTTTGTTCCACAGATATGACAAAAGAATCTTTTTTTAAACAAAAGAACCTGTATATAAATATTCATAGAAGCTTTATTATGATAGTTAAAATCTGGAAACGCTCCAGTGTCCTTCAATGGGCAAATGGCTAAACAAACGTACACAGTGGCAAGAAAAAGGAATGAATTATCAATAGATGCAACAGCATGGATGGGTCTAGAGAACTTTGTGTTTGTGGAAAAAAATCTCAAATGACTGCATTACTGTCTGATTCCACTTATAGAACCATCTAGAAATGACAAAACTGTAGAGATAGAGAACAGAAAAGAGTTACCAGGTGATAAGAACAGGCACTGGGGAGTGGGAGAGCCTAGAGGGATAGCAGAAGGGTTTCCTTTTGGTGGAGAACATTTCTGAATCTTGATTGTAATGGTGGTTACACCAATCTATACGTAAGGTGAATTTTTAGAGAAACACACACACACACACACACACACACACACACACACACACACACACACACACCCCTACATGGACCAGTCAATGGAAACTGAATGATTTTGTGGTCTGGTTAACAGAATTGTAACAAAGCTTATTTTCTGTTTTGATTTTGTTCTTCATATATGAAATGTTGCCATTGGGGGAAATTGGGCCAGAGGGTCAGATGATTCAATGTATTCTTTTTGCAACTTCTTGTGGGTCTATAGTTATTCACAATCAATGGTTAAAAATTAATAGATTAATCATTACAGGTTCCTCAAGCACACCCTCCATGCTCCTGCCCTCTTTCACACTGTTCCTCAAAAAGATGAAGTCACTGTTATGAATTCAGTATTTATATTCTCATCCATATTTGATACAGTTGATACATGTTTATGAATTCAAAATACTAATTGGAATTGTTTGCAAGTTTTAAAACTTTAGCTATAATATGTATATATCATTACTCATTATGTTTTCAAGATTTAGTAATGGTGTAACTAATGGTATTAACACCCCTACCAGTGGATATGAGATTTTCTACCACTACCCATCCTCATCACTCTTTGTTTTTCCAGATTAAAAGGTTTTGTCCATATAAAAATTAAAGACATTATATTTGGGAGTCAAGTATGGTGGTGCATGCCTGTAATCCCAGCAACTTGAGAGGCTGGGGCAGGAAGATTGCAAGTTCAACATCAGCATCAGCAACTTAATGTGGCCCTAAGCAACTTAGCAAGAACTTGACTCAAAATTTTAAAAAATTAAAAGGAACCCCCCCAAAAAAACATATTATATCTTGGTTTCATTGTAAATTTCCCTCATTGATTATGAGGATGAGTATATATTTTTTATTCACTATTCAAATCTTTCTTCCATGATTTCTTATTTATATTTTTCCTTATTGCTCTATTGGGCTATATAATATTTCTTATTGCATTGTAATATTTCTTTACTTACTCCTAGTACTAATGTTATTATATCAATTAAATGTGTTATAGATATCATCTCCCAGATTTTAGTTTGACTTAATTAAGTTACTTTTTGTAAGGGAGAAGTATTTGATTTCTATGTAGTCCAATTTAACTATATTTTTCTTTGTGACACCATAATAGTATTTTCCTGATCCCAAATCAATTTACCAATAACATAAAACAAACCCAGAGACAAATATCCAGAATAGCATTGCCTTGAAATTTATGAAGTGAAAACTGCTGTGTTATAAAGACATATCATTGGGGCTGAGGTATAGCTCAGTGATAGAGCACATGCCTAGCATGCAAGAGGCCCTGGGTTCAATCTCTAACATCACAACGAGAGAGAGGAAGCTGATCATAACCTATAAATCTACAAACACAATATAATACATTTATGTCTGAAGCTATTAGATTAAGCAGACACAAAATATTAGTGAAGATATAAAAGTTGAGAATTTAAAACTTAACAAGTTAGATTAAATAGGGTCAGAATTCTTTCTGGAAAAATACAGAATGTAAATTACTTTCAGTGAAATGTGGCATCCAAAGAAAAAGCAAGAGTCACTGTGATTAAAGACGTGCAGATATTTAGTAGATTTTTAATTTTAGGGGGTATTTTTAATTTTAGGGATATTTCAACCCTAAACTCTCAAAATTCAAAAAATTTAAAAGTTAATAATTCACAAATCATTTACAAATTACCCAAAAACTTTAAAAGTAATTTGTAAATAACTCATGAATTAAAGAGGTAACAACTGTAGAAATTATAAAATATGTAAAACACAATAAAAATGAAGCCTCCATATGTAAAACTTTGGAGAATACAGCTAAAGCTGTACTCAGAGGGAAATTCATATCCCTGATCATTTTTACACAATAAAAGGAAGACTGAAATAGATGGTGTTAAGTGTTCTGAATCATGAAACTACAAAAAAGGAAATAAACTCTATAAGAAATTGAAGAAACCAATGTCAAAGATGCCACCCAAACTCATGAAAAAGAATGGCACACCTAGGTATTCACAACATATTTTGCTGAAAATAATTTAAAAATCTACTAAATATCTGCAGTAATGAACTCTTGGGTTGAAACAGAAATAAAAGCAAGGGCCTAGATAAATAAATGAAGCACTTCAGCTACTTTTGCCCTGAGATAAGTTGTGTTGTATTTAATACTTTGCCTCTTATCTAGAGAAGTCCTCATAGAACTTCAAATCTAAGATCAATCAAAATCCTCTCTGAAGATACAGCCTGACCATGTACTATATGTCTGTCTAGCAATGTCTGTCACTTGGTAGTTGCCCAAGGAGCTCATGTTGGAATTGAGTAGAAATAATTGCTGAGGGGTGCAAGTGGTGGAAGTGGTGGAGGGCCACTGGATCACAGGAGTGAGTTTGGGAAGGAAAGATGAGTCTTAAGGTTGGAATCCATATCCCAGATTCTGGGTTTCTTACCCTGCCAGCAGGGCGTCATCACGTGGTGTGGTCACCTTCAGGTAACTCCCGCCTGAGTGAGCAACCAAAGAGTTGCAGGGCAGAGTAGGAGGTTGAGCACAGAACCAGAGCTCACCAGAAACCACATCCCTGTACTGGCAGGTATGCCCTGTGGCTCCAGTTGAGTGAGGGTCAACATTGCAAATCACAGTCTCTTTAACACCAGAACTGCCCTGGAAATACCCCTTAAAATTAACGGTGGCCCTCTTCTCTTTCCAGATTCTGCGCAGAACCCCAACAGCCTCACTGGAGTGGATCAGCCGCACTTGCACCTGGGCCCTCCCAGCCCAAAGCAGAGGGAAGGACAATAGGTATGTGCCATTCTCCAGATCCTGGATATCCCCAGGGACCCCTGCTCTCAATTCTGGACCCAGCAATCTTGCCTGAAACAGATCCCCACCATGGGTCTTGGGCCTGCCTTGGTGGTCCCTGGCCACAAGGACAACCTCCAGGTAGCCTCCCAGGGCATAGGTGTCCTGAACAGGACCCCTCAGGTGGTAGGTGGAGGTCTTGGGGCTGGTGGAGGCCAAAAAGTTCCCCCCATCTCCTGGAGTCAGAGGCCAGTATAGAAGGTGGGTCAGGTTGGAGAGCTCCTGGGGGAGACAGTCCAAGAGGGAGGGTGATTCCACAGAGTTGGAGACATATTTAGAGACAGGCCGGGGTCCTGGAGCCCGATAGATGATGTTGTCAGTCCAGGACATCTTGAAATAGAACACCTGTGGGGAGAGAAAGAGGAATCTGTTGGTGGTTTCTACTTCTCTCATTTTCTTACTGGAAGGAGATTTCCATTCACCAAAGCTCAGTTCCCTCTGCCAGGTAGGACCCAGGGCTTCTCCCTACCTGCATCATACTGTCTGACTCTCATAAGCCTGGCATCCAAGTCACCACCATCTTTATTCAAAAGAAGCATCCTATGTTGCAAAAGTGAAGTTAGTTCAACTGCCTCCTTCCCTTAGCCTTCTTACTCCATCCACTGCCAACTCTCTCCCCATATCCACCTGCTCCCTGAGTTATGAGCCAGCCTGGACCCAACCCTCAGATCTCTGATTTCCTCACTCTTCATAAACCCTGCTTCCTCCCCAGAGCCTGGTATTCTCAGTGACCTTCCTCTCCTTTCCCCTCTTTCCGCAATTCCCACCTCCAACCTACATTTCTAGTTGAAAGTCAAGGTGGGCAAACCCTTTACTCAATTTTCTTGAGGATTATGGAAGAACAAGGTGAGACCATCCCCTCAGTGAACTCCCTCTCCAATTGGGCTCAGCTGAAGAGACTGACCCTCAGAAACCACTGGAAAGGCAGGAAATTCTAGAAAGGCACAGGTCAGGTATGGGCTGGCAAAATAAGAGAGATACTGCAGATTATTTCCAAGTGAGGCACAGTGTTTGCTATGAAAAGGAGTCTCCTCCAGGGTCCCAGATCTCACTGGCATTACAAGTCATAAATACATTCCAGAGAAGTGCAAGTTCCAAATGGGAAGAGCCATGGAGAGAGGCCATGTTTTACACCATAGGGCTGGTGGTGGAGGAAGGGAATTGAGGTACCTGTGTATCAGATATTCACCCACCAATATCCATCAATATCCCTTCCATTTCAGCAAGGGGACCTCAGTAAAAAGGCAATTTACCAACATATCTCAATTCCAATCTGTGGTAAAGACTGTTAATGTGAAGTTATCCTGGAATTAGGAGTACGAGCTCAGAGCAATTATCTTGGGAAGCTAATGTGTCATGAGGCACAGGGTAAGGAACTTGCTGTTCTCCTTCCCATTGTCTCCTAACCATGGCATTTATTTATAGATGTGCCTTGTGTTAAATTGTACTGCATTGTCTCAAGATCCAACAAGATGAGTTGCAGACACGGTGGCACAGACTGGTAATCCCAGTGACTCAGCAGACTGAAGCAGAGGAATCACAAATTAAAGGCCAGTCTGGAAAGTTAGTGAGACCTTGTCTCAAAATATAAAATAAAAAAGGCCAGAGCACCCTTGGGTTCAACCCCCAGTACCATTAAAAAAAAAAAAAAAAAAAAAAAAAGTCTTGGCTATTCCTGTTTCTGGGAATATCCATTCACCATGAATTTGTTAGATTTCATGTCAAAGGAGATTTAAAGTTGCTCATCAGGTGATTTGAGAGTGCAAATTTATCTGGGTTTACCTGAGTGGGTCTAGTATAAATATAAGGGCCCTTATAAGTGAAAAATAAAGGTAGAAGGAAGAGACCCAGACAGAAAGAGAGAAACAGAGACAGAGAAAGAAATCTGAGAAAGATATTTTTAAAGGACTGTAAACTCAAAAACTTATTCTACCAAATATTAAGACTTGCTATTTATCAATGAAATTAAAAGTTTCATTAAAAAGTCTTACCATAAAGCAATAATAATTAATAAGTGGTACATGAATAGACAAACAGAATAAGAGAATAGAGTATTTACAAATAGTCACTCAAAGTAGATAAAAGAACAAACATGAAAGACAAAAACCTATGAATATTTTTAGGTGACAAATAGGAGACTGAAAAGGGTTATGGAAAATAATATGCCTACAAGACAGCTCCTCAGAAAAAATGAAGGGACAGTGTGACTCGGGAGGAGGGAGGGGAAATTAGCCAAACCTTAAACCTCTCCCAGAACATCCTTTCTGTTAGCAATGGGCCAACAGAAAGGAAAAAAGCAAACTTTCATCCCTTCCCAGATTCACCCCAGCATCTCCACCAAAAGCAAATATTTGCCCCTTGCCAACTCCAATGGGTCCTCAAGGAAGGAGGCAAATGCTGAATTCTGGGCCCTGGACTTTAACCCTTCCCCACTGCAGATGAGTCCTGGAGGGAGAAAAACAAATAGTGAAGCACTAGGTGAAAATGGGTCCGGAGGAAGGAAGATAAGCAGTGAACACCAAGCTTTTCCAAATGACAAGGAGTTTCAAAGGATTTACAACTGCCTTCCTCAGTTAAAATTTCAACCCGCACAATGAGGTCTCTCTCTGTCCAAATGGCACATCCGAATCTCCAATGATTAATTCACCCTCATTGTAAACTATAAAACCCAGACTCCTTCTGTAACACTGGGGCTATTTTCTGTACCCAGAAAATGAGTCATCCTATGCCTGATGGATTGACTCTGCTGCAGAATAAAAGAAAGCTTGCCGGGCTGGGGATGTGGCTCAAGCGGTAGTGTGCTCGCCTGGCATGCGTGCGGCCACATACAAACAAAGGTGTTGTGTCCACCGAAAACTAAAAAATAAATATTTAAAAATTCTCTCTCTCTTTAAAAAAAAAAAAGGAAAGCTTGCTGATCCAAGGTTTGCTTCCCATCTCCCATCTCTGTCATTTGGTCACATGCACTTACATGTTTTAGATGAAGAAAACTAAACATAATACAAAAGAGCACTAACCACCACAGAACATTTTGATAACTGACAATGTTATTAAATGGTTTATTAAAGATACTATTACAAATGAAAGAAATAAATCACTGTGAGGAAGAAGATATTTGCAACATACAGCTAACAAAGCACTAAGAACCAGCATATATAAAGAAATTCTATGATTTAGAAACAAAACAGACAACTTGACAGAAAAACAAGCAAAAGCTTGAACTGATCCTTTGCAAAAGACAACATCCAGAAATTCTAAATAATTAGGTAATTGTAAATGAAAACCACAATGAGACGCTATCACATACCCACAAAGTTAGCCTAAATGTGACCGTACATGATATTAATAGATGGAGGTCCCTGGGAATGCTCAGAGATTGCTTATAGAGTAAAAATTGGTGCAACCAACTGGAACTGCAGACCATAAAAAGATAGGAACTCCCTGATTCATTTTATTTTACCACCTGCTCTTGATATCAACAGCAACCCTATCTCCTGTTCATTTACAAATATGAAAATTCTAAATAAAATACAGCAGTAAAACAAATGGATAACATAGTTTATTCCAGTAGCTTTTATTTCAGAAACACAAAGGTGGTTCAATATCAGGAAATCTATCAATCAATGTACTATATCAAAATCTAAAGATGAAAAAAGAAATAGCCCATGTGAATTTACAAATAGATGCTGAAATGGCCTCTCATTTGTCAGCATCCATTCATAGTTAAAACTCCAAGTAAAACAGAAGAAGAAATAAACTACTTAAATGTAATAAAAGGTACTTAACTCTGTGGCCCATCCCTTCAGAGTCATACCAACATTTTCTGGAATGTGAACAGTCTGGTTGCTGAGAATGGTCTTCATTCTCACAGCAGACATGGTGGCAAAGAACAATATAATATATGTAGAAAAACCTAAAGACTCCACCAAAAAATTGTTAGATTTGAAACTCACTCAGTAAAGTCACAAGACACACAAAATTATTATAGAAAAATCAACACCATTTTTAAGCACCAACAAAAAACTTGCCGATAAAGAAATCAGAAAAGTGATCACATTTATAATTGTCACAAAAAATAATAAAATTTCTAGAAATAAATTTAACTAAGAAAGTGAATGACCATACAATTCAAATTATAAGACAATGATAAAAGAAACTGAGGAAGATACCACAATGAATAAATAAGAATGCAAAGACATCCCAAGTTCATGGATTGGAAGAATTAATGTTGTAAACATGTTTAGACTGCTCAAATCGATTTACAGATGCAATATAATCCCCATGAGAATACCAATGGCTCTTCACAGAAATTGAAAAAAAGTCTGAAAACTCATGTGGAATTGTAAAAGACCCCAAACACTAAAGTAATTTTGAGCAAAGAGAATGAAGCCAGAGACCTCACAATACCTGACCTCAAAGCATATTACAATGTTGAAGTAGTAACCAGTGAAGCATGATATGGGCATAAAAGCTGACACATGGAGAACCCAGAAATCGACCCACTTCACCTACAGCCAACTGATCTTTGGCAAAGGTGCCAGAAACATACATTGAAGAAAGAACAGTCTCTATAAACAGTACTGGGAAAAGTGGATTTCCAAATGCAGAAGAATAAAACTGGATCCTCTCTCTCACCATATATAAAAAAACAAAACAACAACAACAAAAAAAAAAAAAAACATCAAAATGGATCAAAGTCCTACATGGAAGACCAGAAACTATAAAACTACTAAAAGAAAACATAACAGAAATAAATTAAGATATTGAGGTAGGCAGAGTTTTTTTTGTGTGTGTGGTGGTGGTTGGGGGAAGATCCCCAAGTAAGGCAACCAAAGCAGAAAATAGACAAATGGAATTATATTAAATTAAGAAACCTCTGCACAACACAGGAAACAATCAACAGAGGGAAGAGACAATCTGGAGAATGACAGAAGATATGAGCAAACTATTACTAACATTGAGAATATACAAGGAACAACAAGAAAAAATCTTTTAAAAAATTGAGCAAATTGGCCAGGCACGGTGGTGCATGCCTGTAATCCCAGCGATTTAGGTGATTGAGATAGGAGAATCGCAAATTCAAAGCCAGCCTCAGCAACTGTGAAGCACTAAGCAACTCAGTGAGACTCTATCTCTAAATAAAATACAAAATAGGGCTGGGATGTGTCTTAGTGGTTGAGTACCCCTGAGTTCAATCCCCAGTACCAAAAAAAAAAAAAAAGAGCAAATTGCTGGGCTTGGTGGCGCATACCTGTAATCCCAGCAGCTCAGGAGGCTGAGGCAGGAGGATTGCAAGTTTATAGTCAGCCTCACAACTTGGTAAGGTCCTAAGAAATTTAGTGAGATCCATTCTCAAAATAAAAAATAAAAAGGGCCGGGGATGTGACTCAGTGGTTAAGTGCTCCTGATTCAATCCCAGTACCCCATCCCCCGATAAAGAGCTAATGATCTCAATAGACATTTCTCAAAAGAAGGTACACATAAACAAGTACATAGTGTGATTACTTTTCTAAAAAATTCAAAGTCAGGCAAAATTTAAGTATATTGTCTTAAGTCAAGGTATTGGCTACCTTGGAAAGAAGTGAGGGTAGGAGTGACAGGGAGGGGGCATGAGAGAAGGCTTCTGAGGGTGATGGAAATTTCCATTTCTCAACTTGGATCGAAATCACACAGGTGTGCTATCTTTGACTTTTATTGAGAATTTAAAATTTTATGCATATTTTTATCTGTGTTGTAGCTTAACTATTTTACAAAGTAGAAAGTTCTGGCTGAGACCCAAAGAAGTCTCACTCACCCTCTCACATGAACAAGATTACTCTGGAAATGAAATGGACACCTTCTTCAGAACTATTATTAAGGGACTAGGATTTTTCTATTTAACTCTTTCATTGGTTTTAGGATGAAGACTGACTTGTCAAGCCATACTGAAGATCATCCACTTTCTAAGAAAAGTCAGAAATCTCTATTTCCATGCAATATATCCTACTGTTTATTGAGTGCCACAGCATGAGTTTAGAGTTCATCCAAAGCTCAGTGTTAACTGATGGACAGACAGGGAAATGGAAGGTTTCATGGCTTCTGGCCTTTCCCAGGTTTCTCAGCAATAAAATGTCACTCCATTCAATTGCCCACTTGCTTTTTCTCTAGTCAGGAATTTTTTTTTTTAATCCCTGCCTCTTTCTCTCTGGTAAAAAGCAGAACTGAACACCATAGACTTCGATCTCTTTCTTTTACACTGAGGCAGAAAGAAAAATAAAAAACTTTTGGAAGGTGAGAAAACTATGAACACCATGAATTGCTTTTCTTTTCTCTCCACTGGGATTTCCCCATAATAACTTCTTACACCTGAGAGGAAACCCAAAAAAACCTTCTGGCTGCTCTCGGTTTCAGTTGATTTTTTTTTCCTTTTACTTTTCTTTTTTGATACCAGGGATTGAACCTAGAGGCGCTTACCCATTGAGCAACACCTCCAGCACTTTTAATTTATTTATTATTTTAATTTTGACACAGGGTTTTGCCAAGTTGCTTAGGGCCTCACTAGGTTGCTGAGGCTGTCCTTAAAATTGTGATCCTCCTGGGCTAGGATTGTGGCTCAGCGGTAGAGTGCTTGCCTAGCACAAGCGAGGCCCTGGGTTTGATCCTCAGCACCACATAAAAATAAATGAATAAAATAAAGGTATTATGTTCAACTGCAGCTAAAAAAATGAATATTTTTTTAAAAATTGTGATTCCCCCTCCCTCAGTTTAGTTGACTTTTAAAATGACTAATTTTGGAGATCACACAGTTGAATGATGTGTGATGATTCTTTTTCTACTTGATGTCCATGCTACCTCAGATTGAATCCACCTAATAAGTTAAAACTGTTCTCTGGCAGAAATATAATCGCCTCTTGCTCTTCTCCCCTGTTCTGTATCTTAAGGATTAATTGCAAGGTAAGCTACCTATTCCTGGAAAAAGAGACTTGCTGGTAGTATTTTTTCTGGTCTCTGAAAGACCCAGAGTATTCGGTGACCTTCAGATAGCAGTGCAATGTATGTCAGAAAAGCAGATGACCTAGAAATTTATGACCACCTCTGGTGTCCCACCCATCTCTCTGAGACTACAATTATACCTCCTCCAAATCCCTATGTAAGCATTGTGCTTGTGTCCCTTGAGCAAGATGGCTTTTAAGGACCAGAGTCCTTAAGACTGGTTAAGTCTGGTTAAGACTCTGGTTTCCAACTTGCTGACTTGTTGCCTGTAAGGCCCTTCCCTGTCACTCTGTTTCTTGAGTTATTGGCTTCTTTGAAGGGCAGTGGAACCAGCCTTCATTTTTAATTTTTTTTAGTTGTAGATGAACACGACAGCCTTATTTATTCATTTTTATGTGGTGCTGAAAATCAAACCCAGTGCCTCACAAATGCAAGGCAAGTGCTCTACCACTGAGCTACAACCCCAGCCCTGGAACGGGCTTTTTGACATTACATTCTGAATTTGTTTTAGATTCCCTAGTGGCGCTCAGGATCCAATCTGCTCACCTTCTTCCTTAAACTGATTTTCCACCCTACATTTACTCTTTCTAGAATCCCATGAGATCGAGGTCAAAACTTTGAGCTCTTCCCTCTATCCTCTCTCTTACAATCCAAACTGGAGTTTGCATAGGGAAAGAAGAAATGAGCCAGCAATGAGAGGAATCAGAGGCGAAGGAAGTACTCACGCAAACCAGAAAGAGCAACCCCGCAATCAGAATCTTGTAGCTCTTGAATTGCTCCATGAATGGATTCACTCAGCCTACGCTCTTGAGTGCGAATGAGGCTTCAGTTGGAGAATAAAGAAGCACAGACTTAGACACTCCCATCATAAGGGAATGAGTGTACTGTGGCGACTTTCCAATTTCCTTAAACACTGTTACCTGGCTTTACCTACGCATTCTACCAAGTATCTATTCTAGCACTTGTGTCTCTCCGAGGTTTTCAAAATCCACACTGGTTTTCTGCCAGAATCCTAGAGTCTCACTTCGGACTTTTTCAGGGAGAGAATTTACAGTTCGTTGTTTGCTTGAAAGTTTTCTTAGAATGTATTTTCTGTTTGTTGTAATTGCTTTATTGATATATTGTTCCTACAATGGGAGGACTTTAGCAAGACAGATGCCCAATGTTGGGAGAGGGCATCTATCTGAGAGTCCATTTCGATTATCCCAGTGTCAGAATGTCAGCTTGAGATGTCAGCTTGGAGTGGGCTGTGAGAATTGAGCAGGAGAAACTGCTAAAGTCTGAGGGCAGAGATCTAGAGGTTGGTCACTATGGAGACTTTTCTGGGCAAAACTCATGGGGAGTAACCAGGTGATAGGGTCAGGGTGTCCACCATGTCCCAATCTCAGTGTTCTTTCTTTTATGGGCCTTGAGTGAGGGGGTTGCTTCATTCAGTGATCTGATGTGATCTGGTGGGTTTTCCCAAAACGAGTTTGATATGCCCATGCATCCTCGTACTTCTGATTAGTTTATAAGTCCATAGGAGCTCATGTTTATTATCGTGATTGACTTATCCGTTTGTGCCTTATGGTTGTGCCAAACAGATGGGGCTGTTTACTGTACAAACAGGGTGTAGGGTCATTCCAACTCTGCACTTCACTCAAAATGGAGAAGGTCAAGGCAAATTCAGGTTCAAGCACAGCCTGAAAACTGCATATCATGGGCACGGCACAGCCTGCTCTCCACAGTGTCATTAAAAAGTGACAACCTTATTTATTACAAATTTACAATGTTTCCAAGCAAACAACTTTAATATAGCCTTTCCCTAATGTCTCAGCAATTACTCATGTTTGTTTTGCTTGGGTTTTTTTCTTTTAGTCTTCATAGTCCAAATTGAGAGGACCACAAAGCACTAATGTTTTTCTGTGAAATATTGAAGTCTGCTTCTATTGTTGGCATTTTGTTTCCATACTCTTTTCATTTCAAATAATCACTTTAGATTTTAAATTAAAATAATTTACATTTTCAGTTTATTTATTTAAATTATTTTATTTCAAATAATTATTTTCTGTATCAAATTAAAATAAGTTAAAATTAATAATTTAGTTAGTTCATGCATTAAAATTACTTATTTAAATCCAAATAATTTGAAACCTAATATTTAAATTTTAAATCCCAGATGATTTGAAGACTTTTTAAAAAAACCAATAAATAAACAAATAAACACCCAAAAAAACAATAAATAAACAAATAAACACCCGCTAAGACATTAGAGGAAGGCTACACTGAAGATGTTTGTATAAATAAATCCTACTGACCTTTTGATAACTTCCTTCCTCCGTGAGCCTGCACATCTCACGAATATACACTGTAAGCTCTTCATGTCCATTGGCGTCATAAAATGACTTTCACTAGATGAGGAATTGTGATTCAAATTTTAATATGAACTTTGGTTCTTATTTCTTGAGAACAACTCCATCATCATTCTTTTATCATTAATTGAATGTTTCAGAAAAATCTGTTTTTTCTTCCTTTTAAGTTTTGATTATGGAAATCTTCCAACATGCAAACATAGAGGCACTGGTATAACAAACCTTTGTACCCACCACTGAACTTCAACAATCACCAATACGTGGCCAATCTTCTTTCATTTCTACCCCCCTTCTACAATGTGACCCCCAGTTATTCTGTAGTAAATCCCAGACATCATATATATATATAGGTTTTTTAAAATATGTTTTTGGTTGTAGATGTACACAATACCTTTATTTTGTTTATTTATTTTTATGTGGTGCTGAGGATCAAACCCAGTGCCTCACATGTGCTAGGCCAATGTCTACCGCTGAGCCACAACTCCAGCCCTTCATATAGTTTTATCTTTTAAATACTTTGATATATAGTCTTTAAAAAAGTAATTCTTGATTGATAAACATTTACACTTGAATTACAAATGTCAGTAGAAAAGTAAATTTTAAATACTTTTCTATTTTACAAAGATTTGATAACTTTGACTGTAGCAGTTACTACAAAACATGAAGCTGGTTTTGGTCACAACCAGTGTATATCTGCTCAAAAAGATTGCAAGTTCACAAAACTTTCTGCATGTGAGTCCCTGACAGCATTTTAAGAAGTAGTTGGTAATGACTAGTGAATACATGGCAAGGTCACAGGTTTACTTTTCGATACTCTTAAAGTTTTTTTCTTTTTTCTTTTGGTACTAGAGATTGAACCCAAGAGCTTAACCACTGAACAACATCCCCAGCCCTTTTTTATATTTTAGTTTAGAGACAGGGTCTCCCTGAGTTGCTTAGAGCCTTGCTAAGTTGCTGAAGCTGGCTTTGAACCTGAGATCCTCCTGCCTCAGACTCCCAAGCCACTGTGATTACAGGTATGCCCACTGTGCCCACCTAAAGTTTTCTTTAAATGGCAAATGAGTAAGTAACTTGCAGCATATAACTTGTAGAGAAACATCAGTACACAGATCTTGCAAATAAGCAAATGGAAAGGAAAGGAGCTAATGGAGAGTGGGTGGCGGGTAATTGGGGAAATGCATTGAGAAAGAAGGATTATTGGCACTAACTCTCATTAAAGGGACCTCAGGGTTCACCAAAGTCAAGGTCAAGTGAAGAATTATAGCTATTGGTGCCTCCATATATTTTGGAAGAGAGGTTTTTTAGTAATGCAGTGCACCAAGGTAAATTCTGACTGACCACTGACCCCAATACTCACATTAACATGGGTTTGACTTGTAGATGAGCCCCCTCCCCAATAAAATGGCCATCATGACAGTTTTGGAGAGGAACAATTAGGGACAAAAACTCTACCACCAGAGATGAAGAAGGAGTTGAACACCTGCTTGGCAAAAAAAAAGTTCAGTTCTCAAGATAAGCATCAAACCCAGTAATAAATTTAGAAGTGGCATTGTGTCCTTTGCTTAAAAAGAGTGCAAGTTCAGTGGTGGGTACACAGAGACAACCCACTGTCTCTAGAGTGCTTGCTGCTTGAGCCTCACTTTTCTTGCACTTGTAATAAAGTTCTCTTGCATAGCTTTGGGTGTCTGAAGTTCCATCTTCTTTTGTGGGAACACAAGAACCCAGGTTTGGAGCTTCAGCTGCCCACTCTCCCCGACAACGCCAGGGCTTCACATTTC
The DNA here is from genome assembly GCF_052094955.1 of Ictidomys tridecemlineatus. Lineage (NCBI taxonomy): Eukaryota > Metazoa > Chordata > Mammalia > Rodentia > Sciuridae > Ictidomys > Ictidomys tridecemlineatus. Next base: position 115,458,147 of record NC_135486.1, read on the forward strand.
AGGAAATGGTTGGCCTGCACTGCAGTGTCCCAAGACCTTAGTACAAACCAGAGCCGTCAGAAAGGGCATGGGAATCAAAAGTCAACATACCATTAAAAAACGTTAAGAGATGCAAGGAGATAAAGTTAGTCACATGAACTCTTTCTCACTAGTTTAAACATTTCATGAGAATTAGTATCTTGATATAAAAAATAATAACAGAGAGAGAGAGAGAGAGAGAGAGAGAGAGAGAGGGCTTTCTCATATAATAATCATTTTGCTTTTCTATATGATCTTAAGTTTCCACAAAGTGCCTTTACCCCAGATCCTATTAAAGAATCAAGAGATAAGGTTTTAGGGTTGGGGGCTGCCTCCCCTCATTAAAAGGGTGGTGGAGTGGGAGCACATCTGGGGTAGTGGTGGTTGCATCTGTCTCTTAAGAAAATCAGTTGTTGGCAAAAACTCTCAAACAACTATATGAAGTAAAATGTTCATCAGAGGTTGGACATGGTGGTGCATAATCCCAGTGGCTAAAAAAAAACCTTGTCAGTTTAGCAAGCCTCTAAGCAATTTAGCAAATCCCTGTCTTAAAAAAAAAATTGTTTTGAACAACCAATTAAAAAAAAATGTAGGGGGCTAGGGATGTAGCACAGTAGTTAAGCTCTCCTGGGTTCAATCCCTGGTACCCAAACCAAACAAACTATATAAGGTAAAATTTTCAATATAAAATGCCAACATTTTGGCTGGGTTCTATGGCACAGGTCTTAGTCCCAGCGGCTCTGAAGGCTGAGGCAGGAGGACAGAGTCAAAGCCAACCTCAGCAACATTAGCAAGGGATTAAGCAACTCAGTGAGACCTTGTATTTTAAAAAATACAAAAAAGGGCTGGGGATGTGGCTCAGTGGTTAAGCACCCCTGGGTTCCATCCCCAGTGCCAAAAAAAAAAAAAAAAAAAAAAAAAGCCAACATTCTTCCATCTGAGCAACCACCTGCAAATAAATATTTGAGACAAGGAAAAGAGAAATAAAAAGGGAGAAAGAAAGAGAGGAAACTAAAGTAGAACACTTTCTACTTTAGCTTTCAAATAGTCTTTCTCTGAAAGCATTTCAAGCTGCACAACTCAGTCTATACAAATAGATGTATATTTACAAGAGAATGCTTCACACACTGGGATGGCTAAAACATTCAGTAATTTGAAGATACAATTTATATTTGAAGTTTTTGAAGAGTAGATAATCAAAATATATCAAACAAGAAACAGATGAAAATGTCTAAATTTTTGTGTCTCAGCTCTAAAAAAAAAAACCTAACATTATAATCATGGATCAATATGTTCAAAAAAATAGTATTCTAGGAAAGAAGCCCACTAAATACTGGCCCACATGTTAAGTTTGTGATATATCTAAAAGAATGTGTTAGGCAAGAATTGGAAGCATTCTTCAATAGAGATGTTCAAAATCATTTTTTTGGTGGGGGGAACCGGAGTTTGAACTCAGGGATTCTCAACCACTGATCCACATCCCCAGCCCTATTTTGCATTTTATTTAGAGACAGGGTCTCACTGAGTTGCTTAGTGCCTCATGGAGGCTGAAGCTGGCTTTGAACTTGCGATCCTCCCGTCTCAGCCTCCCATGCTGCTGGGATTATAGGCGTGCACCAATACTCCAAATTTCCTAAACTGAAGATACACTTTCCAAAATTACAGCTTCTTGGAGCTGGGGCTGAGGCTCAGTGGCAGAGCACTTGCCCTGCACATGTGAGGCACTGGGTTCAATCCTCAGAACCACATAAAAATAAGTAAATAAAAATATTGTGTTCACCTACAACTGAAATATTTTTTAAAAAAATTACAGCTTCTTCAACGGAAAACCAGAATCCTTAAATACTTGTTAGAACAAAGATTTGAGCTTCTTTTTGTGTGGTATTGAGGATTGAACCCAGAAGCGCTCTACCACTGAGTTATATCCCTGCCTATTTTTACTAATTTATTTTGAGACAGGGTGTCACTATGTTGCCCAAATGGGACTTGAACTCATGATTCTCCTGCCTCAGCCTCCTGAGTTGCTGCAACTCCAGCTGTGTGCCACTGTGCCTGACTTAGATTTAAGCTTCTTGTTGAAGAATTTGAAAGAACATTTAGCTATACTTGTAATTGGTTTTGACAAGTAGCCTAACTAGTTAAAAGAAAATGTCCAGTTAATTTTTTTAATCCCTTTTTAATCTTTTCTATGACTTACCCTGGCAAATGTCCTCCTGTCTACCTCTAATTGGAAACTGGAATGGGTATTGCTTTAAATGGGATAGATTCTACTGTGTATATATGCCACATTTTTTTTATCCATTCATCCACTGAAGGGTATCTAGGTTGGCTCCACAGTTTAGCTATTGTGAATTGTGCTACTATAAACATTGATGTGGCTGTGTGCCTGTAGTATGCTGTTTTTAAGTCTTTTGGGTATAGACCAAGGAATGGGATAGCTGAGTCAAATGGTGGTTCCATTCCCAAATTTCCAAGGAATCTCCATACTGCTTTCCATATTGGTTGCACCAATTTGTAGTCCCACCAGCGATATATGAGTGTACCTTTTTCCTCACATCCTCACCAACACTTATTTTTGTTTGTCTTCATAATAGCTGCCATTCTGACTGGAGTGAGATGATATCTTAGAGTAGTTTTGCTTTTCATTTCTCTAATTGCTAGAGATGATGAACATTTTTTCATATATTTATTGATTGATTGTATATCCTCTTCTGAGAAGTGTCTGTTCAGGTCCTTGGCCCATTTGTTGATTGGGTTATTTGTTTTTTTGGTGCTTAGCTTTTTGAGTTCTTTATATACCCTAGAAATTAGTGCTCTATCTGATGTGTGAGGGGTAAAAAATTTGCTCCAAGGGTGTAGGCTCTTCTGTTCATCTCCCAGATTGTTTCTTTTGCTGAGAAGAATCTTTTTAGTTTGATTCCATCCCATTTATTGATTCTTGGTTTTAATTCTTGCGATACAGGAGTCTTATTAAGGAAATGTGGCATAAATACACAATGGAATTTAACTCATCAATAAAAGAGAACAAAATCATGGCATTTACAGGTAAAATGGGTGGCGTTGGAGAAGATAATGCTAAATGAAGTTAGTCAATCCCAAAAAAGCAAATACTGAATGTTTTCTCTGATATAAGGAGGCTGACACATAGTAGGATAAGGAGGGGGAGCATGGGAGGAATAGATGAATTCTAGATAGGGCAGAGGGATGGGAGGGAAGGAGAGGGGGCAGGGGATTAGTAAGGATGGTGGAATGTGATAGACATCATTATCCAAAGTACATGTATGAAGACATGAGTTGGTGTCAACATTCTTTATATACAACCAAAGATATGAAAAGCTGTGCTCTATATGTGTAATAAGAATTATAATGCATTCCACTGTCATTCATTTTTTTAAAAAAAAGAAGAAAAGAAAAAAAATGGAATAGATTTATGTGCATATGACCTCATGTGTTGTTAACCTGAATCTCACAATGAAAACTCTCCTTTAAAAATGTCAGAGTCAGGCTGGGGTTGTGGCTCAGTGGTGGAGCACTTGCCTAGCATGTGCAAGGCCTGGGTTCGATCCTCAGCACCACATAAAAATAAATAAAATAAAGATGATATTGTGTACAACTAAAAAATAAATACTTTTTAAAATGTCAGATTAATTACCAGAAGTTATTTTGAAAACAGGTAACAACAACATCATTTGTCATCTTTTTAAAAAATATTTTAGGGGCTGGGGATGTGGCTCAAGCAGTATCGCGTTCACCTGGCATGCGCAGAGCGCTAGTTTCAATCCTCAGCATCGCATAAAAATAAACTAAAGATGTGTGCACCGAAAACTGAAAAATGAATATTAAAATGTTCTCTCTCTCTCTCTCTTAAAAAATTTTAAAAATATTTTTAATTGTAGATGAACACAATACCTTTATTTTACTTGTATTTTGTTGTTGTTTTGTTTTGTTTTTTAATGTAGTGCTGGGGATCGAACCCCGTCCCTCACACGTGCTTGGCAGGCAGGTCTGCCACTGAACCAAAACCCCAGCCTATATCAATTGTATTCTATACATAATAGTTTATGTGGTAAAGATCTAGTTACTTAATTTTTGCAATACTTTTTCTTTTGAAGGTCTTAGTTTTCAAGCCTTTTAATGAAAAAGAAAGGCATAAGAATAAAAATTAAAAGAGCTAAAATTGAGTTTAAAGACTCCATATTTCTCTGCTGCTAGGCAAGCACTCTATCACTGAGTTACATCCCCAGCCCTTGTAAACCCAAAATGATTTTTAACATATCATGCACAAAAGCAATGTATGAATGTTCAGAGTAACATTATTTATTTATTTTTACATGGTGCTAAGTATTGAACCCAGTACCTCACCTGGGCTAAGCAAGGGCTCTACCACTAAGCAACAAAGACAGCCCCCTTAATGGGTTTTGAGGATACATTATCTCATGTTTTAAAAACAAACAATTCCTATGTCACATTCACTGCTACACAACACTAGAAAAGAGAATTATTTCCCAATTCATTTTATGAAACTAGCAAAAAGCTGGCCACCAACTCCTAGACAAGTTAAACAACACAGAAAAAAATAAAATGTCAATCTCATTTAAAAATCTTAATATAGGAGCTGGGTTGTGGCTTAGTGGCAGAGTAACTGCCTAGCAGGTGTGAGGCACTGGATTCAATTCTCAGCACCACATATAAATAAATAAACAAAATAAAGGTCCATTGACAACTAAAAATATATTTTTTAAAAATCTTAATATAATAATAATAAATAAAATATAAGCAAATATGCCTAGCATGTGTGAGGCACTGGGTTCAATTCTCAACACCACATAAAAATAAGTTTAAAAATAAGGGCACTGTGTTCATCTACAACTAAAAAAATTTTTAATAAAAAAATATAAGCAAATAAAATTCAATTTAAAGGATCACAATTATCCTGTAGTCAATTTGAATTTTTTGGAGGAGACCATAATTAGTGAAATATTAGGAAATCTATTAATCTAGCTTATTGGATAAATAGGAGTAAGGGTTAGTCAAGTAGATGCAAAAGCAATATTTTGTGAAATGAAAACTTTTTTAAAAAATTAAAGCTCATACTTTATCATATTTCCATAAATTTATCTAATTTTTTCTTTGCAGAATACATGTTTTATTCTATTTTATTGATTCTTGTTAAAATATGCTTGTTAAAAATGAAATGAAAACTTTTAAAAATATTTTTTAGTTGTTAATAGACCTTTATTTTTATTTATTTGTATATGGTGCTGAGAACTGAATCCAGTGACTCATGCATGCTAGGCAAGCATGCTACCACTGAGCCACAACCCTAGAGCAAAATGAAAAAGGAAACTTCCTCCTGTTCTCCATAATGGAAATGCTAATTTACATTCCTACCAATAGTACACAGAGTTCCCCTTTCTTTACACCCTCATCAATGCTTAGCTTTTGTCTTTTCTGTAACCTCCCAAGCAGGTCTCAGGTGATATCTCATTGTGATTTTAATATGCATTTTCTTGATGATTAGTGATGTTAATTTGAGAGATGGTCATTTCTGAGATCTTCTGGTGCCATCCCAAAAGTCTGAATTAGAGATCTGTTTTAAAATATGTTTGTTAAAATGCTTCTATGAGTTTGACTATTGTAGATTCCATATATAAGGGAAACCATACAGTCCTTGTCTAAAGGATTTCACTTAGCATAAAGCCTTCCCAGTCCACCCAGGTTGGAAATGGCAGCATTTCCTACTTTAAAAGTAAATAAATGTGAGCTGGGGTTGTGGCTCAGTTTTAGAGCACTTGCTTTGCATGTGTGAGGCACTGGGTTCAATCCTCAGCACCACATAAAGATAAATAAATAAAATAAAAGTATTGTGTGCATCTACAACTGAAAATATTAAATAAACAAATAAATGTTATTGGATATCCCCTGACTTTATGAAAGACATGTAAGTAGTAAAATGGTTAATTTTATATTGACATAACCATCATCTCACCTTTGCTATTCTTTTGTTTTGGTGTGGTGCAGTGAAAATACTCACTTCACAGAATATTGCAAATCCAATGCCATTTAATTAACTGCAATCCTCAGGTTGAACATTGATCTCTAGACATGAACATCTTACATACAGGCTACTTTGTATTCTCTGACTTCTAACTTCCCATTTCCTTCCCTCATCCTGCCTCACTGATAAGCATTGTTACATTCTCCATCAACGTAAATTTGACTTTTACTTTTTAGATTCTACATATGAATGAGATCACACAGCATTTTACTTTCAGTGTCTGGCTTGTTTCACTAGCATAATGCCCTCCAGATTCATCCATATTGTGGCAAATGGCAAGATCTCCCTTTTAAAGACCAAATAATAATCTACAAATATAATACATTTTTAATCCACTCATCTGTCAATGGATATTTATGTTGATTCTATGCCTTGACTACTATGAGTAATATTGCCATGAACATGGCAATGTAACAGTGGTTCATTTATAGACCTTGCTGCTCTGCCACTGTGACTTATTTTTAAAAGGACATGTTTCTTTTCTCCCTAATTTCCCCCCTCCCTAATCCCTGGGGAAACAGGATTACCTTTCTTCTCTATCCTAGTGTAAGGGTCCAGCGGAGCGTCGGAGAAAGAGACCACACAAGAGACTGGCTCCATGCGATTGGCAAAAGGGGATTTATTGGGGATCCATTTCAGCACGCTGGGGCCCCGTGCTCACTCAAGAAGGGAGAGCAGCCCGGAGCCCAGAGAAGAGGTCAAGGAGAGCTTAAGTACACTTTCTGGAGAGGGCGGTGGGCTTTGCATACATCAGAACAAATCATCATGAGGCGTGGGAAAATTGAACAACAACTCTGAGACGTGATTGGCACATTCATTGGCAGGAACAGGTTGGGCGGGGGTGATTGGTCATTCCTAAGCGGGTTACACATTCAAACTGATTGGTTCGAGCCCTGTGACGAACTGCACAGGGCCCTAGGCTAAATGGCCAGTAGGGCATTGTTTTAACTATCTCAGGAATCTGGGTGTAACAGAGGAACTTAATAATACCTAATCTTTTACATTCAAGCTTTCCAGCTTAGAAACTTTACCCTTTCACTAGGTAGAATTATCTGTCCTTGAGCACACATCCACCACAGGAATGAAGTAATTCAGATTTTGGAGATGGCACCAGAAGATCTCAGAAATGACTGTCTCCCAAATTAACAAGTGAATTGCAGCTCCAACAGAGAACAAGTGGAATGTGGCCTTTGAATCACCTCTTTAAAAATCCCCTGTTCGCTCTAATAGGGAGAATCACAGCCACTGGGACAGGAGTCCCCTGTGATTCTCCTTTTCTAGCAAATCAATACAGCTTCTTTTTCCCTTTTGTCAAAACTGTGTCCTTATTATTAGATTGGCATCAGAGCTTTTAGTAACAGCAAGGCAGATATTGCTTCAATATATTGATTTTGTTTCCTTCTGTTATGTACCCAATAGTGGGATTGCTGGATCACAGGGGAGTTCTATTTTCAGTTTTTCAAGGAACCTTCCTCCTGTTTTCCATAATGGCAGTGCTAATTTACATTCCTACCAACAGTACACAAGGGTTCCCCTTTCTTCACACCCTCATCAACCTTAGCTCTTGTCTTTTCTGTAACAGCAGGTTACAGGTGATATCTCATTGTGGTTTTGATATGCATTTTCTTGATGATTAGTAATGTTGAGTTCATGTGCCTGTTGACCATCTGTATATCCACTTTGGAAAAATAATGTCTATTCAGATGTTTTGCCCACTCATTAATTGGATTACTTGGGTTTTGTGAGCTATTGAGTTGTATGAGAGCCTGATATATTTGGGATCTTAATTCTTTAACTGATACTTGGTTTCCAAATATTTTCTGCAATTCTACATATCACCCTTTCATTTTGTTGCTTGTCTCCTTTGCAGTGCAGAACTTTTTTCATTTTAGGTAGTTCCACTTGTTTATTTTTTACTTTGTTGCTTTTGTTTTTGGTGTTTTATCTAAAAATCATTGCCAAGACCAAAGTTGAGGAGATTTCCCCCTGCCTTTTCTTCTAGTAGTATTAGTTTCGAGTCTTCCATATAAAATCATTCTTGTGTCCTTGTTTATTCTCACATCCTACATTCAATCCTTAATCAAGCAATTCTGATGGTTTTAACTTCAAAATATACTCATAATCCAATTCCTTGTCATTACCTGCACTGTTACTCCCCTGGTCTAAGCCACCTCAATATCTCTCTCTCTCTCTCTCTCTCTCTCTCTCTCTCTCTCTCTCTCTCTCTCTCTCTCTCTCTCTCTCTCTCTCGTACTGGGGATAGATCCCAGGGGCATTTTACTCCTGAGCTACCTCCCCAGTTCTTTTTCTTTTTGAGACAGGGTCTCACTAATTTGCCAGACTGGCCTCAAACTTGCAATCCTCCTGCCTCAGTCTCCTGAGTCACTTAGATGACATGTGTGCACACTATCTCCAGCTGCCACCACAGTCTCTTACCTAATTCTTCATCTTGCTGCCACTTCTGCATACTATTTCCTTAACAGTACAGCCAGAATGGTACTTTTAAAAGTGAGATCATAAAAATAAAAGTGAAAAATAGAAGTGAGAGTGGCTGGGGTATAGCTCTGTGGTCGAGCACCTTCCTTGCACATGTGAGGCACTGGGTTCGATCCTCAACACCACATTAAACAAATAAATAAAGATCTTTTTTAAAAATTATTTCTTTAAAAAAAATAGAAGTGAGAGTGTGCCATTCCTCTGTCCAAACTTTCCAGTGACTCACTGTTTCATTCAACATGCATTCTCCATGGAAGCAATGTCACCTTCCAGGGGATGAAAATTGTTGCTGGGGAGAAGAAGGCTGTGAAAAAAAAATCTCAGATATGACAATGATCTGTGGTCCCCCAAAATGCCACAGCATATAAACAAATATTTATCTGTGGTATTAAATTTTTATGGGAAAGACTGCAATTAGGAAAATAAAGTTGTCTACAAAGGATTCTAAGGGGCATAATAATGAAAAAAAGTGGAAACTTTTTAAAGCTCAGAATAAAAACCAAATTTCTACACAACTCTACAGAACCTGGTCGCATTAACCACCCTGAGCTCATCTCCTGATCCAACCCCCATCCTTCAGCTTCATTACACTGGCCTCTTTGCAGTCCCTCAAGTCCATCAGGCACACTGTGCATGTGAGCACACACACACGCATGTGCATGCACACACGTGTGCACAAACACTTGGTCTTTGTCTTTACTGTTCTTTCTGTCCTGAATACTCACTCCCAGATTTTGTCTCGGCTGAACCCCTCATTTTCTTCCATTCTTTTTCTTGACTCATCTCCAGGGACCTCCCAGGGGTCACTTTATATACCACACAGTAGCACAACCTCCCTGTCTCCACAATTTGGAACCTATTCATCCAGATCCACTTTGTGTGTGTGTGTGTGTGTGTGTGTGTATGTGTGTGTACGTGTATGCATGCACCAGGGACTGAACCCAGGGCTTTGTGCATCCTAAGCATGCTCTCTACCACCAAGTTGTACCCCCAGATCCACCCACATCTACTTCTACTTTTTCCCCCATAGCACTTATGATCTTCAAGCATACAATTTTTTTCATGTCTAATGCTTCTTCTATGTCTTCATCCATTAGAATATATGATCCACAAGGGTAGAGATTTTTGTTCTAACAGTCTTTAAGACAGTTCCTGACTCAGAGTTGCTCTCAGTAATGATTGAACAAATTCTTTCCAGCCCCAGGGAAATAACTTGGGTCCTACAAGGAACTATAAATTCAGTTGAGTTTGAATCTGTAACTGGAAATATTAGAGTAAGTTCTGGTATTCAACAGCACAGAGGGGTGACTGTAGTTCACAATCACTTACTATAATTTTTTTCTTTTCTTTTTTGTTTTCTTCTATCCAGTATATAACCCACTTCAGTGCCAACAACTTAAGACCACAGAAGCCATGCAGTGGTTCAGGGCCTGTTAGGGAACACTTTTTTATTCATATAATCAAAATATCCAACAAGAACAACTCAGAGGTAGAGAAGTTTAATTAGAGTTCACAGTTTCAGAGATCTCATTGCTCTGGGCCCAAGGTGAGGCAGCACCTCATGGGGGAAGGGCCCAGTGAAGAAAAGCTGCTTAGCTCATTGTGGGGCCAGGAAGCAGTCAAAGACAGAGACAGAGAGACAGAGACAGAGAAGGGGAAAGGGCCACAGGGAAGATGCATCCTTTTGGGGCAGGCCCTCAGTAACCCACCTCCTCCATCCATCCCCACCTGCCTATAGTTTCCATAGTCAGTCCAAGCTAAGATGGTCTTATTAGGTTACAGCTCTCAAAATCTAATCATTTCACCTCTGAACATTCCTGTACTAACAGGAAATCATAACATTCTGCCCCTGGCCCCCAAAAGCTCATGTCTATCTCACAATGCAAAATGCATTTAGTTTATCTCCAAGATTCCCATAATTTTAACAGTTATGGCATGGCCCAAGTCCAAAGTCTCCTTTGAGCCAAAGGCAAACTCTTGGCTGTAAGCCCTTGTAAAAATCAAAAACAAAAAGGGGACTGGGGTTGTGGCTCAGCAGTAGAGCTCTCACCTACCACATTCAAGGACCTGGGTTCAATCCTCAGCACCACATTAAAATAAAGGTATTGTGTCCAACTAAACTAAAAAATAAATATCTTTTACTTTATTTTATTTTTAAATTTTCCAGTGAATTTTTATTAGTTAAGTCATGATTCAGGATCCCAGGGTAGGAAGAACCAAGCACCCAGGTCCCCCTTTACCACCCTGAGAGAAGGACAGAAGACAGGAGAGGCAGGGTGGAACCAGTTCAGATCTTCCCAGGAAATGTTCCTTCTGCCCGGCGGTCATCCCAAGTTGAGACCCAGGATATGGGGCAGAGGGACTTGTACACACGACGGTACCACTCATATACAGAAACATCGCCCCCTTTTGTGGTCATTGCCTTCTGGAAGTCCACGTAGTTCTGCCAGCAGTTCCTGGTCTGGTTCTGGTTGGGGAAGCGGCTGTCAAAAGGGGCAGTCTTATAGTTCTTGATTTTTATCTTGATGTCTTCAGCCATGATGCAGACTCCTAAAGACACCCCTGCAGAAGCTCGCAGCTCAATGTGACCCTTAGCAAAAACGCCAATGTCAGACAGGAAATATCTTTTTAAAAAAATCAAAAACAAGGTGTGTGTGTGTGTGTGTGTGTGTGTGTGTGTATTTTTTTTCCAACATATAGTGGCATAGAGTAAATATTCCCATTCCAAAGGGGAGGAATAGGGGAACAGAAAGAAGATGGAGCCAAAATAAGACCAAAACCCAGCAGGAAAACAGGTCTGGTAACTCCATGTACAGCATCTAGGACACATGGACACTTGATGAACTCTCCAAAGGGCTTGGGCATTGCCCCATTGGCCTTGCTAGTCGCAGTGCACCTGGGCTCTCTCTCAGCCTGGCTCTCTCCACAGCCTGAAGTTTTTCTCAGCAGAGACTCCATATTACTAGCATCTCTTAATTCCTAGAATCTCCATTCCAGTTTTGGCTTCATCTTCACAACTTCATATATCACCCCTTCAGGGGGACCTTTCAGGAACTTTGATCCTCTACACTTTGCTTGGCCTCCCATGCCTTACTTTAAAGTCTTGGTGGAAGTCTCCATGACCCCTTAACTCTGGAATTCTGCATTTCTGAATAACCAGCATCATATGGGTGACACCAAGGATTGCTGGAAGTTCCCACAATACCTGGGGCCCTGGAATTTCAGCTGAGTTTCTGAGCATGGTGCAACAACTTCCTACACCTCCTGTGTGAGCAGGGAGCTCTTGTGATCTCTTCTTAAAGAAATTTTCCCTTATGTATTCTGTAGTGAATGTGCTTGTGCAAATCCCTGAGACGCCTTCAAAGTATTGTTCTTATTGTCTTTGTAAAAAGTACTTAGCATCTCTTTAGGGGCTATAATCTCTGTGACAAGCACAACTTCCATGACCCCAGCTTTACATGCACTTTTCTGGCCAAACTGCAAGTTTTTAAAATTATTCATGTATATATATGGTTGTTGATGGGCCTTTATTTTATTTATTTATATGTGGTGCTGAGGATCAAACCCAGGGCTTCATACATGCTAGGCAAGTGCTATACCACTGAGCCACAACCCCAGCCTGCTTTTAAAATCTTTTAGCTCTGCTTTCTGCTCCCATTTCTCAAAGAAAACCTGACTAAAGGCTGTCTGCAATATCCATAATGTTAACTGAATACTCTGCTGCCTTGAAATTTCCTCCCCCAGAGTAATTAGTCCATCACTTTTAAATGCAGCCTCACACAAAGTCTTAGGATATGAGAAAAATGTAGAGAAATTCTTTGCCAGATATAACATGAATGGCCTCTAGTCCAATTCCCAGTATAGTCCTTATTTCCTCTGAAACCTCATAAGCACAGTCATATTCTCATTGGAATTTTGGTCTTCTAAGCTCCCACCAGAACCACCAATTAAGTTCCACTTACAATATTCTAAAGCTTTTCCATCTTGCATCTCTAAACTTTTCAAAATTCTTCCCGCAAACCAATTGTCAAAACTCCTGAACTATGTGGTCAGGTTAGTCATAGTAATGACCCCACTTCTCAGTACCAATTTTTATATTAGTTAAGGTTCTCTAGAGAAACCAATCCAGGAGAGTAGATTGGCTTACAGAATCAGAAACTGGATAGTCCCATAATGGCTGTCTGCAGACTAGAGAACTGGAGGAGCAAGTAGCTGCTCAGTTTAAGAACTTGGAGCCTCAGAAAAAGGATCAATGATGCAATCCCAGTCCCTGACTGGAAGCCTGGGAACTCTCTGGAGAGTCAATGATCCAAGTCCATTTTGAAAGAGTGAAGGAGCCAAAGTTTGATGTACTCAAGCAAAGGCAGCAGCAATCAAAGCACCGCCCAAGAGAGAAAAAAAATGGCATCCACATTGGTTTCCTCCTTTCTCCACTCTGCTTCCATCCAGGAACCCAGCCCATTGGGCTGCATTACCCATATTCAGGGTGGGTCTATCCCTCTCAGTTTGCTATCCCACATGTCAATAATCTCTGGAAACATCCTCATAGACACACACAAAAAGTCTTTTAAGGGCTGGGACTGTAGCTCAGTGGCAGAGCACCTGCCTTGCATCCTCAGCACCACATAAAAATAAACAAAATATTGTGTCCATCTACAACTAAAAAAGATATTTTTTAAAAGTCTTAATACATTCAAATTGATAATCCATATTAACTGTTACAGAAAGGGACTGAAGGGTTATAGAAAGTACAAGACAGCACCCCAAGAAAAACAGAGGGGCAGTGTGGCTCAGGAGGAGGGAGAAAAATTAGCCAAATATTAAATCTCTCCAAGTACATCTTTTCCCAGTAATAATGGACCCTGAGGGACAAAGCAAACATGTGCCCCTTCCCAACCCCAGTGGGTCCTGAAGGAAGGAGGCAAATACTGAAATGCTGGGCCCTGGACTTTTCCCCTTTCCCAGATGAGTCCTGGAAGAAAAAAAAAAAAGCAAATAGTGAAGCTCTAGGTGGCAAAGAGTCCCAGAGGAAGGAGGATAAGCAGTGAACACAGAGTTGTGAGCTTTTTGCAGTGACAAAGAGTTTTAACCTTTTTACAACTACCTTCCTCAATTAAAATTTTCACCTGCACAACTAGGTCGCTGACTTTCCAAACTGCACACCCACAGTCTCCAATGATTAATTCACCCTCATTGTAAACTATAAAACCTAGACTCTGTAACCGTTGGGCCATTCCCTCTACCCAGAAAATAAGCCCTCCTGTGCTTGATGGATTGACTTTGCTGCAGGATAAAGGAAAGCTTGCTGATCTGAGGTCTGCTTCCCATCATTTGTGGGCCATTCGATTACAAGGACTCTCAATACCACCCACAGATCAACTTTATAAAACCTTTAACTATTGAATGACTATCAAAATCATGTTGCTTCATAATGTCACTCTGTTAAAAGAATCCATTTTTTAAATGTAACTCTTCTCATTATGCCACAATTTGGGAACCATGATTCTGCTCTCTTTATTTTCTCATATCTTGCTAAATTGGAGAAGAGGAAGTGAACGTGGTTTTTGAGGGAACCCGCATACATCAGATAGACTTTGTCCCCTCTTGGGTACTAAGACCCACAGAAGTAGATTCTACAATATTACACAGGCTCTAAGGGCTCACAAGGCCTAACAGGGTCCAGATTTCCAAATGTCCCTTCCCCCTTTGGTTCACCAATGCTTTTTCCACATTGCACGCCTCACAAAGCACAGTTCTTCCTTTTTGTTCAATTGTCTCATAATGCTCCTGGATGGGAGGGATAAGATGAAAGAAAGAGAACCATTGGAATGTGTTGTTGTCCTGGAGTGCAGACCCAGGCATTAATGCCACTACAGAAACCAACACATTCAAAGGGTTCCCACCCTCTTTGGGGTTTGTGGCTATGACAAATAAGTTTATGGGTCAACTTGGCTAGGATCTTGTACCTAGTTGTTTGGTCAAATATTAGTCTAGCAGTTGCTATAACGTTTTTTTTTTTTTAAGATGTGAACACCCCTTAAGACAACAGACTTTGAATAAAACAGAATAACCTTCTGCTATGGTTTGATTATGGACAGTGATGCTCAAATTTCTGTATGCTAAAGGTGTATTCCCCATGGTGGCAGTATTAGGAGGTGCTGTGGACCTTTAAGAAATTGGACATAGTGGAAAGTCTAAACCATTGAGAGTGTATCCTCTAAGGGATTGTATGGCCCCAGTCTCTCAGGAGGTTTGCTACCTGGCTCATGATGTGAGTGGTTTGCTCTGCCTTGTTCTCCCTGCCATTGCCTTCCTGTGCTCTGAGCAGAGGCCCAAATCAATGGGGCCTCTGGACAGGAACTTTCAGAACCATGATCTAAATAGATATTTTCCCTTTATAAGTTAATTGCCTCAGATATATCACCATAGTAGCAGAAAGCTGACAAATATACCATTATAATATGAATGGGCCTCATCCAATCAGTTGAAGGTCAAAAAGGTAAAGACACAGGTTTCCTGAAGAAACAGACATTATTCTCAGGATTATAACATATAAACCCTGACTAAGTTTCCAGCCTGAAGCCCTACCAAATTCAGATTCAAGACTACATTAGCAACTTTTATTTAAATTTCCAGTCTGACCACCTATCCTACAGATTTTGGACTTGCCGACTACACAATTGCATGAGCTAATTCCTTGTAATAAATCAATAAATCATGAAAATAAAAAGGAGACAATTAGAGTAAGGGAAGCAGAGGGAGGGAGAGGAAGGAGGAAGAAAAGACCCAGGGCAAATGAAATTAACCAACTTATATGCATGAAGGAATATGTTACAAAGAATCCCACTATTATGTATGATTATGATGCACTTATAAAAAATTTAAGACAAAAAGGCAAAATGACAAAATAAAGCTAACAATTAAATGAATGCTTCAATAGTCTAAAAGGATGGATAGATAGATGGATGAGTAGACATATTGGTCCTATTTCTCTGGAGAACACTAGTTAACTTATACAGCAGTTAACTTATGTGGCTTCTTTCTGTTGGGTTTGTGTATTTGGTCTTTGATGGCTCCTTTAGCATTCTTCTTTTCACTCTAGATTATTTTTGTTTGATTGAGGCTATTTCTTTGAAACTAGTCCTCCTTGCCTCTCACACATCATTTCTTTCTCTCATTTTCCTAGTACCAATTACTGCCTCATCAACATCCATCAACAGATTTCTTTCTTTTTTTTTTTTTGAGAGAGAGACAGAGAGAGAGAGAGAGAGAGAGAGAGAGAGAGAGAGAGAGAGAGAATATTTTTTAATATTTATTTTTTAGTTTTCGGCGGACACAACATCTTTGTTTGTGTGTGGTGCTGAGGATGGATCCTGGGCCACACGCATGCCAGGCGAGCACGCTACCGCTTGAGCCACATCCCCAGCCCTCAACAGATTTCTTAATTCCCATCCTACTTCTCTGGTTCTCTGAACTCTGTCATGTCCATTCAGTCGGCACTTATTGGAGACTATGGTGTTCATAGTAATGTACTTTGGGAATAAAATGTTGATGGTATCACAGGCCCCCACCCACATGCTGCTCAGCTTCTAAGTGAGATAGACAAGCAAAGACCTGTACGGAGGTGTAGTGAATGCCACACTAGAGATGTAAGCCCCTTCGATGGAGTTTGGTGGAGCAAAAATTGTGTGCATGGAGAATGAAGAAGGGGTAAATAATGAATGTACAGTTTCCAGCACATTCTCACATTGGCTGAGAGAAGGTATTAGATAGAACATTTGGAAATTGCTTGGTCAGGAAGAAGGAGGACAGCTTTACTGCTTAAGTGAATACAAACATGTTGTCTCACATTCTAGGATTTATTTTCTCCTTTTCAAAAGAAGAAAGCACAGTGGAAGGGTAAAAGGAGAGATTTTAAAAACCAGGAGACCAAAGAAGTCTCCTAAAATTAGAAGAATACTCCTGGGAGTGACTGAGAGTTCAAAATAGAAAAAAGAGTACACATCCAATTTGTAGGTTAGCAACAGGCTATTTTCCATTGTATGCTAGATAGTGGAATTCCAAAGGCAAGCCAGGTTCATCAGGGAACTCACAGTCTAAAATAAAATAAGCATTCAGCAAGGGCTCACTGGAATATTCCCTCAGGTAGATAGAAATCTGCACAACTTGTCTCGTAATGTCTCTCTGCTCAGTTGTCACCTCATTAGAAAGGTCACTTCTGCTCACCTGATAGAAAATAGCACACCCACCTTGTCTATATTCTCTTACTTGATTTTTAAAAAAAACTTATTCAAATATAATATGTAATCAGAAAGTTATCATACATAAGTGTGTGACTCATTCAATTTTCACAATCTGAACATACACACGACACCAACTTCCAGATAAAGAAACAGAGCACTACAAGACCCCCAAAGTGCCCCTCTTGTTCAGCCTCAATGTTCCCCTGTGAATGCCCATCCTGATTTCTAACAGCACAGATTAATTTTGCCTATTTTTGTACTTTATGTAAAGGGAATCAGGCAGAATGACCTCTTTTGTGATGAACTTCTTTCATTCAATAGGTTTGTGGGATTCACTCATGTCATTTGTGTCATTTTGGTCCGTTCATTCTCATGGGCTATGACGTCCCATGGTGTAAATATGGTACAATTTTTCATTCAACCGTTGGTGGGCATTTGGGTGGTCTCCAATTTTGCAATGTTAGGAATAAAATTTCTATGAACATTCTAATAATTGTCTTTAGGTAAACATATGTACACATTTCCATAGTGCTAACTTGCTTTATCGCAAGATCTGCTTTATTCTTCTAAGATTTTAAAAAATATTTAATCCTTCATGTATTAAAAACATTTAAAACACACACAAAGCTGGGCATGGTGGCACACACCTATAACCCCAGCGGCTCGGAGGCTAAGGCAGGATGATGGTGAGTTCAAAGCCAGTCCTCAGAAAGTTAAATGAGGCACTTAGCAACTCAGCAAGACCCTGAATAAAATATTAAAAGGGGCCGAAGATGTGGCTCAGTGGATAAACACATCTGGACTCAACCCCCAGTACCAAGACTCAGAACCTCATAGAGTACTACCAATTCTTTGAAATCCTTTGAATCTCTCCCTGACCCATCCATCTTCTATTCCAGAAGTAATCATTATTCCAAATTTTATGTTTATCATTCCCTTTATCATTTTAACCATAAATACATTATGTATGCAATACACTGTTTTGCATGTTGTTGAACTTGATATACATGGAATTCAGCTCTATTCTTCTTCACAGAATTTTTCACCACTTAACACATTTATTTTGCTGACTGTTGTGTGCTAACCTCTCCCTCCCGAAACATTTTTAAGACTTGTTTTAATTTAATTGCTATACCCCCAATTCCAAGAAGATTGTCTGTACCTAGAAGATGCTCAATAAATACTTGCTGAATTAAATGAACAGCAGCTTTGCTTTGTCCAGTAGTTTGGGAAAGGAAACAGTTTTAAGTATGACTGATGAGCATGGTCCTGTGAAGAGTCCTCTGTATCAGTAAAAACAAGAGCAGGAAGTTCTGAGGTAAAATCAAATGTAGCTTCTAAAAATTAAGCACAGTTAGCTTATAAAACAATGGGGAAAACATCAGCCTCAGTGTCAGAAAACTGACAAGAGTATGGCTCTGTCACTTGTCAGCTGTGTGCTTGAATTCTCTGCACTTTCTAATCTGCAAAATGGGATTGTTATTATTATAGGGTTAATAGTTACTATTATTATTGTTATTAGTATTACAGGTTAATGAGGTTACTACTATAGGGTGGTTAGTGGGGATAGTATTACTGGGTTGTTAATAACAGCATTAGGGGAACATATGGATGAAAATGCTTTGATTAGTAGGTGCAAACAAAATGGCCCTACTAAGTGGCATCAATATGTAAGGCCAGGCAAGTCTTTGCAAATTAAGTATCTCCACTAAACTCTCTTTATATGTCCTCCTGAAATTTAAACTTTATATTATAAATATATCTTTTTTTCAGATGCTGGGAATTGAACCCACATATGCTAAGCACACTCTCTACTACTGAGCTACATCCCTAAATATACCTCATTTGTAAGGAGGAACCCACCTTCTCTAATTGGATCCTCAAGCAACAGAATTTTGTGGGTTTTTTTAATTGAAATTAAAATTCTTCATTCCAAATTGTACAATTTGGTGGTTTTTAGCACATTTTTTAAGGTTTATTTTTTTAGTTGTAGTTGAACACACATCTTTATTTTATTTATCTATTTTTATGTGGTGCTGAGGATCAAACCCAGGGCCTCGCACATTCGAGGTGAGCTTTCTACTGCTGAGCCACAACCCCAGCCCCAGTTTTTAATACATTTGCATGGTTGTGAAACCATCACCACTGTAATTCTTGAACATTCTCATCTTCCCACAAAATACACCTATTAGCAGTCACTCTCCATTTCCTCATCCCCCACCCCCAATCCCCTGGCAACCCCTAATCTGCTTTTTATTTTTATGCATGTGCCTATTCTGGACATTTCACATAAAGGAACCACACAACATGTGGCCTTGTGTGTCTGGCCTCTTTTCATTCAGCATTGTTTTCATGATTTATCCAGGTTATAGCTTGTGTTGGTACTCTATGCTGAATAATAATCCATTGTATGGATATACCAATTATATTGATCCACTTATCAGTGGATAGATATTTGGATTGCTTCACTTTTTTCGCTATTATAAATAACACTGTAATGAACATTCATATACAAGTCTTGCTGTGGAATGTTTTCAGTTCTTTTGGTTACATACCTAGAAGTGGAATTACTAGGTTATATGTTAACTCTAATGTTAAGCTTATTGAAGAATTGTTTCCAAAACTGCACTATTTTACAGTCCCACCAGCAATACATAAGGGTCTAATTTTCCACATCCTCACCAAGAAGTAGTAGTAGTTGTTGTTGTTGTTGTTATTATTATTATTATTAAATCATTAGATTATTCTAATAACCATTAGATTATTCTAGAATCATTCTTTATTTTTACCTCATCAATACTGCATTAGCCACATTAGTATCACAACAGGTATAGAAATTATTTAAATTAAAACAAAAATTTCCTAGATTTTGTGATGTTTGTAAGAACACTAAAAGTGACACAAAGTACTTTTCTAAGTTTTCCTAGCAGGGAACAGTCAATTCTCCATCATACGTTCCTCATTAAATCTATGAACAAAAATCACTTTGGAAACAAATTCCTGTTTTAAACACAGAGCAGCCTGGGTTAGGCATATGAATAGACTTTAAATAGCTTTCTACACGCATTTTACATTATTTCACTTCAGGCTCTCTCTTTTAAGGTGAAGAAGTCAAACCCAGGAAACGACCTGGTCACTAGTGGGCGATCTAACTCAGTTGAAGCCCCGGGCAGGACTGCTGGAGCAGGCGCACACCCACAGCCCCGCCCACCGGGGCCCGCCCCCTCCTACGACACCCAAGCCCTCCGACGTCGAGGGGCGGGAATAATTGACCAATTCGGCGAGTCTCCGGGATGCAACGCTCTGTACTGGCTGATTAAATTTAATGTTTTAGCAACGCTCCAATCCACAGGGTAGAGGCGTGGCTAAAGCCCGGTGGCGTTGGGCTGAGGGAGGAGACCGCCGGCTGGGAACACGTGACCTGGGCCTGGCGCCGGAAGCTACCTATCTAGTGGGGAGCTCCTCCAGCACCTAGGGCTGCGATGGTGAGTGAGGACGCATGCGCGGGAGTACGCGCTGCGGGTTCTGCGCCCACAGTCTTTGGTTGCCCCCTCCTGGGCCGGCGTTCCACCCTTACCTCCCGTCGGTCCCGGGATGGAGAGGGAATGGAGATGGGAGGAGCGGCGACTGAGCGGGCTGAAGAGGAACCTGTGGGAGGGTGTGCGGGGGCTGGGAGCAGTCTGCGGGTTAGGGGCGGGACACCTGCGACTGGAAAGAGGGGCAGCGCGGAGGGGCGTGTGGGGCAGTGAAGGCCGTCCGGGGCAGCCAAGAGGGGGAATGGAAGGCCCAGGAGATTCCGGGGCAGAGAGGGCAGATGGAAATTCAGGAAGATCAGCATAGGAGGACACAGAAGGGGAAGGGGGTCCGGAAGGGGCCATCGTCAAGAGAAAGACTCGGGTTTGCAGGTGAAGAGGTCCATTGCCACTTGCTCCTCACTGCTCGCATCTTTACCCACTAGACTTCTGCACTGACCCAGGGACTGGAGCGAATCCCAGACCAGCTCGGCTACCTGGTGCTGAGTGAAGGTGCAGTGCTGGCGGTGCGTTCTGGGAAAGGGAAGTGACAGGACTGGGTAACCCTTTTTAATTGTGCCCAGTTTCACCTAATTTGCCTTCATTTTCGTCCTTTTACCTGGTATCCCCCCTGGCATACAGTAAGCTTTTGGTAATTAATCTCTGGAATCTTAGTCTTCTAACTGTTCCAAGGTAAAAAAGGTCTATTAATGTTACAAAGTCATACAACTCATTTCAGGTTGGTTGATAAGAATCAACAATGCCCAGATGTTTTCTCCAGTACATCTTTATTCGGTATTTCTTGAAGACATCTTTGTATTTTGTTCTGTAATATTATATAGTGTAGCTCTGTAGAAATATTTGCTCTTTCTGGAGAGACAAGGCTTAAAGTTCAAGGTTGAAAACAGTGCAAGTGTTTTGGATTGCTGAAGGAGTCCAAAAATGAAAGATTCAGCCCTTGGCGTTATAACTTGTGTTATGGGAAGACTTTCTTGGATGCAGAAGTTCAGCTCAACTTAAAGGATGAATGATTGTAAATGGATGGGGAAAAAAGGAAAGTAGTCAGGGCTAGGAACTGGACATATTTACAGGATTGTGACACTGCCTATCTGAATTGATTGTGGGTTGATATTGCAAAGGTTTGTGGGGAAAGGATCTGATTGAAGAGGCCTTGGATTTAATCTTTAGTGTCACAGAAGTTTTGAAAGTTTATACTACAGAAACAGGACCCAGTGATATGGTTGAGCAAGATTGTTGGTTGTATGGAGATGGGCTGGAAGAAAATCTAGGTATAAGACTAGGCTGAAGGCCGTATAGTGCAAGAAGAAATTTTTAGAGAAATCAATATATCCTGGTAATGACTTGATATAGGTACTTTTGTGGGTACTTCTTTTGTAGGAGATACTTCTCCAATCACTAAGACTTTGCACTGAGAAGCCTAGAAGAATGACATGGTACCTAACAAAATCAAGAAAGGAAGTTCATTAGGGAGGGAGGTGGATAAGGGAAAATTTTGTTGGTTCCACTGTAGATAATTGAGTTCAAGATAGAATAATAGCTGTAAATATTGCTACGGATTGTTCTAAGGATCTCCCAGTATTATACCTTGTAACCCTTCCAAGTCCACTAGATAGATATTATTGTCCCTAATGTACCGATGAAGAAACTGAGACAAAAAACATCTGGGTCCAAAGAGAACTAAACTAAACCTACTTAGAAGTCCACATCAGAGGTAAGAGAGGAAGTTGAGACAGTCAACAGAAAGAAGTCCAGGACTACTGTCATTATCACTTAACCAAGGAGTAAATAGAGGGAGTAATTTAAGAACAAAGAAATGTTTACAATTCAGATTTTACAGACAAGTCAGCAAGTGGGAAGACAAAAGATGAAGCTTTTAACAAGTCTCTGTGGATAGGCACCAATCTTGGAGAATGATTTTACCACTAGATAGGGACAAGGGCAGGCATTCAGTTTCAAGGGGTTAGAAGATAGGCCAGACAGGTGGCACATGCCTGTAATTCCAGTGGCTTGGGAGGTTGAGGCAAGAGGATTGCAAGTTCAAAACTAGCCTCAGAAACTTAGTGAGACCCTGTCTGAAAGCAAAATATAAAAAAGAACTGGGGGTGTGGCTCTGTGGTTAAGTATTCAATACCCCATAGAAGGGGGGGTGGGGGGGAGTATCCAGTAGAGTTGGATGAGTTGCTTGCTGCTCAGTGGAGGAAGCTGGTATTGTAAGGATGAGAAACAGAATGGCATAAGAAGGGAGACTATTATAAAGAGGTTTTAGGTCAGGTTTTCCAAAACTGGGTGACCTCCAGGTATTTGAAAGCACAGAGAGGCAGAGGGCCTATGCCTAGGATTCCTTTCCAATTTTTTGTAACCTCATTTTCTGCACCCTCCCCTCCCCATTTACTTGCAGTCATCTGGGGATCTTGAGAATGATGAGCAGGCAGCCAGCGCCATCTCTGAGCTCGTCAGTACAGCCTGTGGGTTCCGCCTGCATCATGGCATGAGTGTCCCCTTCAAGCGCCTGTCAGGTGAGCCCTAGCCCCAGCCCCCAGTGGTGGGAGTGGGAGATATTTCCAGATGTTTTAGGGAAAGAAACCTTTCTCCTTCTACCACATTCCACCAATTCCTTGGTCTGTGGTTCAGCCACTTCTCTCTCTGGGATTCCCTAGTGTCAGGACTGAGTAAGCAAGAGAAGGAAGATCTCAGAGCAGCCTCTCTTCCAATCTCTCCACCCTGAACTACAGAATTGCTTTGCCTTTCAATCCCAGCCAGTTTGTGACCCTGTAGAGGTTGTTGTACCCACTAACTCTGTGTTCCCTTCCCTCTCCTGGGTGGGGGAAGGTGTTTCCCCTCCAGTGGTCTTTGGAGAACACACACTGCTGGTGACTGTGTCAGGACAGAGAGTGTTTGTGGTGAAGAGGCAGAACCGAGGCCGGGAGCCCATTGATGTCTGAGTTTGCCAGAGAGCCAGGGATGGAGAAATGGACTGGATCCTTTGGCTTCTGTGATGAGACACATGTGTCCTCCACTTGTTGCTTAGCTTGCTGGAACTAGGTTCTTCTGCTTATCCCCCTTTCCACCCACCACCTGAATAACAGAGGTTTGCGTACTTTATGCTGTGTTAAGGAGAATTTGGGCAAGTGTTTCTTTCTTTTCCCTTCTAATAAACATGAGTCTGATGTTCCTAGACTCAGGATGTGTGTATGGGGGAGGGACTGCATTTGGGTGGTTTATACCTGTGTCTTCCACCTCCTGGACAGTTGTGTACCTCAGTCCAGGATAAGTGGGACAGGGCCACTACTGGGCATTCTAAAACTGGGGATTGAAAAAACAAGGACAGGAAGGGAGCTATTTGTGTGCATGCTGAAGGGAATCATCCCGAGCCCCACTGGTCTGCTCTTTCCACCAACACACAAACAACAATCATACAACAGTCATTCTTCTCCCTCCTGAATGGGCATTTAATAGTCTTATTTCAGTTGGAAGCTGTAGTTCGAGAATAAGTTACAGGAACAGACAAAAAAAGATACAACTTAAAGTGCTTCAGGCTGCCAACGTAAACATGAGGGGCAGAGGAGGCCACCTAGTATCTCCCCAACCCCTGAGACAGGAGGGTCATCGTCAGAATCCCTGTACCAACACCACCTTCTAATCTCAGCCCTGCGGGTGGGTGGGAGGGAATGCTGGAGGCAGAAAGGACACAATAGGAATGAGGAAAATACTCTGTAAACTTAGAACAAGGATGAAGGGCTGGGGTGGGGCCAGCCCCCCCACAGGAACTTGGGGAAACACTGTTGGCGGAGCACTGCAGCCACACCACCCACTTCACAACTTCTGCCCTCATCCATCAGCAGACACAGACAGGCGGCCCTGCTGGGCTTCTTCACCCACGGTGGGAGGTGTCCCAGGGGAGGCACAGTCTGAGAGCGAGGAGCCCTCCAGGGGCTTTGGGTTTCTGTAGTATATGGGGGGGGCAGAGCCGCATGGTGCTACTTGACAGGCTCCACCACCAGGACTTTGCACTCGCGCTTGGCAATCTTATCCAGAGAGAGCACAGCCTTATCCGGGGGCAGGTAGAGAGGGCGGCCAACTGGGGAAGCCACAGGGGGTGTGATGGCCCTGCGCTCCATCACACTTCCTGACCTGGAAGAAGGCAGAGACTGTGAGCTCTGCTCGGCCTCCACCCTGCTCCCTAGTTCCAGCCTCTGCCCAGGCCAATGCCACATCTGCCCCACTTCCTACCTCATGAGGTGGCTTCGGGAAGGCTGTTGGTGGGAGAAGGACTGAGAGCGGCCCAGGCTCGCCTGGTGCCTCTCCACCAAGTCCCGGACAGCAGGGCTGCTGGGGCTGCTCTTTCGAGAGAGGGGCCGGGCCTCAGGAGGAGGGTGGGACACACTGGCAGTGAACTGCAGCTTCAGTTTCATGTGCTGGCTCAGCTAGGTGGGGAGAGACACCTCAGCATTCCAGCTGGCTTCTGGGCCCAGACCTTCCCACTCAACAGATCCAGGTCAGAGCTCGTTCCACTCTCCCTCTGCCCAGCCTTCTAGTGCCACCCATTATCCTCCATAGAAGCTAGGGGCTCTGACTGTTCCACCCCAACATCCTGTAGCACTAACCCACCTCAAAGAGCCCCGTCCTCAGAGCTTGGAAGGCCACACTGAAGGTGAGCGCACTGCCTTTCCGGGAAAAGCCAAGGTTGTTGAGGGGGGTGTGGCAGACGATGGAGTCCAGGGCTGCTTGCATGGCCCGGCGTTCCTCCTCACACAGCTGCTTTCCTGGAGGCAGAAACAGGCACCGGTGAATACTGGACAGTTCCTCAGTTCCCAGAGGCCGCCATCAGCATGGTCACATTTGATTTGCAAAGCATTCTATGGAACAAACTGAGGAAATGTTGTCTTTTGCCAGGGTTAAGGGTAACAGCAGCTATACAGTGTGTGCCGGGTTTTGTTCCAATTAACTCACTGATCTTCATAACAACCCAAAATATTAGGACTGGGTGTGGCAATACACTATAATCCCAGTGACTTGGAAGGCTAAGGCAGGAAGA
This sequence comes from Ictidomys tridecemlineatus, assembly GCF_052094955.1. NCBI lineage: Eukaryota > Metazoa > Chordata > Mammalia > Rodentia > Sciuridae > Ictidomys > Ictidomys tridecemlineatus. The sequence continues at coordinate 115,483,530 of NC_135486.1, forward strand.
TTACAAGTTCAAGGCCAGTCTCAACAATTTAGCAAGAATCTATCTCAAAACAAACAAGAAAAGGACAGGAGGGGCTGGGGTTGTGGCTCAGCAGTAGAGCGCTTGCGTTGCATGTGTGAGGCATTAGATTCGATCCTCAGCACCACATAAATAAATTAATTATAAAGGTATTGTGTTATGTACAACTAAAAACAATTTTTAAAAAACGACAGGAGATATAGCTCAGTGGTAGAGTACAGCTAGATTCAATCCCTAGTACCAAAAAATAAAATAAACATAAAATATTAGGAGTGAAGACCAATGTCCAAAGAGTAATATAACATACCCCAGGTCACACAGCTAGTCAATGCGAGGTAGAGCTCATACCACAGAATGTAGCCTTATTGTCCATGCCCTTCAAGTCACTGTCCCAATGCCTCTCTAAACTCTATTTGTGATCCTGATGAGACCACCAGGTACACAGCAAGAGCCACCCACTACAAGTCACCTAGGTGGGGCTGGCACCAGATCTAAGCTGTTCTCACTGGTCTACCTCTGAATTCTTCCTTTTCCCTCCCCTCCTATGGAACTAAGTCCAGCCGGGCAGCTAACCCACCAGCCTGTGCATGCTCCGGGGTCCACACAAGCCTCACAGCAAGGAAGTCTTGAAGATTGTTGAGCAGTGTGTAGGTGACAGTGAAGCGCTCATAAGTCCGAACAGGGGACTCACAAGAAGCAGTCATCACAAAGCACGGACGGTCCAGGCGGACACTGGGCAGGCTAGGAGCAGTGAGAGAGGGAAGCTAGATGTGGGTCAGGCAGCAGAGGTGAGCAGGATGGTGCCTGGTAGGGGCCCCACACACTGACCGGTAGTGGGTGTAGATGCTCTGGGTGAAGGGCAGCTTTGGGGTGGACCACTGAACCACAGCAATCAAGGGAACTTCTAGGCCCTGCAGGAGAGACACAAACATCAACATCACTTGCATCGGAATTCCTCTCCAGTCTAGTCAAGCCTTTGCCTTCCATGGCCTTTTCTTATCCTTTTTCCTCGAACACACCAGCCCTTTATTCTTACCTCCTTGGCTCCTGGAGGGGGCTGCTCACCCGCTCTCAGTTGAAACAGGAAGTTGTGTTCCTCCAGGGCACTAAGAGGACAGGGGAAGCAGCCAGAGGTACCAGGGAGTCGGCAGAAGGAGCCCATGGAGACTTCCCCAGACTGGTGACTAGTTGAGAAGAGAAGACAAGACATGAACAACTCCCCATGTCAGAGCTCAGCTCCTGCTCCACCCCTGCCACTTCACAGCCCTGCCCTCCCCAGGACCTCACCAAACATTGTCCACCAGCAGCACAGAGCCATCAGGCATGACAGGTAGATAACTGGCATTGAAGTTGGGGAGGATTCGGATATCCCAGATGGAGATTTCCTCCTGGGAGGAACTGTTCAGCACTGTTGGAAGTAACCAGTCGGCCTCAGCATAGCCGGATACCTCAAGACCACTAGATACACAGCAAGAGCCACCCACTATAAGTCACCTACTATGGTGGGACTGGCACCAGATCTGAGCTATTCTCACTGATCTACCTCCTTGAATTCTTCCTTTTCCCTCCCCTCCCATGGGGCTAAGTCCAGCCAGGCAGCTGACCCATCAGCCTGTGCATTCCCATCAGCCTGCCCCAAATAACTATCATCTAATCAATTATCTTGCTGATACCCAAGACTTGAGCCAGCAGATCTGCTCACCCTTGAGCACGGTCAAGTGTTTTCCAGCCACAGTGAACTGTCGACATTTCAGAACTGGAGGAGGCAGCAGCGTCAGCAGGGTGCTCACTGCAGACGAGGGAGAGGCAAGAAATGAGGGGCTGGGCCCAGACTTTCCCCCCAACTCACAGTAATCACTTTCCTCTTCTTCCCCATCAGGCACTTTCCAATATCACCCCTCCACTCTGTACCCCCAAAGATCATACTCTGGTTTTTCCCCTCCTGCAGTCTCCTCTCACCTTGGGCCTTGAAAGCACTCTGCTCGCCCCGGAATGTCTCCCCAGGGGATCGGGTCTGCAGCAAGCGCAAGTAGCCTTGATCTCTGACCTCTGGTGCCTCAACCTCCCGTTTCCACACGGTCACTACAATCTGGGTACAAGAGACATTAGACCACGGTCAAGAGGAGAGACATGGCAGGGCCTTGAAAGGGTGTCTGAATTAAGACATCAGCTCTACCCTGGCTCAACCTACCTTGGCCTTAGGTGTCCCTGGGGGCAGTCTATCCAGTGAAACAGTGAGTGGGAAGATGACCTCATCTGTGGACACGATGGGTTCCTCCACAGGCAGCTGGGATTGTGAAAGGGATGAAGAGGTCAGGAGTCAGAGGCGGCCTGCAAAGCTTCCTTTAATTTCCGCAGTAACGGTCCTTCATGCCCTCCCCTCTATCATCTGCCTCCTGCCTTAGGTACCCAGCGTCCATCTCTCAAACTGCATTTGCCACCCAGCAAACTGCTCTCAGCCCTGTGCCGTGTCACCCCAAGTTCCTCACCGTGGTCGCTGCCCCTGAGGTAGCAGGGCCCGGGCCATGGGTGAGAAGAGGGCTGCAGCCCCGGAACACGCCTCCACCCCCAGGGTCCCCTCCCCCTGGAGGTTCTGGGTCCTGGTCGCTGGTGCCACTGCCCCCTGGTAGCACACCTCCGGCGCTGACAGAAGCCAGGGCGGCCAGGGCAGTTGCCAGTTCTGCCCAGGCCCCTCGGGAGCTCAAGCCCGGGCCGCCCCCGGCACCAGACCCGGCGCCACCCCGGCAGCGTAGGACCAGCAGGAAGCGGACAGTCTCCCCGAGGTACAGATGGTTACGCCGGGGCAGCGCCCGGTACCGGCCCGGGTCCCCCGCCAGCTCCGCGCGCGGTGGCAGCGGCACGGCCGGGAAGTACATCGAGTAGTCGCACTGGGACTCCATGGGGCGGCGAAGACGGCGCGAACCGGGGCCGGCCGGGGGCCGAGGGGCCGGGACCCAGACCAGCCCCCGCGGGAAGCGAGGGGGCCCGCGGGGCTGGGTCCGGCGGGTCCGACGCCTGAGTGGTGATGCGCGCAGCCGGCCGGCCCCAGACGCCAGCCCGGCCCGGAAACCCGGGCAACGAACCCCGGAACCCAGACCCCGCGGCGCCGGAATCGTAGTGGGGGCAGAATGACTGGTGAAAAACCGGAAGCGGAAAGGGAGGGGTGTGGCCTCCGAGGCCCCAAGATCTGTGTGCGCCGCGATCTTGGAGAAGGGGCGGGGGCGGGGGCGGGGGCGGGGTGCGTTAAGTTGCTGCGAGACCGGTGGGAGACGGCAGACCGGCTTCTTGTGGGGGGAAAAATACTAAAAAATCCCTTCCGATCCCGCTTCTCACTGAACTATTCTCCATACCTCCCGTTTCCGTCCTACATATATCAAGTGGAAGTTTCATATCATTTATTCATTGAACAAACATTTCATAATGAAGTGAACATAACCCAATAACGTTTTCTAGAGAAATGGACATACCATTTCAACTCACCATGCCCTAAACTTTCTGTGGCTCTCTCCATCTTTTACTTCTCCCGGGGACTTTGGAGAGTGCTACGTGGACCTGCCTTGAGAAAGTGGAGAGGGGAGGGAGGCACTGCTGGGTTTCCCAGGCATAGGTCAGAAAACTTGGGGTCTGCATCAAGGTAAAGTTCCATCCTTTCCCAGGGATGCAGAGATTGCTTCTGGCAGCCCCACTCTCATCTCATGTGTCCTAATCTGTAGCTTGATGCCTAGAGGAAAGTAGCCTTGAAGTCTTCAAGGATATTGATACTGGAGAGGGAAACTGCTTAGCATCCAGCTTGTCCTTGTACTGTAACTCAGGGGTAGCCAGGCGTTCACACTCCTCCCGGTCTTGAGGGCTCAAACTACTCCGAAGTGCATAGCCCAAAACTTTAGCTGACCCATACTGGAAGGGACGGAACTGACTGTTGGTGATATATTTGGGGTCTAAAGCCTTACCCCCCTGAAGGCAGTGTTTAGCCATAGCCTCTCTGAGAGCCCGAAGCTCAGCCACAGCATGCTTCAGTCGTCTCTGGCCATATTGTTCTATCCGTGCCCAGAGGCTGCGGTTGAAGTGAACATAGAGAGCCCAGTCCAGGTTGTTCCAGGCTCTGGCCCGAGCGGTCAGCTGCTGATCCTCAGCAGTTAGTCCACCAGTGCCAGCAGCCCTGAGGCCGTGCTCACCTCCAGCCTGAGCATTGTGCATGAAACCCACCACATCATCCAGACCCCAGCACAAGGCATCTGCCAGCAGAACAAGTGATTCATCAAAGTACTCAGCCACCATGACCAGATCAAAAACGGAGTCCAGCCAGGCCAGGCCCCACTGAATGAAGGATGAGGACCCCAAATTGAAGGAGGTAGGGCTGACTGCCTGGCTGTGACCATCAGCAACAGTGGAAACAGGCTGCAAGAGAGCATTGGGATCTAGGATTTGGGCTCGAGGGCCAGTGCCAGAAGGCAAAACATGCCCCTGATGGGAGTCAGGGTCTTTGGGATTCCCTCTATTGATCCTCTTCTCTGGAGGGAAGGGCAGGCCAAAGTCAAACCATAGCAAATTTCGAGCATAGTAGTCCCCACGGCCTCCTGGCCGGTAGAAGGCTCGAGGGTTGGCCAGGAAGGCAGCCAAAGATGGTGCCTTGCGGAAGGCTGATGAGGTGGATTTATAATAGGAGAAGGCAGAGCGAGCCAGAGCCGCTGGGTCTCGAACAATGGAAAAGAAGAAACTATCAGAAGGCATTACCTGAAGTACCTGCAGAGGAGAGAAGACACACATAGAAAAAAAAAACAACTGAGCCTGGGGGAAAGTAGGCACCAGCCAAAGCCCTACTGATCCCACAACCTCCCCACAGCTCTGCTGGAGACCACCAGCTTCCCTCACTAGCTGTATGACCTTTACTTCACATCTCTAAGTCTCAGTTTGCTCATCTACAGAATGGGGATAATTATAGGTTCCCAGGTGATTATAGAGGATAAAGGATATAAAAGGAACGAAAAAACCTGGAGGCAGGCGAGCATCACACGCCTGTAATCCCAGCCACTTGGGAGGCTGAGGCAGGAGGGTCACAAGTTCAGGTCAACCTCAGCAACTTAGTGAAATCCTAAACAAATAAATAAATAAATTAAAGACCTGGGGAAGTAGCTCAGTAGTAAATTACCCCAGGGTTCAACACTCAGTACCACCAAAAAAAAAAAAATATATATATATATATATATATATATATATATATATATATATATATGAAAGAAAAAGAACTGGAATATGCAAAGTTCATAGAGTATTAATTTCCTTGGGGCTTTCTGACTGCCCTGGCGGTAAAACCTCTAGGAAACAAACTTTGTGCTCACTTCTTCAACAAAAATCTATTGAGTGCCTCCTCTGGGACTCTAGGTCTCAGTTCCAAGAAAGGGAGTGGTCTTAGGCCGCCCGAGGAGAGAGGTGGAATGTGTCTGAGAGCAGAGAATGAAAAGGGGTGATAGAGATGATGCTGTAGGGCAGCCCAGGATAGCAACACTTCAGAGTCTCCTGGACACCTTGGAGAGCAAAACACAGGCCTGGACTTGGACTCTGGGGAGCCCTGGCCCCTTGATAAGGTGTTGCCCCAAGGGCTGGGACACATGATTCCACATCTGAACAAGGACAGTGGAAATCAGGCTGGATCATACCCTTACATAGCTCTTCAGGCTGATCCACATCAGAATCTAGCTCCTGGACTCTCTGAGGATTTCTGTCTCTGAAAAGGACTTTCATCGTTGAATCTGACCTCTCTGTGTCTTGATGTTCTCTGACCTGCTCCAGAGGCATGCCTGAAGGGCAGAGCCTTTGTCTCTTTGAACTGTCTCTTTGAAGGCAGAAAGGAACAGTGAAGAGAACACTCTGGCATCAGATGGACCTGGAATAAAATCCCAGTTCTGCCATTTACTAATTGTATGACTTTGGGCAGATGAATAAGCTTCTCAACAGCCTTTATTTCTCTACCTATAAATCTGGGTTAAACAGCTACCTGGGAGAATGTGACATGTCTGTAACTTGGCAGGTATTGGATGAATGGTGGTGACAAGGAACCATCCTAACCACTAAAGAAACTTACCTCAAAATTCACTGCCATTGCCTCACACCCAACAGGAGCCCCTTGCTGCCTACCAGACCACCCTCACACTCCTCCAGCTTCAACAAAGGGACTTTGTAACCCCCACTGAAGTTCTGCCAGTCACACACACTACACATACCTCTCTGGCACAGCTGTGTGCATGCTCACACGCACATCAACAGCCACGTTTGTTGATCCTCTGCTCCAAGAGTGGTAGGTGCGCTCGCTACTGTCTCAAAGCCATGTCCACTCCATCCTTTAATCCTGCTTCTCTAACAAACCCCACTCCATTTGATAAATAGACTCCCTACAATTCCAAATACAAAAACACATCCAGGTCCTCAGAAGGAGCCTCTACCTCAGAGTAAAAAGACCTGAGTTCAAATTCTAGTTTTGCCAATTTCTGTTAATGGAGGTCACTTAGCCCACTGAGACTCAATCTCCATTTCTGTGTAATACTTGTGTACTTCCTTCAAGGCAAGGCGATGGTAAGACCAATATCCAGCACTCAGTAAGTATTCTACGAAGGGGGGCTGGGGATGTGGCTCAAGTGGTAGCACGCTTGCCTAGCATGTGTGAAGCACTGGGTTCAATTCTCAGCACCACATAAAAATAAAATAAAGATATCGTGTCCACCTAAAATTAAAAAATAAATATTTTTTTAAAAAGTACTCTATGAAGGGTAGTTCCTTCCCTATATGCTTTCATTTGCATGTTGATTGTCTTTCTACAAGAGTTCTTGGGTCCTTGTGTGTTTCCATTTGTCTCCCCCATAAGGACTAAAGTCCCAAGGGTCAGCACTGAACTTCTGTCCAACTATTCTGCCATGCTCAGCCAAGAGCTTGACATAGAGCTGACATAAAAATCTCAAAGTGTGGCAGCTGGTGTGAGGGGAGCGAAAGAAAGATGAGTCAGAAGGTCCTAATGGCAGAGCAAGGTCCCTGGTAATAATAGTGAGCACTGTGAAGGGCAAGGGACACCTGGAGGGAGTGCATCCAAGTGCATCCAAGTTGGCAGGACACTGACACCAGGGGAATAAGTTAGTCAAGGAAGGAGACTGAAGTAAACCCCCAGATGGGAGAGGGGAACGCTCTGCACCCAGAAAATCCAGGAAAAAGAACACCTGCAGAAAAGAACAGGAAATCTCACCTTTATGGCCTCCATGTCCACTTGTGGGTAAGGTGATGCCTGGAGATCCCCAGACCCTCCCCTGGAGGTCTTGGCCGCAACCCTAAATCCATCTCTTTTTGGCCCCACCCCTCACCCCCCCTGATCCCCTCACCTCTTTCAGGTTGAATCTCATGTGATGACAGAGGATATGGAAGGGGGGCTGGGTGCCCCCACCCTGAGGATGGTAGCCTTTGACCTGAGAGGCCCGGAAAAGCCTTGGGTAGCCAAACTGGTAGCGGGTGGGGAGGGCGAAGCGCAACCCATGCCGGTCCCCGTAGCGATGAAGCAGGCTCAGCACAGAGCTGCTCCCGGATTTATGTGTCTTCAGGAACACAAGTCGCTGCCGGGGTAGGCAGGATGGAACAGCTGATCCCAGGGAGGTGGTCCAGGACTGTCTGAGCTGCAGCCTGGGTAACCTGGGAAGAGATGGGTAGGGAAGTATCCTATCCTTCACCAGCAAATGGAGCCACTGTCTTCTTGTGAAGAAAAAACAGAGGGCATAGAGGCTCCCCTAAGTCCCCAGGAGTCACAGCCCAGGTTAGAGGAGGAAGAACAAGTAGGAAGGCATCTACTGGGAGATGGGACAAGATGAGGACTCACCTCCTCTGGAAGGCCCCCCCCAAGAGCTGGAGGCCAAATCCGATGGTCATGAAGACTCCCAGAGCCACCCCCAGGCTCCGAGGCCCCCAAAGTCGCATGGTCCTGGCAGGAGACGAAGGACCCATGTGGCACAGGGAAAGGGGACTCTAGACAGGGACAAAGCCAGGGCCAGGAGCACAAGCAGAGACAGCTTGAGATAGCCGTGCAGCCGCGGAAGATGCTGTTTGGAGATCGGGGGGTCATTCCCCAGGCCTGCTCCCAGCCCTGGTTGAGTCTGCCCCCTGAGTTAGCAGATTTTTGCCTCTGTCAGCGTCTAGAAGGGAAATGAGGGGGAAGGAGGGGAGTCTAAGAAGATGGCTAGAAACTTCTCTCCTGCTGCTGCTGCTACTGAGACCTAGTTTAGGAAAGGGGAGCAGTAGGGGTGCTCTGTACACCAGATCCTTGTAAGTGGTCCCTCAACTATTCCTTCTGCTGCCAGCCTGTTGCTTGTCTCCAGTCCCCCCAAATCCCATACTCAGTTTTCCCGGAGCCTCAGGGATTTCAAACGGAAGGAGAGAAAGGCAGAGCCCTTATTATGAATGAAGCAGCCAGTGAGAGAGATCAGACCAATCTGCTCATTATGACAGGTCAGGTCACTGCTGGGTCCCTGACTTCCTTCTGAGCCCCTCTGTTGGTTAAAAATGGGGATCAAGAGCTCCCTTCTGTGGCTAGGAGGGGAATGGAGGAGGCAATCAAGAGGAGGGGAGGATGGACTTCCAGGAGTGACTTTGTAACTAGTATGGGCTGCTGTTTCCTAAACGCAAGCTGCTTGTCTCCCCACTGTCCCAGCAAAAGACAGACCCCAGTGTACGTGTGGGGCTGGGGGAGATGTGGCTTTATGCATGAAACCCACAAGACCCCTGGGCACACATTCCCATCCCACTCTCTAACCACGATGGTGCACCAGGAGCAGGTACTGAGAGGACAGAGCCAGAGAAAGGCGGAAAGACACAGAGACAGAGACAGACAATTGACCTTGGAAACCGAGATGGAGAAAGCCATATGGAGCTGCTGTCTGCCTTCCCAGGCCCAGTTTCCTAATTAACTGGGAGTCTGGCTCCACCCGCTTCAGATTACAACCGGTAATCTCGGCCCCTCTAACAAGCCTGGACAGCCCCCTTCCAGAGGGGATAGGGGTGACCCCAGCCAGAGAGAACCCACACTTGCTACCCAGAGACCTGCCCCCTCTGGCATTGCCCTCAAGATCCGGCTTTGACTCCTCTGTCACAGCTTTTCACTTCCATCCATCTTTATCTCTTCCCATTACCCTTGATCCCAGCCCTCTGTTCCCTCCAGCTTTTGGAGACTGCTCGGTCTGTCACCAGTCCTTTGTTGGTGTCCTCTGAGGTTGTCTCTGTGAACCCTAGGGTCCTCCCATAAATTCAAGGGGTCCCTTCACTGGCCCCAGCCTTGGTTTCACTCGTCCACTCACCAAGGCCCGAAGGGGAGCTGCGGGGAAACCGGGTCCGGCCCTCCCGCCTGCCCCAGCCACCGCCCGGCTTCTCACTCAGCTCAACTTTCCTTGCAAACTTTCTCAGTGCCCAGGCTCCTCCCCTCCCCTCCCTTTGTCCCGCCAGTCCAAGCAGCTGCTCCAGCTTTGATCGCTGATGCTGTCTCTGGCCTTTTCCCTCCCTGCACATTTCCCTCTGGTTAGGGCACCCAGACTGCCCGTGGAAGAAACTTTCACCCTCCTTTCACTTATATCAATTATATCTTTATCTCTCAGCTTTCTACAGAACAAAAGATTCATTCAGGTGAAAGAAAGAAAAGAAGGATGAAAGAAAGAAAGGGAGGAGAGTTGAAAGCAAACACTGTCAGGGAGGTGACGAGGTAGAGGTTGACACCCAGACAACAAGGGCCCCCACCCTGAGAGCAGGGGCCAGTGGTATGGTAATATTAATCATGCCTCGCCTTCAAAGAGAATTGCACAGGGCCAAGGTGTTTTCCTCGCAGTTGTTTGGGCTCCATATTTCTCCCAGTTTTACAGATGAAGATGCTCAGACTTAGAAACCTGGAGACAGGGGGCCATTCCCCAGACCTGCTCCCAGGAGACAGATTCCAAGAGAGGTAAGAAACAGGCAGAAACTGAGCCTGAAGCCTTTGGAGCCAGGGCTCAGGAGGAATTGCTAAACACAGAGAAAGGCACACAAAGGGTCCAGTAAATTGTCATTTATTTGTAGATAAACAGTCAAACACTGAAACATGAAATGGGACCTTGTGAAGGAAGTGGATGGTAGAGATCAAGCAATGAGCACCCCCCCCCCCCGTTTTATATTTTACTTTTTAAAAAAATGACATTTAAAAAACTCAACAGAACTCAGGCCCATAGAGCCTCACAGCCTACTCACACACACCAACCCCCAGCCCTACATCCCATCAGCACCCAGCATTGTCCATTTCTAAGACCAGGTGCCCCCCACCCTCTTAGTTCCACCCCTCCCCACTTTCAACTTCTTCCAACTCCATCCCCCAATGGCAATTCTAAACCACCCCCCCCCACCTTCACCCTTATAGCTCTTGTGGAGGGGGTGCTGATCACCAGCCCTAGCCTTAGAGGACAGCAATCACACTTCTTTCCTAAATAAATACCCCCATTACCAAATGAAAAAATAAATACTGTGAACACCCACCCACCCCCAGCCCACCAATGGGAATCTCCTGGATTCGGGGCCCCAGCCATTCACCTGCAAAGTCCCTTTTCTACTCTCTCAGTAGCCCCCTTCGACTCCTCCCCAGGCCCAGCTGAGGGGAAAGGGCCATGAACCCTTCTGATGCTAGGGCACCCCTCCCCTGTTATCGAGGTCCAAGCATGGCCAGGGCTGAGGGGAAGAGAATGAGGACCGGTGAGTTGTGAAGACCAACAGACATCCCCCCACTCCTGCTCCTGTCCTGGTTGAAGCGGGGACCACCTCTTCCTCTGCCCCCACTGCTGCTGTCCCTTCGAGGAGGGTGATGTGGCCTTGGAGGCCAGGCAGCAGGGGCCACAGGTGCAGTTCCAGCCTTCCAGTCATCTGCATAGTGGAATCCCCCTCCAGAGCCACTGGCATCCTCTTCTGCAGGGAGGATGAGGGACAGAGACAGATGGGGTGGGAAAGAAGTTGGAGAGAGATCAAAAGAGGAGGAAGAGAAATCAAGATTAATACAGAGACAGAGACACGGGTAAAACACAGTGACAGGAAGGCAGCAGAAGAAAAAGCAAGATCAGCAGACATGGGGATGAGAGAAGATGATGGAAGATGGGAAGAGACAATGCAACAGGGACAGAAAAAAGGGACAGATAGAGGATAAACAGGAAAGAGAAAAACAGAAGTACACAAAAGCAGGGAGCAGACGGGAAGAGAGGTGGGGAGGAGCCAGACAGACAGGAGAGGGGAAAAAAATGAATGTGTCTTGCTTCGCCTTCTGGAAAATTCCAACTTGTGGTGCCCACCCACTGTCACCTCCACCCTTCTCCAGCAACTCTTTGCCCTTTATTAAAAATATCCCCCATTATTCTGCATTTCTGTGTCTCCCACTACACCATAAACTCAAGGATGATGACCCACTTATTGGTCTTTTACCCCTCTCTATCTGTGATGTAAGTGCCCAATAAAGAAATGAATGAGAACTAAGAGATGCGAGGTGGGACCGCGGGCAGTGGGCGGAGCTCGCGGACAGAGGTGGCGGGTCTCACCAGCGTCTTGCATGTCCAGGTCCTGTCCAAGCGCCGCCGCCCGCATCCTAGCGGTGGCAGAGCGGAGCAGCAGTCGGCGACGCCGCGTCGGGACGTCGGGCCCCGAGGTATCCAACCCCAACTCCGGGTTGTGGGTCTGATCGGTCCGGGGACCCACCACCACCGGCAGCTGGTACCTGCGAGTACAGAAGCCGCGAAAACTCCCGCGACAGCCCACGTGCAGCCCTCGGCCAGCCACCGCTGCCACCGCCGCCACCCAGCTCTCACCTGCCTCGCCCAGTCCCGGTCCAGCAGGGCGCCGTCTCCTGCGAGATATCTGCCGCCATGCGCGAGTCCCCACACACCGTCAGGGGCAGCCCGACCCAGAAGCCCCGCAGCCGGTTCAGACGCTCTCGGAGCTCCCACACCTGCGCAAGCAAGAGGCCACATGCCGAGTGGCGGCGCCCCCGGGAGGGCGCCCCCTCCGCCCCGTCCCTCCGCGGTCACTCACCAGCCGGTGCAGATTGGTGCCCGCTGCCGTCGTGGGCCGCTCCTCCTCTGGTGCCACCCTCCACGGCCATGGTCGACCTGCCTCTTCCAGGGGCGCGGGCGCTCGGCGGTTGCGGGCTGAAATCAGGTGGGGGGTCCCGCATTCCTGAAACACCTGCGCACAAGAGAGCTCTACACAGTCATCCCCCTGAGAACCCACACTGTCCCCATTCGGACCCAAAGCCTCCCCAGATGCCCATAATCTATTATCACTCTCCCCAGCCAAGGCCTCATTTCCACTTTTTTCTCCTCATACCTTGGCTGACACCCTCATACTGTTTTCCTGCAGATACATCAAACCCTCTGAGATCTTCACCCCAATGGACTCGGCAGCCAGCTCAAAGGAAAAAGGCCCCTGGAGCTTATCAGCCAGGAACAGGAGACCATCTTGAAGGAGGGGAGAAAGAGAAAAGGGGTGCAAGCGGGTGTACAGTGAACTAGGATGTTCCCACAATCCTTACAGGGGCTTCAGAGGGAAGCAGAAAAGAGTTGGGGCATTCATATGAGAAGGCCCCCGTCTTTCCCTTCCTCAGTAGGGCTTTAGACCCCCTCCCCAGTTCCTCCCACCCACGCTTACACAGTCTCCAGCCCTCCTCCAGGTCCTCCTCTTTCCCAGGCTTTTTTGAATCCCCTCACCCAAATAGTTGCCCCAGTCTGGCTCTAGTCCTCTGTTGCTCAGACAGCCACTGGCCACGTTGAGGCAGAAGCCCCGGCAGGGCATAAGTGAGGGGACTCCCCGGCAAAGGGGGCAGCCGATTAGACGCATCAGAGCTTTCTTGCAGTCTTCAGATACCTGCACCTTGGGGCAGAGAACCAGACTCTATCATCCACAAACACTTTGGCTGCTCTCAGTCAAATCTGACACTGAGCACAAAGAAGTCAATATTTGGTCCCATCTCCCTAAGTTACAGAACAATAAGTTGCTGCATATGAGGTACAGGGCTGTTGACCCCATGTTATAGAAGGTGAGACCAAAGGATTGCCAAGCTGGGGAGGGAGATTCCTAGGGGCCAATTCACAGATCCTCCTCCATGGGAGGTATATTACTATTGTGGGGGTAGGTCTGAGGAAAGACCCAAGGACTAGAGTGAGTCCATGATGATTCGAGAGGGAAGAGGCAGGAGGTTAGGTTGGGAGGTTAGAAGAGGACAGGTAGTGGAGAGAGGGCTTCAGCAGGGAAAGGGGAGTCAGTCATGGAGACCCAGTACTCCAATCTTTGACTCCCTCCTTCCTGATTTACCCAAGGATGCCAGAGCCTAAAGGCTGATAGGGGAAGGCCTCGGGCCTCTACTACCAGTTGATGCCTGTCTTCCTCAAGGGCTCTCTCCCCACTTCTGCCTCCCCCTCCCTGGTCCCTGCCCACACTCAAGCCCCTTCTAACCTTAAGTGATTCATCAACCACGTTTTTTCCAGTCTCCAGGCCCTGGACAAAGGCCCGAGCAGCCACCAGGGCCCGAGTTATCTGAGGGAAGGGAAAGAAGGTGAGAAAACTCCACAAAGTTATCATAGGTCAGTTGAGACTGGGGCCAAGGAATGAGCAGTGGGGTTATCTTGGGGTGGGTGGTACAGAGAGACAGGTTCAAGAGATCCAAAGGAATTAAAGTCTAGAGGGATCAAGGGAACTGGATCAAGTGTTCCACAGGCTGTGTATCAGAACACTGAATTTGAAGCTAGAAGATCAGGGTGTGAGACACAGCTCCACCGTACTACTACTGGATGTGAGACCTGAACCTTGGTTTTCTCATTTGTAAAACAGGGATACTATTATTTATATCAAAGAATTAAGACAATTGAATAAAACAACATATGTCAAAAGGCTTCTTGATTATTGCATGCCTTGTACATGTTCAGTTGAACCAGAGGAAATCAAGATGTTAGGATTTGGGGAAACTTGGCAGAAAGGTGGCTGGGGCTGAGAGCAGGTTAGTGTTTGTAATAAAACCAGGGTAAAGAATGGGAGTGAGGGGACTGGGATTGTGGCTCAGCGGTAGATGCTCGCCTAGCACAGGCAGGATCCGGGTTCAATCCTCAGCACCACATAAAAATAAAGACATTGTGTTGTGTCCATCTACACCTAAAAAATAAATATTAAAAAAAAGAATGGGGGTGGGGATCCAATTAAAGGAGACTAATGAGCACTGGATTAAGCACCTCAGGTGACTGAAGCTTGAGATAGGGACCACCAGGTCAGAGTTGGCTGAGACACAAAATGGGGAAATCATGAGATCAGGGGTAACCTCCTTTTTGAGAGGGTCATTTGTCTGGATCTGAGTGGCACACAGTTCAGAGGTCACTAGGTTAGCGGTGGCTGAAGCTCAGGCCTCCAGACCCCTCACCTGTAGGCGGAGGCGGCGGGGCGAGTCCCCAAAGGGCTGCAGAGAGTTATCAGTAGTCGAGGCGAGGTGTGTGAGGCAGAGCAGGAAGTCAGGGGGGAAGCTGTACTGTGGGTGCATCAGGGGGAATGCTCTCTCCAGAAGCTGTGCCCAGAAATCCACCAAGGTGTCCTCTAACCCCTCACCAGACTTCTCATAGTAGTCCCACAGGCGAGAGAACAGGCTGTTGAAGATGAGGGCGTGCTGGGAATACAGGCGGCCATAGGAGTGCGAGAAGAACTGGGCCAAGGATTGGTGGGATACAGAGAGCATCTCCCGAAAAAACTCTAGCAAAGGCAGGGAGCAAGGGCAGAGGGTGGTGAGGACAGAGAAGGGAAGAGCAGTGAAAGGGCAGAGGTAGGACAGGATGGGGATGGGGAGAGAAGAGAAAAGTGAATTAGAAACTGAGCAATTCTCGGAGACCTGGGCAGACTGGGAATGAGGGAAAGCAAGTCCTGGCAAGAGTTTGGGATGGGGACTGGGGATAAGCAGGGCTGGGCTGGGGTGGAATATCTTAGGTTAAAGTAGAGAAAGGGGACAGGAAGCTTGCTGGGGTCACAAGCATAGAGGAGAGGTGTGAAGTGCATTTGGGGACCCCACATCCTCACCATTAAACTTTCTGTGCCGGGCAGCCAGTGTGTGAACAAGGAAAGAGCCACTATCTTCCACTAGGCTTTGGAAGGTGGCCTCAGTATCACTGATGAGCTTCTGTTCTGTCTCACTGGAACAGCAGGTGTACTCCTGGGGACAGATCTGGAGGTGCTCACCTGGGCAGAGGAAATGGGGAGAAATAATGGCAAGGGATATTATGAAACTCCGTACATCTCCCACCTATCTCTGGGGCTATTCTTTCTCTCTTACCTGTCTGGTCTCTATTGTTTGCCTCCTCGTCCCCACCTGACCCCTCTTTATTGTCTCCTCACCCATCCCAAATCTATTCCCATTAGTCATGGGATCTCTTTGCTGACCCAGGACCCAATTAGTGACCAGTGTCCTTAGGTGACCCTCCCCAATAGGCTCACCTGGACCTCAAGGAACTTGCAGGGTAGCTTCCATAGGATGTGCAAGGGTGGGTTGTGCAAGAATGGGATGTGCAAGGGTGTTGTTACTTGGTAAGCAAGGAAGTCTTATCACAGAAAGGTCTCTAGAAATAGTGAAGGGAACCTCACTGCGAAGAAAGACACTTGTGCTTAATTACCAGAGAGAGATTCCCGTGGTGGGGGTGGAATAAGAGCTATTATGTGAACAGGAGGTTTATTGTGATCGTAGAAAAGAAGTTATAGGAGGAAGAGAGAGATTTTTATGGGATGAAAAGATTATCATAACGTTCACTTTGA
Source organism: Ictidomys tridecemlineatus (assembly GCF_052094955.1). Lineage (NCBI taxonomy): Eukaryota > Metazoa > Chordata > Mammalia > Rodentia > Sciuridae > Ictidomys > Ictidomys tridecemlineatus. The sequence goes on from NC_135486.1 coordinate 115,499,349, forward strand.
AAAGGAAAAGAGTTATTGTGAGATGGGAAGGGTCTGCCACCGCCCCTCACCCCGCTATTCTCTAGTCATCCTGTTTTCTACTCACCTGAGATCATGGAGGGAGGGATTAGGTTTAAGCTATATCCCCGGGCCCCCAGCACCTGCCGGGTCTCTGCACAACTCCGGGCGACTTTTGCCTCGCTCCCGGGTCCGGGTCCGGGACCCGGACACAGAGGCAGCAGTAGAAGCAGGAGAGGTCGCAGCACGGACATAGTTGTAGCCTCCCTGGGACGTCTAAGAAGGAAAGAAGAACCGCCCCAACTCCAGAATCTGGCTTTTGGCCGCAGAACCGCTCCACCAGCCAGAGAAAGAGCACGACCCCAGAAAACTGAAAACTGGGCACGATAGCTGGACCAAGCAGCATCTGCCGAGACAATGGGAGCCCAGAGCCGGACAGGGGCGGGGCCCTAGGCGGGGCCCCGCCAATGATAATAAGAAGCTGGCCTCGGGGGCGGGGTCAAGAGAGAAATTAAGCCAATGTACTGGGGAAGCTCGGCAGGAGGCGGGACGCGGCCACGCGAAGGCTGTTAGCGAGGTGGGGGCGTGGTCCCTCTTGGGGGCGTGGCGATTCGGTTCGGAAGGCGGGGCCTGGGTGGAATCCAGCGTTCTGGACTCCAGAAGCCTCAGGGAAGGGGTGGCTTCATCCACCACATTCGGACTAGTAATGTAGTCCGAAACTTGACCAATGGAGGGGGAAACTGGACGCAGACGGGGCGGGCCCGGGGTGGAGCTCAGTTGAAGCAGAGGGCTAGAGCGCGGGAGTCCACAGGACAGAACGGCACGCCTGGCGGCTACACGAGGTCGCCTACCGCAGCGTGACTGAAGCGTGGCAAGCACGAGCTCCAAAACCCTCGCGACAATTCCTAGCCCTGGAGGTGGGGGCGGGGCGAGCGTTGGTCTCGCGCCTGCGCACAGTGTACCTCGTGCCTTCCCGCGTTTTTCTAGATTCTTCCGCTTTTGAGAGGGAAACCGCGGTCTCCTGTGGTGGAGGTGGAGTGCCACACAGAGACCCAAAGGAGCCCAGGAGGTGACCTTTTTTCAACTGTACTCAGCCAGAAGTCACTTCCCGACTCAGTGAGGTTCCCCTTTGACCCAAGAATAGCCCTCACCAACCCTCCTTCCCCTAGAAGACGAGCTCCTTCGCCCCGTCTGTACCTCAGTGGCCTCGGCCGCGGAGAATCCCATCTCCAGCCCCCGAGAGGGTGGGCTCGGGTGAGGTTCGGAGGCTCTTCAGCCCGAAGGAGCCCAATTAAGTAAGGGTGCGACGCAGGTTCCGCCTTCGGGAAAAGTAGAGCGCTCGTCTTCCTTGGCTCCTCGAGCGTTTCCAGTGGCGCCTCCACCGCGAGGCGGTGAGAGCTTCCCTTCCCGTCCCACGTGGAATCAGGAAACGGATCCCGGGAACCACAGCCCAGGGTGCTTTATTTATTCATTTATTGATTGATTCTGCCTTTCCCTTATTCGTTTCCGTTTTATTTTTAATTTACCACGTGAGCCTAATTCTGCACCAAGCGATTTACGTTTCCTTGGAAGTCCCCGGAGGATCGCGTTTGGAGTGAGTTGTGCCTCACCAGCGCTTGGGGAGTAACTCCAGTGCCTCTGGCCAGTTTCTGGGACAGTGGGACATTTTTTTTTTTCTTTTGGCTAGTGCTGGAACCCATCAGACCCAGAGTCGCGCGTGCTAAACCAGCACTGAGCTACACCCCAGCCCCGTGAGGTGCTGCTGTCATTAATCCCTTAATATCCCTTGATATGGTTAAGTCATCTCTTGTCTTATTTTTGGCAGGTCCCGCGCCGACCCCGAGTCCCAGAGCAGTTCCTTGGAAAGAAAGGGACTGGGCAAGGCTGGGGATGGAGAAGTGGGGTAGGAGCCCTTTCCCTGTCTTTCTTCCCTCAGGCAGATCAACATGCCTACCCTGAGGTCCTCCTCTCGGCTTCAAAGCTCATCCTCCCCAAGCAGTGTGTCCTCCCCACTGCACAGAACTGTTGGAAGTACACTGAGGGCATTGTCGACTTCTAGTTCCTCCATCAATCTGCCCTGTGATGACAGGGACTCAGACCCTTCAGACGGGTGAGTGGTGTTGGTGAGAAGCTCTTGCGTTTTGCTGCTGCCTCCTGTATCTTCGGGAGCTTTCCTTACTATCATTTTACTGCACTGGTTGTAATAGGTGTGAAAATGTGTGAAAACCTCAGAAAAGCTGTACTGGTTCAGAACAGTGATCCGCTAGCTATTTCTTGGCCACCCTAGACCGTGTAGATATCAAGAAGAGCACCTCTTTAATCTGTCACTCAACTTGCACTCTAGACATACCTTGAACACATTTCTGTATTTAGCCGGTATAAATGCTGATGGTGGCTGGGGAGTAGAAAATATTACAAGTAAAGAGTGCTTTATTTGTTGTCTGACAAGTTGTATGAATTTTTTAGTTGGTGTCCTGTAGTTCTTGTATTTAGGATATTTTTAAAACAGGTCCTTCCATTCTCTGTTATGGTTTATGAGTTTAAATTCTGTTCTAGTAGTATATCTTGTTTTTTTATCTTTCTAGTGAAAAAAAACTAAGGATTTACTTTATTCCCTGGTTATTTTAATTGATCTTCTCTTAATCATTTCTCTTTCTGTGAGTACTACTACTGGGGATCAGATTGTATCAATGTTTCAGACTTTAACTCCAGGCACACATTATTCTCTTACTTACATTTGAATGGTATGTAACTTCCTGAGCCACATAGAACAATAGTTCCTCTGCCTATGAATTTAATTTGATGCTTTTATTTAGAGAGACTGTTAAGAAGGTATTGTCTTTCACCCATCTCAGTACCTTATTCAGCTTCATTGCTTTCAAGTGAAAATTTTCCTTTAACTTCTAGTTCCTCCATCATTACTTGTGACAGTAAGCAATCTCTTATAATCTGTCTTTTACTCATGGAGGTAGAATACAGTTAGAGACAAAGAAAAATTTTAATTAGCCCTTTATGGTAGGGGAAAGGAGTGGTTTTATTTAAGAAGTACCATACTTCCTTATAGGGATAGTCACTCTCTATCAACTGATGAAGGCAGTGACTTTGAAGAAAGCCTGAGACGCAATGTGAGAAAGAGATCAGCAAAACGACCACTCAGAACACCACCAGTGAGTCTGTTTTGTTTTGGAACCTGGTTTGGAAAGCAGCAGAAGAAAACCTAGAAGAGGCTCAGGTGATATCGTTAGTGAAAGGACACAATTTGAAAGATTCTTAAGGGACAGAAATAGGAAGGGAAAAAATTTGAAGAGAAAAGAATAAAAGAGAGCATTAGGATTTGGAGGTACAAGAATAATGCTCACAGACTTTAAAAGGAGAAAAGGTTAGGAATAATAAACCACATGTGAAAAAATGAGTTCTTTCCAGATATGAGACAGTAATGCATATTCTGCTGTGAAATTGGCAGCTTAAGCCTACTTTGTTGTTTTTTCCAATACTGGGGATTGAACCTAGGGGCACTTTACCTCTGAGCTATACATCTCTAACCTGTTTTACTTTGTATTTCAAGATAGGGTTTCAATAAGTTGCCCAGACTGGTCTTGAACTTGGCAGTCATCATCTCTCAGCCTCCCAAGTAGCTGGGATTAAAGCACCTAGCTGGCTTAAGTCTACTTAATGTGATAATGATGAGACTAAGTGCCAATACCACTCACTTTTTTATATTTCTGATCTTACTAGGTGGCAAAACATCCAAAGAAGGGGTCCCAAATGGTAGAAGGCAAAATCCAGAAAAAATCAGAACCACCAACCAGCGATCTCTTTGATTCTGTGAAAACCGCCAAAAGTGACATGCAGGTAAAGTAAAGAGTCTCATCTCTATTTTTTGATCCTCCCTCAATCTTTTTAAGGTGGGAAGATAAGAACAGGTGTCTTCAAATTTGATTTGATATGGACGTTTTAGTGAGTATGCATGTATCAAAAAAGATAATACCAGTCAGGCGTGGTGCACTCGCCTATAATCCCAGCAGCTCAGGAGGCTGAGGCTAGAAGATCTCAAGTTCAAACTCAATGAGACCCTGTCTCTCAATAAAATACAAAAATAGGGCTGGGGATGTGGCTCAGTGGTCGAGTCCTCCTGAGTTCAATCCCCGGTACCAAAAAAAAAAAAAAAAGACCATGAAGTTAGTTCTTGGAATGGTACATCCTTGAAGTGATTCAAGAGAGATCTTGGATGACAAAGAATATTCTTTATGGAAAGGTATCACAGAACAAGAGGCAAAGAGAGCATTGGGTGAACTAGGAAGGAAGCCTGGATCTGGATATGGATGGCAGTTTATTCACACTTGTTAATTTTTTACCTCCACCTTGACAAATACATCTAATTACTTTTCACTCCCCACATCTTTTATCTGTTGCATATCTATTATCTAAAAGTGAATAAGGCATATATATGTAGATTTAAAAAAATGATCACCCTTATCTCTAGCCCCAGCTCAAAAAAATGAAACATTAATAGATCTGTAGAAGCCCATGGCATATCGTCTCTGCATCCTACTCTTCAGTTCCCTTACCACCCAGAGACAACCCCTATACTAAATTTTGTATTAATCTCCTATCTTTAATTATAGTATTACCACTAATGAATGTGTTCTTTAATTTATATAACTGAATCATTTTTTAGTCTTTGACATGTTTCAGTTCACATTTTTTAAAAATTTCGTATCAATGTATAATATAGATTTTTATCATTTCTAGAACAGTATTTTAAATTTTCAAACATGGAGTTTTACTGGTTAGGTTTTGTTACTTGATTTCTAACTTTATTGCGTTGTTATCAGAAAATGCAGTCTTTGAAATTTATGGAGACTTAGCTTTGTGACCTAGCATTGTCAGCTCCCAAAACTGTTGGTACTTGAAAAGGATGAGTATTCTTCAGTTATTAAGTACTGTTCTCTTGAGTGAGATTGTATAAAATGTGTTAAATGTGATACTGTTTTGATATTTCTACTGTTGCCTTTTGGGTTTTGTTCTGTTCTGAATTTTTTGGGTCTCTGTGGTAAATCAGTTACAGAGAGAGATGCTTTAAAATCCATTAAGTTAACTTCTTCAGTTATCCCTTTTGCATTCATCCCTGTTTGCTTTAAATATTTTGACACTTTTTATTTGGATATAGGGTTAGAATTGTTATAGCTTCCTAATAAATCAAACCTTTCGTTGTTATATACTGGCACTCTTTGAAAATATGTTTGGTCTGATATTAATATATCTTAATACTCCTTTAACTTTGGTTAGAATTTGCCTAGTATATTTTTCTTTTTTCTTTTTTTTTTCCTAGTATATTTTTCTATCCTTTTAATTTTCCTATGTGTATTTGGGATCTGTCTTTTACATACATCATCCATTTGATTTTTTCTTTGTTCATTTTGCTGATCTTTAAAGAATTTAGTCCATTAACATTTATTGTTTTTGTTGACATATTTAAATTAATTTCTACCAGTTTCTTGACCTCCACTGTATCTTTTCCATTTTTGTTTTCATTTTACTGGCTTTATTTTGATGTCTTTTACCAGGACTGTATACATTTTAAAACTAATTGCTTCTTCCAACTTATATGCAATGGTATATTCACAACAATGTTGGGCTTTTCAAATATTGCCTCTTCCTCACTTTCTCACTTATTTTCTGGAATTCATTCTCACTTAATTTCTGGAATTCATCGTTAGAATTTCTCAGTCTCTTGCATCTGGTTTGCTATTTTGGGTGTTTTATTTAATTCAACTTTCAGTTCACACATCTCTTATTCTGCTGTGACCAATCCACTTTTTTTTTTTTTTTTTTTTTGGTGCTGGGGATTGAACCCAGGGCCTTGTGCATGCAAGGCATGTACTCTATCAACTGAGCTACATCCCCAGCCTGACAAATCCACTTTTTTCTAATAAATATATTTATATATTGTAGTTATAGTTGGACACAGTACCTTTATTTATTTATTTTGTGTGCTAGGGATTGAACCCAGGGCCTTGAACAAACTAGGCAAGCGCTCTACTGCTGAGCCACAACCCTTGTCCATCCACCCCCACCAATCCACTTTTAATCCATCCGTTGAAGATTTTTTTTTTTTCATTATTAGAGTCGGAATCCAGGGCCTCAATGTGTCAGTGTATGCTAGGCAAGCACTCTACCACTGAGCTACATCCCCAGCCCTTTTTATTTTATATTTTAGACAGGATCTCACTAACTTGATGAGACTGGTCTTGAACTTGCAATCCTCTTGCCTCAGCCCCCTAAGTATCTGGGATTATAGGAATGTCTGTTAAGTGTTAAATATTTTTCACTTATACCAAGTTTGTTTGGACCATTTTCAAATTCTGTCTTTCCTTCTGCTTTCAGGGTTCTCTTTTATTTTTAAATCATAGTAATCATAATCTGTGATAACTTTGGTGTCTAAAGTCTTTGTGAATATAATCTGATGTCTGTTTTTTTCTAATTCTTTTTTTCAGTGTCCTGGGTTTTTTTTAAATATGTTTTACTAGGTTTTGTGAAAATGATCCACTCATTTTTCCTGGAGCTCTATGTGTTATAATTCTTTGGGGCACGGGTCAAAGGTGGGTTTTTAAGAGAAGAACCTGCATTTGCTTCTGGTAGTTGCCTGGAGGCACTCCATTATCACTTTCAATTAAGTTTTCTGATTAAGATTATTCTGATCATATAGGTCGAGTACATCTGGACATCAAATCCAGATATGAATTGTCAAATGACAGTTCATTTTTTTATCTCCACACCACACTAAGGTCATAACAAGCTAGTTTTCTTGGTGTCCCTGTCTGAACTATAGATTTATTTTCATTCTTGCTTTTGTGAGGCTGTGACTGCAGGACATAGCTTTATGTAGATACTTTCTCTCATACCACTCTTTGAAAGACATTAGACTCTGTCCCCTGTGCTGTGCACTCCAAACAGCCATCTGAACATAAAGCCAGGATCCCTAGGGTTTATTGAACCCCTCAGGGCAAAAGTCAACTTACTTGCCTCCTTGGATTGTTTACCTTCACCTCATTTGGAGCCTATATGGAATTCTATCTTTGGTTTTAGTTCAGCAATACATTTAAAAAGATGTTTGTGTTATTTTTAATCAGAAATTTAGATGTTTTAGTTGGAACGACCAAATAGGATTTCTGTTCTGTTATATTGCTAGAAATAGAAATCATCCACTTTCCCCCCCCCCAGACTTTGGTGGATGAGTGGCTGGAGAGCTATAAGCAAGATGAGGAGGCAGGATTCCTGGAGCTTATTAACTTTTTCATCCGATCCTGTGGATGTAAAGGTGAGAAAACTCCTACCCCTTTCTCTTTCTGTTCCCACCCTTCTGCTCCTATGTTCTGAAACTCTTCATTTAATCAAGTAGGATTAGACATTTCCTAAATAAAGGAAGAAGCAAAACATATGGAGAGTTTCACTTATTTAACTATATTTTTGATAAGTATATAAGGAAAATGATTCAGTAGTGAACTGTGTTGGGTTTTCTTTTCTTTTTTTTTTAAGATAGAGAGAAAGAGGGGGCTGGGGATGTGGCTCAAGCGGTAGCGCGCTCGCCTGGCATGCGTGCAGCCCCGGGTTCGATCCTCAGCACCACATACCAACAAAGATGTTGTGTCCGCCGAGAACTGAAAAATAAATGTTAAAAATTCTCTCTCTCTCTCTCTCTTTCTCTCCTCTCTCACTCTCTTTAAAAAAAAAAGATAGAAAGAGGAGAGAGACAGAGAATTTTTTTTAATATTTATTTTTAGTTTTTGGTGGACGCAACATCTTTGTTTGTATGTGGTGCTGAGGATCGAACCCAGGCTGCACGCATGCCAGGCGAGCGCGCTACCGCTTGAGCCACATCCTCAGCCCAAACTGTGTTGGTTTTGAGGCAAGACCTTTTGGGGGAAAATAATCATCTTTATATGATAATAATGATGTTCACAAATTGAAAAGTAGACTATCAAATGCCTTTTAGTCGGGCTGGGGATGTGGCTCAAGCCGAAACACACTTGCCTGGCATGTGCGGGGCACTGGGTTTGATCCTCAGCACCACATAAAAATAAAATAAAGATGTGTCCACTGAAAATTGAAAAATAAATATTAAAATAATTCTCTCTCTTCTCTCTTTCTCTGTCAAAAAAATGCCTTTTAGTCTTTGTAGATAAGATAACCTCTTATTTTCTTACTTCTTCTCTATTATTTTCTACTTCTTTCTTTTCTTACTTCTTCTTTCTTCCTTTTTTTTTAACTACTTCTTTTTTTCTGATTTTCTTACTTCTTAGTCATTCTAAGTAAGCCAGGTCTCCACATGCCATGGCTTAGTTATATTAGGGCAGATGGTATTGATCTGATTGTATTGTTAGAATCTATCATCTGGCCTAGTTTGTTTCTTTGTTGTTGTTTTTTTTTTAATTCATCTGGAGTCTTTTTTTAAACCATAGTTTTCCACTTGATTCCTTTGGGTTTTCTAGAGAGGTTTCCTCATAATGGATACACGATTGAATGGTATAAGTTTTAATTCTTCTAATTCCTTACCTGATTGAGCATATTTCAGTATGTTCCCTAGCTTATCTTCAGATGTCATCTGTAAATGATCACAGTGTCCTGTTATTTTCCTCTTAAGTACCTCATCTTTTCCATTCTTCAGGCACTGTGACCCCTGAGATGTTCAAGAAGATGTCCAATTCAGAGATCATCCGGCACCTAACAGAGCAGTTTAATGAGGTGGAGGAAGACAACCAGGATCCTCTTTCTCCTATTATTTCAAAACACAAGGCCTTTTACCCCCTTCTCTGATTCTGGGAAGTAGGGTAGCTTTTAGAAGGAAAGCTCAACTTCTTGAGACTCATATTATTTGATAAGCCTCTGGAACTGGGAAGGATATCAGGAAATTAAGTATATTGGAGATTAGACTGTTATGCTATTGGCTTCATTACCCCCCTCCTAAAAAAAAAAAAACAAATTTTCCATTCTTTTCATAACCCTTATCTAGGACTCAGGGGACTATCCCCTGGCAGCTCAAGGTCCATCCTGGAAGAAGTTCCAAGGAAGCTTCTGTGAATTTGTAAGAACATTGGTCTATCAGTGCCAGTACAGCCTCCTCTATGATGGCTTTCCCATGGACAACCTCATCTCCCTGCTCACGGGCCTCTCAGACTCCCAAGTTCGTGCCTTCCGCCACACTAGCACCCTGGCTGGTGAGCACTTCTTACTCTTGTGTATTCTGGGGTTTGGTAGGACTGTTCCTCTCTTCTGTGGTTCTAAATCATCTTTCCCACCTGCATTTTAGTTTTTTGTTTGTTTATTTTGTAGTATTGGGATTGAACCCAGGGGCGTTCTAACACTGAGCTGTATCCTCAGCCCTTTTTATTTCATTTTTTTGTTTTGAGACAGGGTCTCTCTGAGTTTCATAGGTTCATCTCAAGTGCAGTCCTCTGGCCTCATCCTCCTGAGTTGCTGGCATTGCAGGAGTGTGCCACCACACGCTGCTTGTATCTTAGCTATACTTCAATTCCTTTGCAGCTTTTATGCCAAATCTCCATCCAGATTTTCACAAGTGGATACGTGAAAAGGGATAGATCACAGTAATAGTTTCCAACCTTAATATCTTTCTCTAAAGCTCACAATATGCTGAGGGTTAAAGTCCAAAAGAGGTAGTGAAAGTCCACTCTAGGGTAGGATAGGATGTTTTAGAACTTCGGGGTCACTCTGCTTCTCATTTTCTCTGACCGTTTTTTCTTCTCTTTATTTTAAAAAAATTTTTTTAGTTGTAGATGGATAGTATACCTTTCTTTTATTTATTTTTATGTGGCACTAAGGATTGAACCTAGTGTTAGGCAAGCACTCTGCCACTGAGCTACCGCCCCAGCCCCTTTTCCTTCTCTTTTAAATTTATATTCCCTCCTTTGACTTAAGTGATGATTTCTTTGTTGTTTTTCCTGACTCAAGCCATGAAGCTCATGACCTCCCTGGTAAGAGTTGCCCTCCAGTTGAGTCTACACAGAGACAACAACCAGCGACAGTATGAGGCTGAACGAAACAAGGGACCAGGGCAGAGAGCCCCTGAGCGGCTAGAGAGCCTGCTGGAGAAACGCAAAGAGGTGAGGAATGACCCTGCTTCTTCCTTTCCTCTCTCCCAGCTTCCATCCACTGCTGTTGCAGACTACTTTATCAGACCATGGCACTTCTGAAAGGCTGTTCAGCACAAACCCTAAGCAGCCTTTCAGATAGGGAATAACAGAGTCTGGCAACAGCTATACCACGCTCGTCCCATCAGAGATCATTGTGTGCTGTTCTTGTTTCTGAGTGTGGGCTCAAAAAACATGCCTAGTGAATTTAGAGTTCTCTATATTTCCATTTTTGTTCAGTTTCCATTTGTTTTCAGCATTGTAAATGTTTAAGTGCTCTATCTGCAAGGAGTTAAGTTGTGACTTTTACATTAAATGTAGAGGTCACCATAGTAGTACCTGTATAAGGACAAGGGAAGCCAAGTATTCAAGAAATGGAAATATAGCATTCCTTCTGTTCCAGTTAGGTACTAGCTTCATGGCCTTAATGTAACCTCTCAGTTTTCAGTTTTCTTTTCTTTAAAAAGCGGATCATTCTGGGCTGGGATTGTAGCTCAGTGGTAGAGCACTTGCCTAGCATATGTGAGGCACTGTTCAATTCTCAGCACTGTATGTAAATAAATAAAGGAAAATAATAAAGGTCCATGGACAACTAAAAAAATATATGTAAAAAGGAATAATTCTACTTTTTTGTGACTTTAAGTGAGATGAGAGTAAATTGACTAGCTTTATTTCCCTTTAAACTTAAGAAGATCACTGGAGAACATAAGCCCTAGTAATATCTTCTACACTGATTAAACTTCAAACATCTCTTTTTTTCTGTGATGAAGTGAATACTGATTGTTTCCTCTCTACTCTCCATTAGTATCTAAGACTCCTCAACTTTGAGGTTAGCCAGACACATCATGTCTAACTGTACCGGTTGGCTTTCTCCAGCCCTCATAAAAGATGACTTCTGCGAAACTTTCTATTCCCTTAATAACTGCTTCATCAGTTATTATTCCTCCTTTTTGTCTTTAATTTTCCCCCCATATTGTTTTCTCATTTATAAATATATATAGGCTCTTGAATCTGTCTTTTGAAGAACTCTGCTTCTCTGTGATTTATTTCTTTCCTCCTTTTTTAGGGTTGTATTTCCTTATTTTCTTCATGTCCACTTGACTGCATCCTTTTTGCTACTTGGTTCCTATCCCCATGTCTTTGAAAATTTTCTCTCCAAACCTCTGGTTTACTGAATTGTATCACCAGTGCCTTTCTTCAATATCTCTTATCTAGACTTCTGTAGAATCTGGTACTCATTTATCTTCTTTCTTTCAAGAACTTCCTTTTCCTTGAAATGTGAAAATTTTCAGACATTCAGAAAGATAAAGAGACACTGGCATACTGGATACCATATATGCATTATCTAGTTTAACAATATTTCACAGTATTTTATTCATTTGTTTGTGGGTTGTTGTTTTTTCTCATACAGTAAATTATAGACATTGATTCCTCAACCCTAAAGACTTAAGTATATTCTCTAAAAAGTAATGTATTATTGGGCTGGGGTTGTAGCTCAGCAGTAGAGCACTTGCCTGGAATGTGCAAGGTGCTGGGTTATATCCTCAGCACCACATATGAATGAATGAATGAATGAATGAATGAATGAATGAATGAATGAATGAATGAATAAAGGTATTGTGTCCGACTACAACTAAAAACTAAAAATAAAAAGTAATGTTTTATCACATAATCCAACACCATTTTCATATCCAAAAATTAATGATTCCCTAATATTTTAAATTCCAATTCATACTTAAATTTCCTACCCTTATCCCCCCTAAATTCTTTTTACATCTGGTTAATTCAAGCCAGGGTCTTAAGTGAGAAATTTGCATTGTATTTGGTGACTGGTGTTTCTTAGACCTTTTAGAATTTAATTTAACGTCAGTCTTCCCCCATTTTCCCCTATATGTTGATTTATTGAAGAGGTGGAGGTCAGATGTCTCAAAGTTCCCTTTCTGCTTATAATTCTGCTTTTGATATCTATCATTTACCTAATCCTAATTCAGTTGACATTGGGGTGAGGGGCTGTCCTGGCATTGCAGGATGTTTAGCAGTATCTCTATCTTCTATCCCACCCCAGTTGTAACAAGTGAAATAATCTTAAAACACTGCTAAATGTCCTCTGGGGGAGACATATTTGCCCAGTTGAAAACCACATATCTAATCTGTTTTTTGCTAGTTCTTTTTCATTTATCAAACCACACCTAGTAAAGATGCATTTTCTGAATTACTATTAATCAAAACATTCATAACTACCACTTAGAGCTTCTGAATAGCAAAAATAATCATATATAGTGCTCTATCTATATATAGTGTTTTATCAGACACAGAGAAACCTCTGAGGCATTAGTTGATTTTATTGCTTCCTCTAGAATTAAAAGATCTAAAAGGAGACTTAGGATACCAGGGGTTCACACTGTGTCCTGTGATAAATAGGAAGTAGGTAGAAGTTATACTTTTGCAGCCTTAGGCTTTTGGGGTACAAGAAAGATTTATCTGTTCCTCCTTATCCTCCAGCTCCAAGAGCATCAAGAAGAGATTGAGGGGATGATGAATGCCATCTTCAGGGGTGTCTTTGTTCATCGGTACAGGTGAGCTAATGGGCTCCTCTCACTGAAGCAGCTGTTCCTTGGTTGTGGAGTCTGTAAGATTCCCAAAATATTTAGTTAGCCCCAGAAATAAGGCAGCTGGAATAAAAACTCTTTACAATGCATGTTTTAAATTAGTAAGATTCCGTTTATCCCACATACAAAGGATTTTGTAAGCTCTTCTGGGAGAGAAAATAAAAGGATAAGGCATTATTGAGTATTCTGGTCCAATGTTGCCCAAGGTCTGGCTCTGTCCCTGCCTGTTATCTTTTTGAGGTTGGAGACTTGGAAGGACAAGAGCAGAGAACCAGGGGCAACTTTTTTTTTCCTAATTTACCCTATTGTTTGTACTGAGTGCAGGGGAGTTTTATACTGTTTAAAGACTGGTAGAATTAAATTAAACATTTGTAGTACTCCAAAAATTAATATTAAAGTATTTGTAGTACTTAAAAGTTTCTCATTTTATCTAGATTTCAGCTTCTGCTTTTCTAGAACCTTTCACCTGATTTAATCTTTTTATTTTTTAATTTTTTAGTTGTAGTTGAACACAACATCTTTATTTTATTTATTTATGTTTATGTGGTGCTGAGGATCGAACCCAGGGCCTCACACGTTTGAGGCAAGCACTCTACTGCTGAGCCACAAACCCAGCTCCTGATTTAATCTTTTCTTGAAGTAGAATTAAAATATACACAGGTTAGCCAATAATTAAACGAAATTTCAAAATCAGTTTTAAAAGGGGATGTGGTGAGCAAGATGGTACATGCTGGTCAGTTATCTCACAGGTTAGTTACAGAAAGGAATTTACTTTTATATTTATTGTGTTTACGTTGGGAAGGAAATTGGAAAAACCATGGCACCTAGCATTCATCAAGAAAACAAATTCTTTAGTCACACTGTATGCATATATGGAAATAGCCCATTGAATTCCATTAATATGTACAGTTAGTGTTAAGGAAAATAAAACAGACAAAAAAAATAGTTTGTGTGAGAGAGGGTTTTCTGATAGGATTGAAAGTGAGTTTGGGAGAAGACTACAGAAGTCAGTTTATATCTCCATCTAGGGACATCCTTCCTGAGATCCGGGCTATCTGCATGGAGGAGATTGGGTGTTGGATGCAAAGCTACAGTACCTCTTTCCTCACTGACAGCTATTTAAAATACATTGGCTGGACTCTGCATGACAAGGTAGGAGTCACATCAGTCTCCATTTTCCTGTTCCCCTCATCATCTTCCCTGCCCAGGACACTTCAGCTTTTCTTGGTCCTGCCACTTAGACATTTCACCTGGTGAGCATTGATCAGCCCATCAAGGCACTGAACCTTGAAACTTCTCAGTACTAGGAAGCATAGGATAAGGTTGAAGAGAAAAAGACACATCCAGGAGACACCGTGCCTTCAACCCTAAGGTGTAGCAGGGAGAAAGACTCACTAAGAAAAAGCAAGAAAATTACTGATAGATTAGTAACTCACATGTGAGAGTGGTAGCTGTAGGATCCTTTTCATCACAATTGCTCAATTCTGAGATCCTTCTGTATTTTAAGAAGACAGCTGTTCATTTTCTCTTTCATCTCAGAATCCTCATCGTGAGGGCACCCAGGTCCAGAATGAGGACTCTGCAAGTCCTCATGTGGAGGTTCAGTAGGGGTGAGTGATCAGTCGTGTTTTCTTTCTTGTTTGTCTCTCCTCAACAGCACCGGGAAGTCCGTCTAAAGTGCCTGAAGGCTCTGAAAGGGCTGTACAGCAACCAAGAGCTGACATCGCGCCTGGAGCTCTTCACTAGCCGCTTCAAGGTAAGATGGAAATACTGCTTCTGTGCTGGACTCTTTGCAGTGTATCCTGCTTTCCCACCTCATGTCTTTCTGTATCATTTACTTTGATATTTTATTACCTATTCCAGCATCTGCTTCATCACCCTTTCTTTAGGAATCTCTCAAATTCTAGGAGATGTGATGTTTGGATTGGGTACAGTGAGATACTGAGCAGTGTTCTTTTTTCTGACAGGACCGGATGGTTTCCATGGTCATGGACAGAGAGTATGATGTGGCGGTGGAGGCTGTCAGGTTGCTAACCCTTATCCTGAAGTGAGTCGTGGGAATGTGTGAGGCAGCATGTCACAGACACCTTTGTAGCATCAGGCAGGCCCCTCCAGAGTCCTTGCCCCACCTGTCACAGGTTAACTCTTAGGTGCATGTTGAAAATAAGTCATTCCTGAGTTGGGATACCTTGAGAGGGGAAACTACCTGTCTTCTCTAATTTTCCATATTCCTCTATTTTCCACTTTTCATTTAAAAGTTCTTTGAGCCAGGCATGGTAGTGCATGCCTATAATCCCAGTGGTTTGGGAAACCAAGGTAGGAGGATTACAAGTTCAAAGCCAGCCTCAGCAACTTAGCAAGGACCTACGCAACTAGAGAGACCCTGTCAATAAATAAAAAGGGCTGGGGCTGTGGCTCAGTGGTAAAGCACCTCTGGGTTCAATCCCCGGACCAAAAAAATAAAAAGTATTCTGAGAGTCGTATTCTTATTGTTTTTGCTGGTTTTAGCCCTAGAATTGCCAAAGGACAACACCCAAATGCACTTTTCTCTCTTTTTTTTTTTTTAGAGAGAGAGAATTTTAATATTTATTTTTTAGTTTTCGGCGGACATAACATCTTTGTTTTGTATGTGGTGCTGAGAATCGAACCCGGGCTGCACACATGCCAGGCGAGCACGCTACCACTTGAGCCACATTCCCAGCCCACACTTTTCTCTTGACAGGAACATGGAAGGAGTGCTGACCAGTGCAGACTGTGAGAGCATCTACCCAGTTGTATATGCCTCCAATCGTGCCCTGGCCTCTGCCGCAGGGGAATTTCTATACTGGAAGTGAGTGGGTCTCCTTGTGCATTTCTTTCACACCATCCTCTGTCATTTTTCTCATCGGCTGCCTAAGGACTCTCCATACCTATACAGGTCTCTCTTGACACCCCTTTTCCTCTTAATCCCTTGGGCTTCCCTTAGCTCTGCTCCTCTTTTCCATGCATCCTTTCCTTGGGCTGTTTCTTTCTCCATGGTGATTGCCATGTGCCTCACCTCCTCCTGTGCTGTCCCCTTTCCTTGTGCCCTCCCCTCCAGACTCTTCTATCCTGAGTGTGGGACAAAAGCAGGTGTTGGAAGAGAGCGACGCCGAAGTCCAAGTGCTCAGAGAACTTTCTTCCATCTTTTGCTGTCCTTCTTCGTGGAGAGTGAGGTGACACATGAAGGGAGAGTCAGAGTGTTGTGCAGAAACCTGAGTAGAGGACAGGGTGGCCACTGTGGGAAGGAGGGTGATGTTTATCAACAAATGCTTCCTGGCGCAGTTTTCCATCACATTGGTAACACCCTGTGCCCTCTTCACAGCTCCATGACCATGCTGCTTACTTAGTAGACAGCCTCTGGGACTGTGCAGGAACTCAGCTGAAGGATTGGGAGAGTATGACAAGCCTGCTGCTGCAGAAGGACCAGAGTACGTGCTGCCTGGTAGCCGGGGACAGGAACCTTGCATCTCAAGTGAAACCAGAAGAGACTGCTTGCCTGCTTTATAAAAAGCAGCAGTGGGCATGGGGTGGGAGTGGAATTTTAGATGGTGATTGGCTCACATGTCAATTCTGTTTTTGATCCTCCCACCAACCCAGACCTGGGCAATGTGCAGGAAAACACACTGATAGAAATCCTTGTGTCCAGTGCCCGGCAAGCTGCGGAGGGTCACCCGCCTGTGGGGCGGGTCATTGGGAGGAAGGTATGGCATGGGCCAAGTTGGGTTGGTCAGCAGTATTGAAGTCAGATATGTATTCTCTCTCAGTATTCTTAAGTCCTCGTTTAGGGCACTCCATCCGCCCCCAAAGGATTTTTTTTTTCCAGCAAAAAGAAATCTGAAGGGAGCTGCTGAATTCTTTTCTCCTTCCTGGGCAGAAAAGATCATGGGGAGGAGGGATGCACGGACATACCCACTGCACCTGGCATTTTTCCACGTCTTTCACCCCAGAATGACTCTCATTCCAGGGCCTAACTGCTAAAGAACGCAAACTCCAAGCTGATGACAAGGTGAAACTGACTGAACACCTCATTCCCCTGTTGCCCCAGCTCCTGGCCAAGGTAGAGCAGCCCCCATTCCGCACCAGGCACAAGTGGGTAAAAGGAAACAGCCTAGAGGAGGGATGGGAGAAGAGTTGGCAGCCCACATGCACCCTCTTTATCACCACAGTTCTCAGCCGATGCAGAGAAAGTCGCTCCCCTGCTCCAGCTTCTCAACTACTTTGACCTCAGCATCTACTGCACTCGGCGCTTGGAGAAGGTGAGGAGGTGGGAAGATCTGTTTCCTACACCTCACTGCCCACCTGCTAGGGCTGGAGGGATCTACTGTCAACATCTTTACAGGAACCTGGGTTCCAGAAAAATCCAATAAGTCCTTCCTTTCTCTGGCATCTTTTCCTTGAAGTTCATTGCTTTCAGCCCTATTTCTCACCTTCCCACCCATCTCCTCCACACCGTCTTCTCCCACGTTTCTCCCTTTCAGCATCTGGAGCTGCTTTTGCAGCAACTCCAGGAGGTGGTGGTGAAGCACGCAGAGCCAGCAGTGCTTGAGGCTGGAGCACATGCCCTGTATCTGCTCTGTAAGCCTGAGTTCACTTTCTTCAGCCGGGTGGACTTTGCCCGCAGCCAACTAGTGGATCTGCTGACTGACCGTTTCCAGCAAGAGCTTGATGAGCTGCTGCAGGTAGGAGCTGAGGCTGAATGGTGGGACACACCAAATGAGGGTGAGAGGGCCCCAAGACCGGGAGCATGGATGGATGAGTTCTTGGGAAAATCCTGCTGTGGACCTTCTCTCTTCCTCAGTCATCATTCTTGGATGAGGATGAGGTGTACAGTCTAGCGGCCACTCTGAAGCGGCTCTCTGCCTTCTACAAGTGAGTAGCTTCCCTCCTGCTCCCTCACATTTCTGTGTCTGTGGAATTGATTCCTTTGATTCTGCTCCAGCATAATGTTTCCATCTCTCTTCACAAAGTGCTCATGACCTGACTCGCTGGGAGCTCTACGAGCCATGCTATGGACTCCTCCGGAAGGCCGTAGACACTGGAGAGGTTCCTCACCAGGCAGGTAGACAGGCTGGAGATGTGGAAGCAGGAGAGGCATTCTTAAGGATTATTCTGGGTTGCCACCTCTCCCAGGCAGACCCAGTCACAGGGTATAAAGTGGGCACACAGAGGAAGATCTGGTGGGGCTGCCCCCTCCATCCTCTTTTGAAAGGTGGACCAGGCTTCAGTTCCTGGAAACTGTCATCCTCTCCAGTTTTCTAGGAGTCAAGAAGACTGAGGGATTCTAGGAGACCGTGAGTGATATTTTTGCGTAGAATAGCTGCCTTTGGAGTCTGTTTTAAATATCAGTTTATCTCCACCAGAAAAGGGTTTCCTTTTCTCTCTCCTCCACGCTGGGTCTGAGCCCATCAGCCTGCCCATCTCTCCCTCCTCGACTGCCTCCCCTTCACCATCGCTCTTCATTCTCCTGCAAAAGCTCATTTGTCTGACATTTCATGGTTACAGGTGGTCCTTCCAGCCTTGACTCTTGTCTATTTTTCCATTCTCTGGACACTAACCCACATTTCAGGGCCAGATGCTTCCCAGGTGAGTGTGGGTCTGAGCAGGGACTAGGATGGAGGAGCCATGTTGTCTTACTCCTTGTAAGCCATTATCTCTGCAGAAGCAGGTGCTGGATCTTAAGAGCAGAATGGTGGCCTTCTGTGAACTCTGCCAGAGCTGCCTCTCAGATGTGGATCCGGAAATCCAGGAGCAGGTGAGCATTTCCTCCAGAGGGAGGAGGAGGCAAGTGTTGGGGTCTGAGGAGTTAAGCTGGCTTTGTAATTCCAGTCTTATAACAATTCTGTTTTTTAATCATCCTCTTTTTTTTACCAACAGGCTTTTGTCTTATTAAGTGATATGCTTCTCATCTTCAGCCCTCAGATGATTTTAGGGGGGCGGGATTTCCTGAGACCCCTCATCTTTTTTCCAGAAGCTTCTCTCCAATCTGAGCTAGCAAGCTTCCTCATGGACCATGTCTTCCTCCAACCTGGAGACCTGGGCAGTGGTACAGGGACTCTGTGCTTGGGGCTCAGGAGGGTTTGGGGCTTGGCCTGGCTCAGTGATTCAGGGTGGGAGATGTAAGTGTGTGATTGCATTCTGCCTTTGATGGGCAGGACATTCCCAGGATGATCATGTACAGATAGAGCAGCTGCACCAGCGGCGCCGACTCTTGGCCGGGTTCTGCAAGCTGTTGCTCTATGGGGTTCTAGAGCTGGATGCAGCCTCAGATGTTTTCAAACACTACAATAAGGTATAGTGAGACCCCACAGCCACAAAGAACAGGGGACCATGTTGAACAAAGCCATGACTTGAGACACTATGACATCTCAGAAATGAAGAGGGATGGATTTGATGGGATCAGGCTTAAAAAGGGAGAGTAGAAGGGAATGGCAGTAGGAGTTTAGAATAAAGAAAAAAAAGTGAAGTCTGGGGTTGTGGCTCAGCAGTACAGCGTGCGCCACATAAAAACAAATAAATAAACAAAGGTATTGTGTACAACTAAAAAATAAGTATTTTTTTAAAAAAAGAAACCAAAATGACTCAGTAGTAAATAATTATGGAGAAAAAGCTATTAAGACATTCAGTAGAGGGGAAATAGCTGCTTCTTCCCATCTAGAAATCTTTTTTCTCCAACCCACTCCTCTGAACGGGGTAATATAAAAAGGAAAAAAAAAAGAATGGGGGAAGGATCAGTGCTCACTACATACCTAGATGTCTCAACCCACCATTGTATTAATTTCTGTTTACTGAGCACCTCCTATGTACCTGCCATTCCAGGCACTGAGGGCACAGCAGTGAACAAAAAAGACAAAAGTCCTGTCCCTGGGGCTTCCTTTTTAGTGGGAATACATGTGGAGACTTCAGTGCTAAGCGAGAATGGTCACTGGCAGGCCTCCTCCTCCTCTTCACCAAGAATTGGGCTCCAACAGTTTATCCCTGATGTGTTTTTTTTCTTTTACCTAAACTCTGATTTCTTTTGGGCTCTGCACCTGTTGGTTAGAGATGAGGTCTAATCTGAGTTATTTTATGCTTAGATTCAGCAAAACAGAGTGTTTTCCTGTGGTCAAACATAACGTTCTCCATTTCTTCTCATGCAGTTCTACAATGACTATGGTGACATCATCAAGGAAACATTAACTAGAGCAAGGCAGATTGATCGAAGTCATTGTTCCCGAATCCTACTGCTGAGCCTGAAGCAGGTGTTGCTTCTCTCCAGAGGACCTCCCACCTCTGGCATGCCTTCCTGTAGTTCCCCACCTCTTTGTCTACCTTCAGAGAAAGCAAGACATTAAGAAAAGGCCCCTTCCTATTTTGAGTCTTCATACAACAGGCTCCTTCACACCTAGTAGACCCTTAGAAAATGTGCTTCTAACTAACCTGGAACTTTCCATCTCCAACCCATAGAAATCAACTATCAGCACCTAGAACAGCAAAGATGAGGTGATAGGGAATCCCTAATTATTTTTTTCAGTCTGTTCTCTTGCAGCCTTCTTCAGTTACTGTAGATGTCTTTGTTAGAAGGGCTAAGGCTCTGTCTGCTGTACAGTGTCAGGGATCAGGGCAGTGTCCTGGGGGCAGAAAGAGTAAAATTAGGAGATGGCATCCCAAGCCCTTGGGAATTTCTGAGGAGAAAGGAATGTTGTGCTTTTCTAGTGCTGCCCTGTTTTTCCCTCTCCCAACACACCATGTCTCTTGGACACAGCTGTACACAGAACTGCTGCAGGAACAGGGACCTCAGGGCCTGAGTGAGTTGCCAGCTTTCATTGAGATGAGGGATCTGGCCCGGAGATTTGCCTTGAGCTTTGGACCCCAGCAGCTGCACAATCGAGACCTGGTAGTCATGTTGCACAAGTGAGGAAGTGCTGGGTTAGAGGCTGGGTACAGAGAAGGCTGAGAATGTGGCCCTGGATGGGGAGGGTAGGCCATGAAGAAGCAGTAGTAAGGTTGTTGGTGGGCATGTTCTCAGAGATGAGTGGGGATGGGAAGGGCACACTTGGATGAGATATCTCAGCCCTGGGAGGGAAGTGGGAAGGGCCTGTCTTACTAAAACAGTTCTGCCCAATCAAGGGAAGGCATCAAGTTCTCCTTGTCTGAACTTCCTCCTCCTGGTTCCTCGAGTGAACCCCCAAATCTGGCATTCCTGGAGCTCCTTTCAGAATTCTCCCCCCGCCTCTTCCACCAGGATAAGCAGCTGCTGTAAGTTAGAGGGTGGGTGAGCAGAGATGTGGATGCAGAAAGGCTTGGGCAAGAGCAGCCCACCCCAGCCTTTCCGCTCCACCCCTCCTTCAGACTGTCTTACCTGGAAAAGTGTCTGCAGCGTGTCTCCCAGGCACCTGGCCATCAGTGGGGTCCAGTCACTACCTACTGCCACTCCCTCAGCCCTGTAGAGAGTGCAGCAGAGGCCAGCCCTCAGGGTCATCCCCGCTCCAAGAAAAGGCGCATCGAAGGTACAGTGCTAAGGCTGGGCATCGGGTACTCAGCACTGCAGTTCTTTTTTTTTTTTTTAATCTTTATTTTATTTTATTTATTTTCATGTGGTGCTGAGGATCAAACCCAGTGCCTCACATGTGTGAGGCAAGCCCTCTGCCACTGAACCCCAGCCCAGCACTGCAGTTCTGGTTGCTGCTGCTTGGATAATCAGGAAATGGTCTTTGATCTCCTTCAAACCTTTTTTGTCAAATATTTTATCAAGCATCTGGTCACAGCTTGACCTGCTAGTAGTGTGTTTTCTAGCATACATTTTAAAATGTGACTTTTTAAATATTAACAGCTTTATTGAAATATAATTCACATACCATAAAATTTACCCTTTTAAATTGTACACGTCAATGGTTTTTAGTATGTTCATCAAGTTGTGCAGCTATCACCACTATTTAATTTTAGGACATTTTCATTATTCTAGAAAAAACGGTGACCTATAGCAGTCACTCTTCTCCCCATCCTCCCAGTCTTACACAATATCACTAATCTTCTCCCTGTCTCTGAATTTGCCTGTTCTGGGCACCTTATCTAAATGGAATCATACTGTATGTAGCCTTAGGTATCTGCCTTCTTTCACTTAGCATGCTTTCAGGGTTCATCTGTGCTTTTTCATGTATCAGTACCTTCTTTTTTTGTGACAGAACAAGAGTCCGTTGTATGGGTTCACTTTATTTATTTATCTGTTGATTGACATCTGAATATCTTTTTTTTTTTTTTTTACTGTTACATGTGATGCTGTTAAACATTCATGTACAGGTTTTTGGGTGGACATATTTTCTTAGTTCTCCTGAGATGTACCTGGGAGTGGAAATGCTGGGTTATATGGTAACTTGCATTTAAGTTTTTGATGAACTGCCGAACTGTTTTCCAAAGTACCTATGCCATTTTACAGTCCCATGAACAATATTTGAGATTTCAATTTCTTCACTTTTTCTCTGATACTGGTCTTTTTTAATTTCATTCATCTCCTAATGACTGTAAGGTTGTATCTCATAGTTTAAATTTGCATTTCTCTGACTACTGATATTGAGTTTCTTGTATGCACTTATTAACAATTGATCTTCTTTGGAAAAATGTCTGTTTAGATCCTTTGGGAGGCTCTTTGTTTTTTGAGGTGCTAGGAAGCAAACCCAGGGTCTTGTACATACAAGGCAGCCCTCTGTCATTGAGCCACATCTCCAACCCCTTTTGCTCATTCTTCAAGTGAGTTGTTTGTTTTGTTATTGTTGGGTTGTAAGAGTTTTTATATGTTCCAGATATAAGATCTTCTTTTGAAGTATAAGATTGTTGGGTTGTAGGAGTTTTTATATGTTCCAGATGTAAGATCTTCTTTTGAAGTATAGGATATGCAGTAATTTTCTTGAATTCCATGGGTGTTTTTTTCACATTATTAATAGTGTCCTAAGTTCAGAATTTTGATGAAATACACTTAACCTATTTTGCTTTTGCATTTGGTATCATATCATAAGGAATCATTGCCTAATCAAAATATTTATTTTTGTTTTTTCTTCCTTTTTCCTATTTACTTTTTGTTTTTCCTTTTAGCTCTTAATCTGTGCTCCATTTTTTAAAAATCATTTTTTAGTTATAGATGGACATAATGCCTTTATTTTATTTGTTAATTTTTATGTGGTGCTAAGGATGGAACCCAGTGCCTCACACGTGCTAGGTAAGCCCTCTGCCCCTGTCCTCCATTTTTTTAAAATGTTTCTTTAATTGTCAGTGGACCTTTTTTATTTATTTATATGTGGTGCTGAGAATCGAACCCAGTGCCTCATGCATGCTAGGCAAGCACTTCATCACTGAGCCACAACCTAAGCCCCTGTACTCCATTTTGAGTTAATTTTTGTATATTGTGTGAGATAGGGTGTGATTTCTTTTTATTATTTTTTTGCTTTGGGGGGCGGGGTAGGAGTTTTTTGCAGTGGGATCTTGTTGTGTTACTCAGCCTGCCCCCTCACATCCCAAGTGGCTGGGACTATAGGTGTCCACCATTGCACCCCACTTTTAATGTCTTCTGTATACCACCAGAAATTATATTATACACCATTAGGAAACTCTACTTTTATCAATTAACTAATAAACATTAAGGGCCTACTATATACAAGACACTGTGTTGAGTATAGTAGGCCCTTAACGTAACTTCCATCTAATCAGAAAGAGGAAATACATTTCAGAAAAAATCTGAATTATGAACACTCACCAATGAATAGTTGACGGTTTGTACAAATGAATGCTATAGAATCCAGAGAAAGAAAGTATCCTTTTGTTTAGTTGGTCTCTAAAAGGTTTATCAAGAGGGTAGAATTTAAGCTGGAGCTTTAAAAATGAGTAAGAATTATATAAGACAGAGGAAAAATGTGGTCATGAGGGGCTAGCGGAACAGCACGTACACAGACAACATAGAAGGATGTATGTTGGCCAAAGCATAGATGTTTCAGTAGGTTTGTGTAAAGCAGAAGGTCTGCAAAGGTGAGATAAAATTGAAAAGACTGGTTCTGCTGTTCAGTCGGTGGATTCTGAGCACCGTGTGGTGAGAATACAGCAGTAAACACAGACAAATAGTGATAAAAATGCTGTGGCAAAAAAGCAGGAAGGTGAGGGAATGCCTGAGAGGGGGCACAGGAAGGAGAAGGCCTCCCAGAGAACATGAATGTTGAACAAAAACCTGGAAGAGGTGCTACAAGATGCGCTAGGGCACATTAATTTGTTAATTAATGTTGTAACAAACATTAGTTGTTTGAGCATTCAGCAGTGTATGAGGGGGGCAACACCAGACAGGCAGATCAGGAACTCCACTGACTAAGGGTTCCCAAAGGTGTTTGCTGAAATAAGAGGAAGGAAAGTATGGGACTAGTTAAAGTGGAAAATCTAGTTAAAGGTTAGAGGGTGGTTTCTTACTGGTTAAGCTTAAGTTTTGATCTCCTAAATTATGCACATTTACTCTAAATTGGGTTCTGATTTGCCTATGTGGAAATCCAAGGCACTGAAACTGTCTCCATCTAATGGCCTCCCAATTCATTTTTTTTTTTTTTTAGCAGAAGTGAAGGAGGGTTCCTAAAGTATATCAAAATAATAGGGAACAGCCAGTCCAAAGGCCATGAAAGGGAATGCTCCCAGTGTGTTCAAGGAATAGCAGAGAAGATCACTATGGCTAGAATGCAGAGTATATAGGATTTTCAACCAAAGAAGTCACAGGAGCCTAGGGGTATATGGCAGACTAAGGACTTTGGTATTTACTTTGAGTGCATCAGGAAACCACTGTAAGAACATATGGTCTGTGTCTACCAGGGACCCTTAACTGATGATAGAGGGGCAAGCAAGAAGAAAGAAGATTGTTGGAAAAGTTGCCCCACTTGAGGAGAGTGCCCAGATCAGGGGATGGGGGAGGCGGCAAGGAGTGATGGGTTCTGGAAGTATTACTAAGGAATATTTGATAGAATTCCCTGACGAGTTAGATGTTGGATATAAAATAAAAAGGGGAGTTGGGAATGACTCCAAGGACTGGAAAGGATGGAATTGATGTTCTCTGAGCAAGAGAACACTGTGAATGGAGCAGTTTGTGGGGAAACGTCAGGACTTTGGTGCATCCAAGTGCAGATGTGTGGCAGACAGTTGGAGTTCAAGGGAGGGCTAACAGCTGGGGTCAGTTGGAAGTCGGCAGAGACTAGGTGATATTTATAGGCATGAACCTGAAGGACTAAGGAAATGAGTGAAATGGAGAAGAGTAGAAACCTTTATACCATAAGTAGGTTGGGGAGCTTAGGAGGATCTGCAGGAAGGCCCAAAGTTTCCTCTCTTGAGTACAGGTTCATGGATGTGGCTGTATTTTCTACAGCCCTTCAAGTGAACCAGTGGCAGCTCACATTGAGTTGTTAAGTTTCAGTGTACAAAGTTTGCTGTGGAGGAGAGTAAGTGGGGGCGGGTGGACTTTACCATTGACATTGACATTAATGTCCATTGACTGGAAATTTAAAATAGCATCACCTGAGTTTTCTCAGGCAATGGAAACCTCTGGTAAGATCTGTCCATCATCTTCAGTCTTCATGGGAGGGGTCCTCCACTCAGCCTTTCTGTCAAAACTACACTGATATTGTAGTCATATCTATTTATATATCTCTATTTCCATGTGTGTGTCTGTGTCTGTCTGTCCATCTTCCCCCCATCCTCCTCCCGCCTGCTCGTCGCCACCCCCATTTCTTCAGGCTTTCAGAAAATCTTTTTTTTTTTTAAGAGAGAGAAGAGGGGGAGAGAGAGAGAATTTTTTAATATTTATTTTTCAGTTTTCGGTGGACACAACATCTTTATTTTTATGTGGTGCTGAGGATCGAACCCGGCGCCCCGTGCATGCCAGGCGAGTGCACTACAGCTTGAGCCACATCCCCAGCCCCAGAAAATCGTGTCTCCCATTTTCCTATTCCTCCCTGGCCCTCACACATCCACTCTGGCCTCTGATCCCAAACTCTGTTGCCATTTTAAGCTCTTTCTGACCACAGAAATCTGGAACGAAAAGGATCTCAAATGATCTTTGTTGCTTAACTTGGGCCTCTCAATCTTGGCAGACCCAACCCTCTCCCACATTCATCTTGATGAGGTAACTGTTTATCTATGAAATGTACATTTATATCTTTCTATCTTGTTTTTCTAAGCTGTGTAGTAAGCTTTTCTTGGACAAAGCCTAGATACAACCCTACAAGCTTTATACTTTTACACAAAGGACAGTGGGACTCTGTTCATTTTTGAGATGAAACAGAATGAATCATAATAGGTTTTCCATTCTCTTCCTAACTTTCCCTTATTAAATCCTGGGCAGGTCTTGAGAAAGTGAAACAGCCTCACAGAGAGGATGTCTCCTCATCCCAGGAAGAGAATCTGCAACTGCCTAGCCTCTTGCACACACCCATCCTCACCTCCACCACTGTGAAGAGCAGGCCTCTGCTGGAGGAGCTGGGAGAGATGGAAGAAGGCAGCTCAGCATCAGACTTCACCCACGAGTGAGCCAGGGGAGCATCAGGCTGGCTGCTTTTTAGAGTTTCTGTGTGTCCCCCCTCAGGATGCCCTCCACTTGACACCTTGGGTGCTTCTCTAAGGCTTGTCCTTTTATTTTCTTTTTAACTTTAAAATGTATCCCCCTATACTCTTAGGCTTTTCTCCCCTTTGATGCCAGCCACCCAGCCTCCTTGTTTTACCCTTTACTTTTATCCTGTCACTGATCCTGCTTCATTCTTGACAGCCGGCCCCTCTCAGGCCCCCAAAGGTCAAGGTTCTTGGGTACACAGTATTTCCAGACTCCGCACAATCCTTCAGGCCTTGATCATGGCAACCAGCTAACTCGGTGAGCTTTCCTCATCCAATTCTGTCTTTGCTTCACATCTGTCACCCACTCTGAGGGGATTCTCATCTTGGCCAGTGTTTTTCTGCCAGTTCTTTTTGGACTTGCCTTAACCCCACAATACTTCCTTCTAGCATAGTGTGAAAGCCCAGAACTTAAAGAACTGCTTCCACCGAAGCAGGGATGAGAACCGGGAGCCCCACTTCTTGGGTGCCTTTGAGAAATTCTCAGGGGCCCTTAAAGAACAGTTTGAAAACCCCCTCTCTCTCACTGTTGTCAGACTCAGCCTTATGGAAGAGGATGAAGAAGAAGAGCTAGAAATTCTGGATGAATCAAGTGAAGAATGGCAGGATATTGACAAGGTGAGTGAACCCAGCCTTCCCCTCCTCCAGAACTGCAGGCCAGTCAGTGGGAGGAGCACAGGGATTCTCTTCTTGGTCCTGTGGATACCTTTGGCTCTGAATTTTGCTTAGGACTTTCTGAAAGAAACATTGAGAAAAGGAAGGAAAGATTATTACTGCAGACTGCTTTTATTAAAGAAATAAGGAGCCAGGCTTGGTGGTGCATGCCTGTAATAACGTCTGCTCTGGAGCCTGAGGCATTAGGATTGCAAGTTCAAGGCCAGCCTCAGCAATTTAGCAAGACCCTGACTCAAAGTTTAAACAAAATGTATCCTAGTAGCAGAGTGGGTTAAAAATGGCAAAAAGGGTTAGAATAGCACTTCCCTTTCTGTCCCCAAATAAGTATTATTGCCTCTGAACCTTCTAAGAATTGGAAGGAGCCCTAGAGCCAGGGTGGAAGGTCATCAGGCTACCCTTGCAGCCCATTTGGTAATTCTCCCTGACACAGCCACACCCCTCCTCCCTCCTCTGCTAAGAGGTCTGTCCCATCCCTGTCCTTCCACAGTCCCTTCTCTGCCCTGGCCACTCACTTCCCCAGGAGAAGTGTTCCAGTCTAGTGTGAAAGATCTGGGAGCTCAAGGGACCTGAGCACCAGTCCTCAGTTCCATGGCAAGTTAGTTTGTTGCCCCCTCTCAGCCTCCATTTCCTCAGTTACACAAACTACAAAGTACAAGCATCTTGTAGAGAACAAAGGGCTGTGTCTTAGTTCAGGCTACCCTAACAGATCACCATAGACTGGTGGCTTCTAGACAGCATTTATTTCTCACAGCTCTGGAGGCTGGAAGTCAAAGCTCAGGTTAATGAGCACAGTCGTTTCTGGTGAAACTACTGGTGTCCTCACGTGGGGGAAGGAGCAAGCTAGCTCTCCAGCTGCTGCTTCTAATAAAGGCACTACGTGCATCACAAGGGCTCTGGCCTGTGGCCTAAATGCCTCCCAAAGGCATTTACCTCCTCATACCTAGAACTGTGGGTTATAGATTTGAGGGGGACATCATCCCAGATTAAGCCATGTGTGTCTTCTGCTGTCATTCTCTTGCTCACTCCTCTGGGGAAGGGAAAGAACAGAATAGTAGAGGAGAGCAGGGGAAAGGAGGCTGTTCATGCTCAGAGGAGAACCCAGGCAGTGACACTCCATACCAAAGACCAGCAAGCAAGGTCTCTTTCAGAGGCTTTCATTCTCTGGTTCCAAAGCTGAAGGCTCTTAAGGGGCTCAGTAGGCCAGGAGAGAAGGCACTTCTGTCATGCCTGGTGTGTGGTCCCTTGTGCTGTCCTTTTGAGGCTGAAAAAGGAGCTGGTTCCACATGATGGGTAGGAATGGGGAAAGTCTTTTCTGACTTTTGATCCCATTTTCTCTAGCAACCTGGGGACCACTCTTCCTCCAGTGAGCCCGGGCTGGACCTCTTAGACACTACAGAGCTGAACATTGAGGTAGGTATACCCAGAGCAGAGCTGGTGTGCCCTCGAGCAGCACTTTGGCTGTCTCTGGAGCTTTAGGAGGGGAAGTTAGAATTTTTTTTTTTTTTTTTTTTTTTTTTTTTTTTTTTTATTGTTGGTCGTTCAAAACCTTACACAGTTCTTAATACATCATATTTCACAGTTTGATTCAAGCGGGTTATGAACTCCCAACTTTACCCCGTATACAGATTGCTGTATCACATCAGTTACCCTTCCATTGATTCACATATTGCCTTTCTAGTGTCTGATGTATTCTGCTGTCAGTCCTATTCTCTACTATCCCCCCTCCCCTCCCCTCCCCTCCCCTTTTCTCTCTACCCCTTCTACTGTAAATCATTTCTTCCATTTGTATTATCTTGTCTTACCCCTCCATTACATATTTCTTGATATATCATATTTCACATTTTGATTCAAGTGGGTTATGCACTCCCATATTGCCCCTTATACAGATTGCAGATTCACATCAGTTTCACTTCCATTGCTTTACATATTGCCATCCTAGTGTCTGTTGTATTCTGTTGCCTTTCCTATCCTCTACTATCCCCCCTCCCCTCCCCTCCCCTCCCCTCTTCTCTCTCTACCCCCACTACTGCAATTCATTCCTCCCCCTTGTATTTATACACAATGGAGTATTACTCTGCATTAAGAAATGACAAAATCATAGAATTTGGAGGGAAATGGATGGCATTAGAGCATATTATGCTCAGTGAAGCTAGCCAAGCCCTAAAAAACAAATGCCAAATGTCTTCTTTGATATAAGGAGAGTAATTAAGAACAGACTAGGGAAGAACAGCACAAGAAGAAGACCATCATTAAACAGGGTTGAGAGGTGGGAGGGAAAGGGAGAGAGAAGGGAAATAGCATGGAAATGGAACGAGACCCTCAGGTTTATACAAAATTACATACAAGAGGAAGTGAGGGGAAAGGGAAGTTAGAATTTTTAGCTGAGGATGCAGCCTTCTGGTTGCACTTTGGTCTGTTGCTGTGACTTCACATGTCCTTTTATCCTTCTCCTTACAGGATTTCTGACAGGACTCTGGGCCTCTCCCCATCTCCATCTTCCCTAACTGAAGCACATGACCACTTGGAAAAGGAGAAAGAAACAAAATAAAGCCTCTCAGGCCCCAGCCCTGGCCTTTGGAGAGTTGGCCTTGCCTTTCTCACCTACCTTTCCTGATGGTTATGGGTAGAGAAGCCATGAGCCCCTGTCCTCCCTGATGCACCATGGCTCTGTCCCTCTGTCCATTTTCTATTTGGAGTGGGGTGGGAGGTGTCACCTCTTTAGTGGAGAGGTACTGCCTCCATGCATTTAACGAGTCCCTGGTTTTCCTGTTGGGACTCCTTCCCCAGACTCCTGAGCCTTGGTGATGAACTCAATAAATGTGTTTGAATCAGCAAGTTCCTAGGTGTGACCTGAGATTGTCACAATGATGGAGGGTCAGGTTTTTTGGATGCCTGGTGCCATGGCCTGTGTGCAGGTGTGTCACCCCTCCCCCCATGTGCTCGGTCTACAGGCTCTCAAGGATGTATTGCTCAGTTACTGAGAGACAGACAGTGGTGGGCAGAGCCATAGGGAGCAATTGAGCGGTTGAGCTGGTAGCAGCAGTTTCATCTAAGGTGAAAGAAGATGATGCTGATAAGCAGACAGGGTGGGGACCTTGTGAAACTGCCTGTCACTCCCCCTGAGGCCCAGCCCCAGCCCAGCTGTGTATGTTGGCAGCCTTCACCCAGGGGTTCTTTACAGGATAATTTCATCTCCTCATCCCAGAGACACCTGCCATAATTTGGAATTTTGTAGAATCAGAGTAGCTAAGAGTGAGGAGGAAACAGAAGTTACTGTAAATGCCCAACCCCAAATGCAAGTCCTGGACACCACCTTCTTCCCTCACCTTCCCCAGCCAGTTCTTCTGCACAGCCACATGTTCTCCAAATCGTACCTCTGGTCTGTTCTCACTGCCATCAGTGTCTCTCACCTAGATTGCCACAAAATAGCCTCAGGAACTGCCTCCCTGGAACACCGACTTGCTGGTTCTTGTTCTGCCTCTCAATAGCACAGGACCTCTCTTCTCTTCCCTTTGATAGTCAATTGCATATATGATGATGTGGGTTGCTTTGGTTTTACGGCTGGCTTTTGTGGTTTGAGGAACCCTTCCACCTCTCCTTTTAGATACAATTTCCAGTCCTTCCTAATCTCAGAGGGCTCTTTAGTTACAGATTCTCCCTGTGGTCCTCCAAGCTGGACACAGCCAACCAGCCAGTGGCTGTACAGGGGAAAACAAAAAACCTGATTTCTGGTGATGGAGCCTCTCAGCCCGACCATTTTTGCATCCTTCCCCTTCCTCCCTCCTTTTCCTGCCACACACTCCCAAGTAAAAGCTAGAATTTGGGTATGAGTCTTAGAAAGAGCCTGGCAGTGCCCTGGGGCAGCTAACCCACTGGAGAGCTAGGCCTCTGTCCAAGTGGAACAGTTTCAGGAGGAGGGGCCTTTCCTGGGATCTTGGTTTTCCTGGGAAGACATGGAGGTCAACCCAGAAGGGGAGATTCCTGAG
Organism: Ictidomys tridecemlineatus; assembly: GCF_052094955.1. Classification (NCBI taxonomy): domain Eukaryota; kingdom Metazoa; phylum Chordata; class Mammalia; order Rodentia; family Sciuridae; genus Ictidomys; species Ictidomys tridecemlineatus. Next base: position 115,530,381 of record NC_135486.1, read on the forward strand.
GAATTTAAATACCAGCCAAGCTAAGGCACTTCAGAGGTCAAAAGAGAAACTTGGAGGCTTTGTAAAACGACATCCTTGTGCAGCCAGACAGCCCAAGGTGGTGGATTGAGCCCCAACCTCAGAATCTGCCCAAGTTTTATACCATGCTCCCCAAACCCTCTGATACTCTTCTTTGGTTGGATCTAGTATGGGCTCTGTGGTTGCTCAGTTAACAGAATACCGTGGGAATGATGCTGTGCCAGTTTGTGGGCTCAAATTTTAAAGAAACTGGTAGTTTCTACTTCCTGTTTCCTCCAATGATCAGTCTTCAATCCTTGCCACGATTCTGTGTGCCCATGTGACGAGGCCAAGGCCATGTGCAAGTTCTCCAGCAGCCCTCGCTGAGGTTCTACCCGACATCCATCAGCTGCCAGACATGGATTATGATTCCAGCCACAGCCTTTGAAGTTTCCCCAGCTAAGCCATCTTTCCTGTGTCCTTTCCAAGTTTCTGAGCACAAAATTCATGAGCCCAGTAAGAAGGTGATTGCTTACACTACTGAGTCTAATGGGGTTTGTTGTGTTGCCATGGTAATGGGAACAGAACTTGAGTTCCATGACTCCAAAAATTTAGGAATCTTTATTACAAATTTGACCTAAAAGAACATTTGCTCCTTATTTTGTACATTATAATACCCATTTGAAATACATTGGGTGAGTTAATGAAGTAAGTGTCTTTAAAATATTTATTAGTTAATAGTACAAAATATATTTTTGCTCTAAAAATATGTTTTCCTGAAAGCAAAGTGAGAAACATTTTTAAATCATAGTTTAGCACTTTCTGAAATTCCAATTGAAAGCTCAAGAGTGCCTCTCAAGATAACCCCACAGGGGATAGGTGCCTCTTCATATTTACCACTTCAATAGAGAAGTTCAAAGCCCACTAAAAGCCTTCATTTGGGAAACTCACAAATAGGTTAGATAAGTGATTTCCAAGTGCAAATAGCAGCATTCTTACAGGGGAAACATATTTGGTATCTCAAAGCCAGTACATCTGTGGCATGGAAGCCAGAGTCTGGTAATGGGCTCTGGGTTTGCCTCTCTTCCCTCAGGATTTTAATCTTACTAGAGATGAACCATGATCCTTCCAGTGAAGGCACAGTGTCACTAAATAGTTGTGAAACTTAACTTCATTGTGTTTTTTTCTTAAGTTAGAATTGAGCATTTCTCCTGCACAGCCATGGGTGTTACCACCTGGGTCTCAGCCCAACTTGCCAAGTTCATTGTTGCCCCCTGCTGGCTGGGACATTCAGGCCCAGGCCACACTTGACCTTCCAGCCCCAGAGGCCAGCTCAGAAGGCAATGCAGATCTCTCATGGCGTAATGAGTGACGCCAAGCAATGCTTTTCCAGGGTCTGGCCTGCTGCATGTCACATTCTATTATTCCAATACTGGGTAATAATTATCTTCTTTAACCTGTGTCTGTTGTGATGAGCTCCGCCAGAGGTGAGTTGTTGGTATTACCTGAATTACAACATGAAGAGATGTTTTTTTTCTGGATGGCTGAGGAAGTTTTTGGCATGCAAGACTTTGTAATGCACCCCCATCTTTGAACCCCAGGATTGCTAGCCCAGGAGTCATGAGATAAAAGGAGAATGTATGCCTTGATCATGAGAGAAGAGGCAGTGGCCAGAAGGGAAAGGTTTCTTTTCACACACAGACGTTTTGAAGTCTCCCTTGATGAACTCTTTAGATCCTGCCCTGGAGACAGGGTGAAATAATGCAGTCCCAGAAGGATTCACAAAACCAGCCTCTAGAGCAGACTCACTAGTGGCCGACCCTTAGTGTTGCCAAACTAGGGCAGCATAGAGAAATAGCACCAAAGAGCTGAGGTCAGGAAGGAACACGGAACACAGGAGAGGAGTGGAAAACTTGGCAAAGACAAAGGGGAACCCAGGCTCCAGGGAAACTTGAAGGCAACTGCATTTAGTTCACCTCAGCAGATTAGAACCAATGAAGAGGTCAAATGATGTGTGTGAAAGCCACAAAACTGTCCCTGTTAGTGCAGTAGCCTCCCTGTCAGAGCCTAGGAAAGTGGCCTGACCTAGTGATGGATAGGCACAGTTCATGTCCCAGCTTCACTCTGGGATCGAAGACTGCTGTTTATTGACACAACCTTGTAGATCAGTTTTTAATTTTAACTGTGTGGAACAAGAAGCTCAGCAGAGTGGTTAATGTTGTGGGTTCTGGAGCTAAAAATTTTGTCAGTTGTTTTTGGCCTTGGGCAAGCCATATCCCTCATAAAGTGTTTGTTAAAGCATGAACCACTCAGAATAGACTTAAGCATGTAATACACACTCGGCTATTAACTCTTATTTATGTTACTTTAATAAAAGGTAAAATGTAATTACAAATATAAGATGGAAAACGTGATCTTTTCACAGCATGTAAAACAGGCAAAAATAAATGTAGCTGTTATGAATCTCAAACTACAAGCTCAGATGAGCAGAAATGAAAACTATTTTCCTCTATAATTTCAAGCTGTTCTCCTGCCCAGATGGTGGAAGAATTAACTCCTGATTCTTCCAGCTTCCATTCTTTTTCCTAAGGTGGTGTCAAATGCCAAGGCATGTGGGGGAGGGAAGCAGCCTCTGGTCCTCTGCCCACACAGCCTGCGCCCTCGCTGTTCCTGTGCCAGATGTGGCCACAAGAATCTGCCCAGCCTCCCCACAGCAGCCCTGCCTCTCCACAGTCCTTAATGGCTCCCAGTCTGCCCTCCTGAACTCAGAGCTGCCCCAGCCACGGCTTCCCCACCTGCCCACTCTTCCCTGTCTTCTCCGAGATTCCTGGAAGATGTCAGGCCTTTGAACAAAAAGCCAGACTAGTCAACACTCTCTGCTTCACTTCCAACCTGTCTGTCACAACCCTGCAGAAGCCAAGGCATCTTCCTCAGAGAGAGCTCTGTTTGAGAGGAAGCAAAGGAAGAAGAAATACTAGGGAAAAGCACAACTGATGATTACTTCAGAAACATCCTGTTTCAAAAGTTTTAAGAAGGAAGGGACCAGACATGGTGACATGCTTCTGTAATCTGAGCAACTTGAGAGTCAGGCAAGCAGATCAAAAGTTCAAGGCCAGCCTCAGCAATGTAGCAAGACTCAAGGTAACAATGAAAAATTAAAAGGACTAGGGATATAACTCAGTGGAAAAACACCTGGGTTCAATCTCCAATACTGCCCCCCACAAAACAATCCTGGCTTTGATCTGCTGGGAAAGTGCAATAAAGATCAAGTTGTGTATCGTCATATCTTCCACACAAGCCATAAAGAAAACTCACCCCAGTGTCTTGGAGAGAATGGGCTGAACTCAAGGAATGTCTCATACAGAAGCCTTCCCTGAGGGCTGAGCCAGGCTGGGCAGGGTCCACCTACAGTGACCTACTCAGTCCTCTCAAGCACACTGTGAAGCAGACAGCACCCTCCCTGCTGAGATCGAGCATCTTTGAGAGGTTAAGTTGCTTGGCCTGTGGATGTGCAGCTCTGCCTGGAGTCGTGGCCATTTCTAACATTCATGGCCTAACTCTACACACTGAGCCCAAGCCCGTTTCACCTCAGTAGGCCTCAGACTGTGGCTGCAAGGATTTCACCAAGAAATGTCTGGGCAAGAGGTAGTCAGTGTCATTTTGCCTGTACTGTGGGCCACAAGGTGGGGAGGCAGCAATGCCAACCTGATGACATAGGGCTTGCTTACATTGTTTGGCTTAGGACCTTTTGTGTTTCTGGAGTTAAAATTCTGGAGAATGTTCAGGAGTAGACAAGAAGTTCTGAGACCATGAGCCCTCAGGCCAAAAGTACTCACCTGGCTCAGACCTGCTGTTACCATCACAAACATAGAATATTCTAGTGAGGACCATTGAGGACCAGGTGGTATTAAACAGGAATGAGCAAGTCAATGGCGAGATTAAGAAAGAGGAGCCAAAATAGACTGTTTTTAAGAACTCATTTTCTGATAGAGGTGACATTTTGAAATGGTTAGGCAAGAGCCTGGTTAATAAATGGTTTGCTGGCGTCTGGCATTCCACCTAACATGCTCTGCAGCTGTTTTATGCCACCCCCAAATAAGGGCACTTACTAACCTCTCCATAGAGCTTATGGAGAAACCTCCTATTTTATCTCGTTTGAATCTTACACAGTGAAAACTTACTGAAGGAACAACATGGCTTCCAAGATTGAAATTTCAAAACTGAGAATGTTGGCGGGTCATTGGCTTCCTGCCATAACTTTAAAACCCATCAGTAAGTTCTGAGCTCTTCTTGTGCACTTTGTTCAGGTGGAGATCAAAAGAGAATCTTCCTCTAGGTCTTAGAGTCAACCAGTGAAGACCCTCAGGGCTGCTGAGAGCCTGGCTGTGAGTGACTGCCCTCCTGTGACGGGCTTGGAGAAGGAAGCACTCAGGCTGAGACAGCTTCCTGGAGCCAGGTCGTGCAAAGTAGGCTGGATCCCAGCAGGTGGAAAGAGTGTCCAGAAGGGAGGTTGAGGCCAGCAGCTCAAGAGATGCCCCAGATGCCCCGCACCTACATGGCTGGGACATGCTGAGGTGGGTCATCTCTGTCCAGGTCTCAACCCCGACATCTGGGCTCAGTATTTCAAGAAATGGTAACAGCAGGTCTGAGCCAGGTGAGTACTTTTGGCCTGACCAGACCAGAACAGTGGGGCAACTGGTCTGGAGGCACCTGTGAAGGCCAGTTAATGGGCCACAGGTTAAGGATGAGATGAGTTTGCCCAAGGGCCAAATCGGTTTATGGCCATCACCACAGGATTAAAAATGCTGAATCTAGAACACACAGGCCAAACCTCAGAGCAGGACAGGGCTGTCTCTTTAATCCTCACCACACCTGAACAAAACAGTCCTCAGACCAGGTGTGGGCCAGCCCCAGATTCATGCTCATAGCACACAAAGCTTTCTGACCCCTGGAAAGAGTCACCTGTCACTGCATATATAGCCTAGTCAGCATGCTTTCGTAAAAGAACACACACAGGACAGGGATTTGAAGCAACACCTGGTGGGAAGAGAAAACAAAAGTGGAGGCCAGAAGGGGTCTCTCATTGCCCCCAATCCTCCCTTGTGGCCAAGGGCCAGCATGTTCATGTCACTTCCAAACGACGACAAAGGTATGCTGGTGAGGTACGAGGCGGGGAAAGGCAAGGGGGAAACAGGGCCAGATCATGGAGGGCCTTCGAGTTTTGGGCTCTGGATGATATAGGGTCTGAGCTAGGAAGGGCAGTGGCCTGTGTGACATGGGTTCTCAAGGGTCACACTGGCTACTGCAAAGAGAGCTTGCTATCGGGAGGCCACGGGAGATGCAGGGAGACGGGCTAATTCTACATTACTTGTGCTCATCCGGGCAGATGGCTTGAGTTAGCTATTTGATCAGGATGGGAAGGTGAGTGTCCTGGCATGTTGGAGACAAATGAGAAGAGCCACAGGTGACAATGCTTTGGGTCCAAGCAGCTGAAAGCTGGGTGCCCTGCACTGTAAAGAAAGCAGTAGAAGGGGTGGAGCTCCAAGTGGGACAGGTTAAGTTCAGCCCTTGGGCATCCAGAGACTGCGCCAGGGCTGAGGAGCTCAGGAGGGTGAGCTGGGCAGCATATTTAAATGTGGACAGTGGCAAACAGAGCATCCAGGGGCCACCTCAGATGTGTAATGGCCCAGAAGCCCTTGGGCCACTAGGCCTGGCTCCTAGGTGGTCTCCCCACTGGCTTTCCTGCTTTCCCTACCCTTTATCTAGGCAGGTCAGAGCCTTGTTCATCATCAATAGCCAGGTGTCCCCTGTCCCCAAGAAAGAGCTACTGCTCAGCATCCCCTGTAGCACCCCTCTTCCCTCTCCCTGAGGGTCTGGCATAGCCAGCATCTGTGCCATTACAGGATCTGAACCACCCCACCCCTCTCATGGAAACACAGTTCTTGGGGACAAAGGAAGCTCTGTCACTGTCACTTTAAGGGGGGAACCCATCACCCAGTGTTAACCACCTCTGGAGGAAGGCATCGGAGAAGGAAGTGGGGCTGGGCTCTGAGGAGCCCCTGTCACCCAGGCTGCTGACAACATGAAAACTTCTTTCAATGAGAAGAGGATCACCTGGGTCATCCCGGCAGCCCCCAGAGCCTGGGCAGCCAGGGACTCATGGCTGGGCCCACGCCTCTGGTCCTGCTCTGGGCACTGCTGACCCTCTGCATCTCTGCAGGTGAGTGGAAAAGCCAGAGAGATACAGAGGCCATGGGGCAGGGACCATGGTCAGTGATCAGTCCACTGATCTTCCTGTCCCTATTCCTCAGGGACCCCCGAGGTGTGGGTGCAAGTCCAGATGGAGGCCACTGAGCTCCCAACCTTCACTGTCCGCTGTGGGTTCCTTGGGTCTGGCTCCATCTCCCTGGTGACTGTGAGCTGCGGGGGGCCTGATGGTGCTGGAGGAACCAGTCTAGCTGTGTTGCACCCAGAATTTGGAACCAGGTATTGGGCCCCTGTCCGCCAGGCCCACTGGGAAACCAAAAGCAGCATCTCCCTCACTCTGGAAGAGTCAGCGGCCAGAAGCCCTTGGGCCAACACCACTTTCTGCTGCAAGTTCATTTCCTTCCCCAGTGGCTCCCAGGAAGCCTGTGGAGACAAAGGTGGGACTGGGGAGAGGCCTGTGGCACAGGGAGGGCCTAGGCACTGGCTGCCCATCTGACACCCCTGTCTCCAGGACTCCCAGCTCCCTCTCCAGCCCCCATTCTTCGGGCAGACCTGGCCGGGATCTTTGGAGCCTCAGGGATCCTCCTGTGTGGCTGCATCTTCGTCCTACACTTCATACATCGGCAGAGGCATCGGTGAGAACCAGTCCAGGCTGTGTCCCTGCATCACTGGGCTAGTGACACTCTGCCTCTGACCCCTCTTCTCCCTCCCAGGTCTGTCGCTCAGCTTCAGCCACCCCTCTCCAGCGCCTGGGCCCAGAGGAGAACTCAGGTGAGACTTGGGGGAAGCTCAGGTGAGACTTGGGAGGAGAGGCTGGAGCTAGGCCTAGGAATGGAACCCTATTTGACCCTCTTTCCATTGTCCACAGGCCACCAGTCAAACCTCCCTGAGCAGTCTCCACCTCCCCAATACCCCCACCACCCTCTGCCCAGCAGCTCCGAACATGGGGCACCCCCACCAGCGACTGTCCCAGTGGGCATTGCTCCCCATTCACACTGCATGCCAAACCCAGGTACCTGTCACCCGTGGGTCCCTGCTGGCCACTCCACACAGCAGTTTTATCTCTGTTGAGAATGGACTCTATGCTTGGGCAGGAGAGAGGCCTCCCTGCACTGGCCCCAACCTCAGCCCTTCCCCTGACTCTTTGGGGCCCAGGGTCATGGAGGGGTACTCGGGAGTTTGATGAGAGAGGTTCCAGGTCAGTTTGGTCTCCCTTCCCAGGCCTCGGGGACCCCTTTCTGCTGCGTATCTGTGTCCCAGGCACCCGCTATTTTTTCCACATCATGTTTTATTCTTAACCTTCTAATAAGTGTCTCACAAACCTAGCCAGGGCCCCCCTCGATGCGGATGTGGTCAGTGTGTGTGCACATGTGGGCACAGGTGTGGGTATGTGTAGTGACAAAGTCCCACTCCAGGTTACTTCCTGTTTTGTACATGTCACCTTCAGGCGATGTCAGTGACTGTCAATAAAGCAGTTCCTCTGACTTGGTCTTGGCTGGTCTCTTCTTATTTGGGGGGCTAAGGGATTAGAGGTACTTTCAACCTCTGGGAGGTAGAAGCCAGAAGGGGACAGTGGCTCAGCATGGAGGCTGGAGGGGTCTCCTGGCTTGCGGACCTTACTGAGATAAGAGAATGAGGGTCTGGGAAGATGGATTGGGGGTTTGTGACGCCCTGGATGGACCAACTCAAGCCCCACCACACTGGCTGCTCTCTAGGGCAGAAGCAGGAATTTCTGGGCTTCAACCTGAAGCAGGTCTCTATGGTCTGACCTGCCTCCCTAGGTCAGATGCCCCGGGTGGCCTGCGGTGAGACCCTGGTGCCTTCTTCTACTGAGCTGAACTTCAGAGGCAGGGGAGGGGGAATGTTTGGGGAGACCTACCTCAGCTCCCCACAGTCACATCCTCCAGGTCCTCCCCTATTACCAGGGCACCAGGCACTGCTCCCGAGTGGCCACTTGGGCAGGCAGACAGGCCTTCACAGATGCAGAGACTGAACACAAGCTCAGCTACCCTTGAACTGTCCCACCCAGGGGCCAGCCTGGGCCTCCTCAGGCCTTCACAATGGTGAGAGTGCTCTGTAAGCTGCAAGTCTCCCAGGAGCATGACAGTTTCCCTATGGCAAGGGGCAGTATGTCCCTGAACCCCCAGCCAGGGTGAATGCTAGTGGGGGCACCTGCACAGGATCCCGTCCTTGGAGCTGCTCAGTAGGGTTGGGGGTCCCAGGCAGTGCTGGCTGCTGGCCTCTCTCTGCTCAGGGAGGCCTGCCCAGAGGCTGAGTCCAGCCATAGCTTCTTCCAGGAGGCCAGCTCCCTGCTCAGGCTTGCTCTGATGTGGCCCTCCCTGGACCAAGCCCTATCTAGCCCCTGGCCCCACACTGCTGGGAAGTAGGTGGTCAGGCTTACCCTTCTCCACAGGATGTTATCTTTTCCTTCGGGAAGCCCTCAGCACTGGCCCAGACAGTTCCATGGCCCCTCCAGGGCTGGGAGTTCAAGGGAGAGAGGAAAGGGCTACAGAAGAGGTCCCTCACAGGTCCCTAAGAGGGAGGACCTGGTAGGGAGATATCTAGCGGGGAGGGAGTCAGTTAGGGCCCAGCAGCCCTGAACCTTGTCCAAACCTGGGGCAGGAGTGTGGGGCCATTATAGGGCTTGTGGGGTCTCACAGGAAGCTTGGGTCTCACACTTATCGCTCTTGAAGTAGATAAAAAGGGTTGAGGACACCTAAGGGGCATGAATACTGCCAACAGCCTAGTCCCAAGCACCAGAATGCTTTGCTCTCCAAGATAGAAGTGAGAGGGGAACTCTGAGGGCTTCCCCAGCCCATGGAGTCAGGGAGAACCCCCTGGCCTGGGAATGGCTTCCACCAACTCAAGGCCATACGCAGCCTGAACCCCATGGTGCTCAGAGCTGAACACCTGGGGACCCAGGAAGTCTTCCCATAGCCAGTGGCTCCCCACTCCCCATTCCAAGCGCCAGAGTCAGCAGCACACAGAAAGGCCCCTGAGAGCTGAATGGTGCATGCATGGTGCTCTGGGACAAGCTGGACTACAGACCCAGGGTCAGCAGTCCGCAGATCCCTTTTGCTGAGCCCTGTCCATTCAGTATATGAGGGCTGAAAGGTGACCCACACAAAGGGATAGAACTGAGGCTAAGACCTCCACTTCCTCCCTCCAGCTCCCCAGGTGTCCAGGAGAATGCCTACCTTCCTGCCATACCCATAAAGTTTCAGCCTGACCAGACCTGGGTTTAGATCCCTGGTTACTCCCACTCGGTGACCTGAGTGGCTCACCTAACCTCAGGAGACACTTGTCACTCTTAAAGTAGATAAAAAGGGTTGAGGATGCCTAAGGGGCGTGAGGACTGCCAGCAGCCAACTCTCAAGCACCAGACACTCTGCCTGGACTGGCTTCATCAGGATGCAGCCACCCAGGGAGTAGGCATTTTCAAAAGAGCCATTGAACAGATGAGAGCCTGGGGTCCAGAGAAGCTCAGGAACCTGTGCAGGGTCACAGCACTGAGAAAGGGCTTTTGGGGGAAAGACACTAAACTGCATGCTGCTTCCAGGTAGGCAAAGGCTGCAGCCAGCTGGCTGGGTCCTCCGGAGGTAATAACAAGGACCACAAGATGGCACTTTATCTTGGCTGCACGTCTTCACTAGGCCACCACCACCACCAGGTGGCGAATAACACTGTTACAGAGGGGCCAAACAGTCCCCAGAGGGCCAGAGTGCGAGGGCCCAAGACACCAGGCCCCAGCGAGGTCCCAGCCTTGGATGCCCTGATGCTAGGAGGAAGGCTGGCAGGGATAGAATGTGACCTTCCTGCATCCCTGACCTGACTCCACAGGCTCACCCTCCCCTTGCCACAGGCTAGCCTAGCAGCCCACTCTGGAGGCCAGGGCCAAGTTCAGACCCCCAGGCCACCCCCAGCCACTGCTGGGGACTGCTGCCTGCCCATCAGCTACCCCTTCTGCCAATACAGGTCACGCTGGTTCCACAGGACCTGCCCACCTGATCATCTGCCTGAGATAACCCTGAGCCCTCTCACTCAGCCCAGCCCCTACCACTCTCAGTCTCCCAGTCCTTGTCTTCCACCCCCCTCCAACCCTGCTCTAAAAATGTCATCAGTTTACTGATGGCTGGAATCCTCCTCCCCATTCTAGTCCCTCTGCCTGTCCCCTATAGCCCAGAGCCAGCCCAGGCTGCAATTCTGCCTTATCCTTTCCCTTCCCACCTACTCTGATGGAGTCCCTGGCCCTTCCCTGGGCCACAGCCCAGCAGCCCAGTTCCTGCCCTCCAAGTAGCCCCTGCCCAAGCCCTCTTGGCTGCAGGTCCTCACCTGCCACCAGCTTGTACCAGCCCCCAAGCCCTCCTTCCCCCACTAGCTGGCCCCTCCAGGGGATCATCCTGGAAGAGCTGCAGAACTAGGGACTACAACCATGAGCCGAGCATGTGATATCAGGCCAATGACCAGCCCTGAGGGTGTCTACCACTGCCCTGCGCTGTCCTTGGGGCCTCAAATCTGGCTCTGTGGAATCCAGCCTACTCACAAAGTAGCCAGGAGATCTCAATAGTGAGTGTCAGGGGACAGAACCTTTGAAAAACAAATCTGACTGAGGCAAGTGTGGGGGTAGGGGGCACAGTCAGGTGGAGATGCAGGGGACACCAGAGGGTAGAGACCAGGCTGGAGGTGGAGGAACCTCCCAAGGAAAAAACCACCAGCTGTGCCCCTAGTCTCAAGACACAGACAAATGCTCAGGACATTAGTCTGTTGGCACAACCATGGGGTGGTGAGGAGCCAGAGGTCCAGAATCTCAGGTTCCAGCCAACCCCTGAAGGAAGGGGGTCAGGGACACATGGAATTTCCATGGAAATTTGTTTCCAAAAAGGCTTCATTTCAGAATCTGGGAAATACAGAAAGTGGGGCCACCTGGAGGAGAGTCCAAGGTCTACTTCTTGCTAAGCCACTGACTATTGGAAGGGCTGGGGGCAGGGATTGAAGCCACAGTAGCCTCACCCTCTGAAACAGAGTCACATTAACTACCACTAGAAAAAATGGGTAGGAGAGAACTACATGAGCCTGGCCCTGCCCAGCCCCCACCACACTCGCTCCCCAGAAGGGCAAAACTCACATTCAAGACAGAGGTGTCCAGCTGTGATTTCCAGACAAGAGGGGTACCTGTCCCCAAGATAGCAACATCCAGGATGGCAGCCAATGGGGAGGAGCATGGGTGGTGGGGAGAAAGAGGAAACCAACCTGTCAGATGGCCTCAGAGGCTGGCCAGCAAGGCACCTGGCAGGGGGCTCATAAAGGGAAGGAACAAGGCCCATCGATGCTCTGCCCCAGTGGCCCTGCCAGCCCCTTCCCCACCTCCTCCTGCAGAAATGACTACTACTTCCAAGGTACCAGGCACAGGGCTGGGTGCCGGGAGACTGGAGGAGGCAAGTCAGGTCTCCTGTGGTCTATGTTCAAGTGGAATGTCAATGAGCAGACCAACAGCATTGGAAATGTCCTAAGGAAAAGGGGGAATGATGGGGCATCTCTGGAGCAGATGAAATTCCAAACAAGCCCTGGAAATTGGCGGGAGGAGCCTAGGCAAAGACTGGGGAGACCAGGGGAAGTCCTGGGCAAAGGCTCAGAGGCCCGGAGGGGCTGGGCATTGCCAGGGTTACAGGAAGTCAGTGTGTGTGAAAGGAGAGCAAAGGGGAGGGAGCAGGAAGTGCAGAGAACCTGCTCCTCCCAGCAGCCATCTGTCAGGCTAAAGGGCTGCATTTAGTCTCTGCCCATCCTCAAACCCCCAAACTGAAGGCCCTCCAGCTGCACAAATCCCCTCTGTGGAGCGCCGTGGTTGCAGGCCCTGACTTCTCTATTGGAGGAGGACAGGAGGACAGGCCCAGGGGGCCTCACACACCCCTGAGCTGGAAACATATCCTCAGGGGGATTCAACTGGTCCACGGTGCTAAAAGCGACATAGTGACCTGCCCACCTGACCAACTGCCTGAGATAACCCTGAGCAGGCTACACAGTAACAGCAGCAGGGCCTGACCCTTCATGTATCCCACAAAGTTACCCTGAGCCTGTTCTGGGAAAGTTCTGTACCCCCAACAGCAGGTCCACAGCAGCTGTGATTAGGTTCCAGCCCCTGCTTGAGAGACACAGCAATCATGTGACCATCAGCCAATAGCTCACAGTCAGTGGGGCAAGGCCAAAAGAGAACCCCCAGGTCAGCTCTGGGAGGGCAGGCCACCTTGGATAGCCAGTGGGTCCCTTACCTTCTCCTCTGCCTGCCTTTCCATCTGGGACCCATTCAGCCAAAGTTCCCATGCCTCAGTTTCCCTGTGGGTACTCTGGAGATAACAGTGCATCCATCAGAAAATGTGAAGCTGGGAATGAGGCAGTGGGTGTTGAGAGCCCGGATCAGGTGGAGGGGGTCTCGTGAACATGGGAAACCTGAGGAGGGTTAGGGAAACAGAAGCAGAGAGGCCAGGCTGCCTGTGTGGCCCCAGGGGAAGCACGAGAGAGTACACTGGGATTAGCAAAGAGGCTGAGGAGAAAAGGGAAGTTGCTCTGAGCTCTTCAACTCAAGGAAGCCAATGCACTTCCTCTAGTGCAATCATGTCTTCCTGTTCCCATTGTCCCTTCAGCAAGCACATGCCACCTCATCCTGGGTTGTGGCCCAAGGACAGGGCCGCCTTGCCATTGACCACAGGGAGGCTCTTCTGCAACAGAGGAAAAGAAGAAGCCAGATTAACAAAGGAAGTGCTGGTCACCCAGGGAGGTGGGAAGGACTCCAACCTCCTGCAGTCCTCTGAAGGGTCTGGCTCTGGCTCCTCCACAGGCCTCCACTCCTGTCCACACAGCTCTGCTGTCTCATCCCCTGGAGGACGGCAGACCATGGGTTGTGTCCTGCTTCTGCTGCTGCTGCTGCCAACAGCATCCCTGAAAGCTGGTGAGTGGCCAGGATGCCCCTAGTGGGGCTCTGCCTAAGCCACAGAAGGGGCTGGTGGTAATGGCTGGGCATATGCAGAGGGGTAAGTTGGAGAGGGCAGCCAAACTCCCACCCCCAACAAGGAGGTAGACATCCCATGTGTGGGTCCACCTCAACCCTTCACCCTCTTTCCTCCTCCAAGCCTAGAGGGGGGCACCGGAGGGACAGCCCTGTCATCTGTCCCACGACCGCCTGTGGAAGAAGGTGCTAGGAGGTCTGGGGTAATCTTATCTGTCTCTTATGGTAGCTTGATATTCTCTCCCTTCCCTCCTCAAGGTTACTCAGCAGCATGCAGCAAAGGCTACCTCTATGGGGTCTCCCAACCAGAACACCTCGAGGCCCCCAAGGGTGACTCCATTTCAATCTCTTTCACCTTCTGTTACTCCTGGGTGTTAGCCAAGAATCCTGACGTGAGAATATCCTGGAGACGGAAGGAGTTCCATGGGCCATTTTTCTACAACCACACCTCATCTTTTATCCATGAGGATTACAAAAACCGGCTGTCTATGAACTGGAAAAAGGGTCAGAATTTCGGCTCCCTCATCATCCAGAACCTGCGGGAGGAGGATGAGTCTACGTACTTCTGCCGAGTCCAGCTGAATACGAAGGAAGGCACAAAGCAGTGGCAGTCCGTCAAGGGGACCACAGTTACCATCACCCACAGTGAGCCCACCCCAGCTGAGGCCTCAGTGTCCTTGGAGTTCTCATCCCCTAACCGAACCCCACACTTGCTTGCCCTTCCCCAGGACCCCCTCCCTGCTCCCTGGCCCCTCCCCACACCTCTGCCAACTTTACCTTTGTCCTTCCCCATAATCATCCCTAAACCTGAGCTGCTTCTCCAGACTTTGCCCCTCTAGGTCCCCTCCAGATCCAGCCCTACCCAACTCCCAGACCTCAGCATCCACCAGACTCACCAGTTATCCTTCCTTTTTGCTCCAAACGGGCCCTTCTACCCCCGCCCCATGACTTCTAGGTGGATTTGACCTAAGATGCAGCTTGCCATTGCTTGGTCTTGTGTCTGGGCCCCAGTTACCCCTAGGGTGAGCATGTACCTTGTGAGTCCCCACTGCCCTCAGCTCAGCCCAGAATACACAGCATGTGCACCTCCAGGCCCTGGGAAGCCCCCAGTCTGCTAATCTCCCAGCTCCCTCTCTTGCTCGGCTTCCCAAAACCCATCCCTCATCTCTCCCTGCCCAGGCTCTTCTGTCCCCTGTCCTACTTCCCTCTTCTCCTTCCTCATCCCTCACCATTAGGGAGCCTCCTCCTCTGCCACACACCACTCCTTCTCTCCCACACACCCCTCCTCCTCTCCCACACACGTTCTAATCACAATGTCCCCATCTTGCACCATGTTTTTCTCCTCTGTCCTGGTCACAACGAAGCACCTCTGCAGTGGTAGTAACAGCAGCTCTCACTTGCTAGCTGCACCAGGGCCCTGCCAGATAACTGGACATTTTCTCAGTTAACCTTCACCACGACCCTGCAGTAACAGAAAAGGTCATCTCATCTTTATTTTAAAGTTAGGGAAACTGAGAGTAGCAGAATCCGAACATCTGCCCAAAGTTACACTAGTGGTATACATGGGATGTGAAGGGACAGTTAAACGGCAGAACCCTGGTCTCCTAACCATCAGCCACACACCTTGCCTATTGAGTTGGCCCCAATTCGTCTCTCGACTTATATTTTAACCTAATAATTAGGACCATTCACAGACGCTTCAGTAGCACTCCATAGGGGCGTTGGAATTGGGACCTGTCTGTGTCTGGGGGGCTCTCAGGAGGCCTTCAGGTGGAGGCTATAAGGCAGTACATTGCCTCTAGAAATTTTTTCAGGAATCTAATAATCGACTAAATGGGTTTCCCTTTCATAATGACCCATGCTAGCAAATCTCCATGACAGTGATTAATGACTCCTCCCTACCAGAGCAGACCCAGCCTCCCATGGTGAACCACTGTCCTATCTTAACCACTGTGCTGGTTTTAGAATAAATAGACAGTTTCGCTACAGCCTTAATTAAGTAAGATAGCTTGGATTTATATTTCCAGTGCCTCCTACCCACTTCCTTAAATGGCCTTTTCTGAGAGATTTTGGGTTTTCTCAGGCCCCTCTTCCTCCTTCTCTAATTCCTGTTTGCTTTTCTCCTTTCTTTGTCTTCAGTCAGATTGACTATGAGGTTTTTGCTTTGGTTTGGGTTTGGGTTTTGTGGTGCTAAGGATCAAACCCAAGACCTTGCACCTGCTAGGCAAGTTCAATATCACTGAACTACACCCCCATCCCAACAGTAAGTTTTTTTTATCAATAAATTACTTTTTTTTTTCTTTATTTGTTGGTGCTGGGAATTGAACCCAGGGCCTTGTGCATGCTAGGCAAGCACTCTACCAGAGCTTAACTGGGCCTTGCTAAATTGCTGAGGCTAATAAATTACTTTTTAATTAATCCAACTAACCTAATATTCACACCCATAATTTTAAAAGCCAAAATAAAGAAAATGATAAAAAAGATATGGTTGCTAGGCACAGTGGTACGCCTGTAATCCCAGGGGCTCGGGAGACTGAGGCAGGAAGATGGGAAGTTCAAAGCCAGCCTCAGCAACTTAGTGAGGTCCTAATCAACTCAGTGAGACCCTGTCTCTAGGTAAAATACATAAAAGAGCTGGGGATGCAGCTCAGTGTTTAGCCTCTGGGTTCAATCCCCAGTACCAAAAAAAAAGGTTTTCATCCAATTGAAGTACCAGCATGCAAGATATCACAACTGAAAGAATATTTGCAGTAAATATAACTGTTTGTGGTTGGCTTATTAATTTTTTTACATAACTTTACTTTTATAACCAAATCTAATTGTTTTCATTTGTGAAAATTCTATTTTAAACAAAAATTTCCATCTCCCACTAGAGGCTGAAAATATTTACTTTAAAATTCTTCTAAATTTTTGCTCACATCTTTACATAGTTTCATTTCTTTTCACAAAACATCTTTAAAATACTGAGAACTTATTTTTATATATGGTATGAAGTACAAAACTAAATTGATTTTTCTACAACTAGATTTTTAATCAACTAAATTGATTTTTAAGTAACTAATATATTATCCCAGTCCTTTTGTTGTTGTTTTTATTTTGTGGTGCTAGAGATTGAACCCAGGCGTTACACATGTGACAGTTCTCCACCTCTGACCTACACCCCCAGCAGCAGCCCTGGTCTTCATCTGTGTCACTGATATTTTTCTTATATCAGTAGCATGCTGTTTTAGTGACACTAATTTTCATGTTTCAATAGAAAAATTATTTCGATCTCAAACACATATTCTTGTCTCAAACACTGTGATATTATGGCCTTCCTATTCTTACACTTAGAGGTTTGAATTGGTTTGCCAAATTCAGGAAAATAAAAAAAAAAAATTCAGGCTGGCTCAGTGGTAGAGCACTTGCCTAACACATGTGAGGCCCTGGGTTCTATTCTCAGCACCACTTAAAAATAAATAAAATAAAGGTCTATTGACAACGAACAAAAGAAAAAAAATGAAAGACACTCATTGGGATATTTTAAAACACAATGGCATTATATCAATAAAGCAATCAACAGAAACTGAGATCAGCATGACATGCCACTTTCCCACACAGGAACGGGTTCTGTTTTATACCCCTTACTAGACCTTGGCAGTGTTCTAAAAGGTCATGTAAATGTTTCATAGAATGTTCCTCTTTATGTTCTCTATTTTCATAAGTAGGTAATATTCTAGATTAGCTTTTGATATCTTCAACAAGTTTTTACAAAAATTAAAGCATAAATTCTGATCCAGGTGGTAGTGTGCGTGTGTGTGTGTGTGTGTGTGTGTGCGCGCGTGCGCGCGCACACATGTCTACCTTAATGTCCTGTATGCACATATCTACCTTAATGTCGCTACAGCCTTAATTAAGCAAGATAGCTTGGATTTATGGCAGCATCCTCCCTATTTCCTCCACTCACTCCTAAAATCTACTAAGATGATAGCAAAGGGAACTTTATTAGGCAAAAATACTCAAGAACAAAAATACATGTGTGAGCTAAGTGTCCAAAGGCAAACTTGGGAGGCTGGAAAGACTGCTAGAACTGACTCAGGAGACCAGAGTTGCTGAAGCCAGCAGTAGGGAAACTCAGAAGATACAGCACAAAACAACAACAGTTCCAACACAAAATCCCTTGAGGGTTCTATAATGCCAACCCCAGGTATCCCAGAAAGTGGGAGTGAAGATGTATTTGGAAATTACAACACAGTTGAAAATCTTAAGTTGGGGAAACTCCATTCCTCCCAGGCAAAGAATGGAGGTTTGCTTTCCAGAACAGGTGAACCAGAGGGATTCTGGGGTGAGAAACCCCAGACACAACTGGGCAAAAAGACTGGGGTCTCATCCTTGCACGGAATCCCCCACCACCACCACTGATGACTGTTGCCTAGTGTCAGTTGTGCCTGGAAAGCCCAAAGCTAGAGCCCCACTTTTCAACTATGTTTACATTAAACACTTAAGAACAACTCCTTCCAGGAAATGCAGACAGCAAAACAAACAGGAGGGTGAAAAATGGACCTTGGGGGAAGATGACCTCCAAGGAGGAAGGAAACAGGTCCCATATGCTGATCATTGTCTCAATAGTAACATAGGAAGCTGAAAAACCATGGTTGAATGCCTGGAATTCCCAAGGAAAATCATTTCATTTCATTCATTCACTTAACAAATATAGATTGAGTGCCTATCATGTCAGGTGCTAACTGGGCCCTGGAGAAAGTCATTAAAAACACCCAAAGATAGGACCTACTTTGGAGTGGGAGAAGAAAAAAATGTATAAATGAATTTTGTATGTGAGTCAATTGGTGGTGAAAAAAGCAGAGGAGAAAAGGCAGTAGAAAGAGTGGGATAGAGATTTCTAAGGGTATTTCTTCGTACAGATTGAATTGGGAATGCCAACGATGACTCCAAGGCCCTTGGCCGGAAGCATCTTGAAGGACAGTATTGCCATTTATTGTGGGGAGGGAAAGAAAATGAGGAGGAACAGGTGTGGGAGGAAATGAAGATCTCTGTTTTGAACACTTAAGTCAGTTGTTACTAGACATACAAATGGCAGCATGAGGAGGCATTAAGACATGAATCAGCAGTGCAGGGAGAAAGTTGACTGATAGACTTGGGAGTAATCAGGATATTAATGGGATTTAATATCATGTGACTGGATAAGATCAGTAAGTGGTGTAGAGTCAGATGTAAGCTGGGCTGTCTGGCTTCTCAGCATTTAGCATTTTTTACTCTCTCCTTATATGAACTCCTGATGGTTGCTCCCCTACCCATATTTCCCAACTAGTGAACAAGATTCGAAACCTCACCCAGATACCCCCACTTCTCCAGTGGAGGGTCTGCTTATTTTTCATCTTTCTCCAGTTGCCAAGACCACCATGCAAACTCCCATCAGCAAAACCTCCAAAACCACGACTGGTATAGAGGTCACAGAGAGTAAAAGGAGATCAGGGTCTCAGCCCCTGAGTCTGGGAGCTGCAGTAGGAGTGGCACTGGCCATTGCTGTGTTTGTAACTGCAATTCTGGCATTGATGGTCTTCCTCAGGTGGAAGAGAAGAAGAGGTAAGCTTGACCCTCTACCCAAGCTTCCAAATTGGGTGATCCTTAACATTCACCTGCATCAGAATCAGTGAAGGTGCTTCTTAAAAATGCAACTCACTGTGGGGCTCCCCTCAAACTCACCAAGTCAGGCTCTGAGGTCTGAGCTTGGAAATCTGCCTTTTTATAATCCCTACAAGTAGGATCAAGTTCTGAGAACCATCAATCCCTGTCTACACAACTGGGTCATCTGCCAGTTCTTCTCACTTTAAATAGTCATGTCTCATCAATTCTTACCTTTTGGTTCATAGAGAAGGGAGGGCTTACCCTGGGAAAAGTAAAGGAGAGAGCAGAAGGAACAGAAAGTTGGATCAGCTCAGCAAGGATTGGTCCACTGCCCACTTTCCAAAGAGCCTGGTTTGAAACTGGAGAATCAAAGTGGGTAGAGTGGAGTCAGTTTTCAAGAAACTTAGTAGTAGAGGTGGTGGTGGTGGGAGAAGCAAGGTGGGGAAAGATCACAATCCCATTTATTATAGAATCAAAAATAAAATAAAATACTTGGAAACAATGTACAAAACATTGTGGAAGGGCTGGGGTTGCAACTCAGTGGTAGAGCACTTGCCTAGCATGTGTGAGGCACTGGGTTCAATCCTGTGGACCACATAACAATAAATAAAGTATTATAGCCATCTACAATTTAATTTTAAAAAAAATTAAAACATTATGGAAAGAAACTAAAGAAAGCACAAATAATTGGAATGACAGCTCGTAACCATGAATTGAATTAATGTTAAGATGCCCCATTACCCAAAGGAATCTACAGATTCAGTGCAATCCATGTCAAAATCCCAATGGCATTACTTTCTGAAATGAAAATTTCATCCTAAAATTAGAATTTCAAAAATCACCAAATAAGTCAGTCATGGTGTGCACTCCTGTAATCCCAGTGGCTCAGGAGGCTGGGGTGGAAGAACGGCAAGTTCAAAACCAGCCTCAGCAACTTAGAAAGACCCTGTCTCAAATTAAAAAATTAAAAGGGCTGGGGATGTGGCTCATTGATTAAGCACTTCTGGGTTCAATCCCTGGTACTAAAAAACAAAAACATTCCAAATAGCCAAGTGTGGAGGACCCACACTTCTTGATTTCAAAACAATACAAAGCTACAGTAATCAAAATAGCCTGGAACTGACATAAAGACAGATATTGGAACAAAATAGAGAACCCAGAAATAAACTCTTGAATTTACAATCAAATGATCTTCAACAAGAGTGCCAAGATGTCTAAATAGGGAAAAAGAGGACCAACTGAGAGTTAAGAGGAATGGTCCACAGAGGCAGTAGAAGTCTTGAACACAATTCCAACCCTGGGGCTGAATCTGCAACAGGAAGAAGCAGCCAGCACTAAGGAGAAAGTGCTAGAAGATGTTTTTGTGAAAGGAAGGAAAGAACAATGGAGGAAAGCAAGGAGGAACATAGGAGTGGGCAAGAAGTTCAAGGGGGAAGAAGGAAGTAAAGTTTGGAGATAGGGCAAGGATGAAGGGGTAATTGACCAGAAGAGCTTGTCTTAGGATTTGCTGTACAGGACAGTAAGAGGTGAGAGCTGGTTGCAGAATGCCAGCTGAGACCCAAGCCCTTTCCTGGCTGTTGGGGCAGAACTTCTCTGGTACACTAGTTCCTTAGAAAGATTGTCTGAGTGCAGGACACAGCTAAGAAGGTGGGATGGAGGATCATCATGGATGTCACACTGACGTGCTGTTGGTTTTCCTACAGATCAGCCTACCAAAGCCCAAAGCCCAGCCAAGTGAGTATTTGTCCTCCCAAGACTGGGGGAGAGGGGCTGGTTTGGGAAGTCTCCTTGGGAAAACCATACAAGGTGCCTGTTACAGCCACTCTTCCATCCCCGACTCTTTTGTCCTCCAACAGACCAGACTCTGTACCTTCACAAGCTTTATTCCCTGATAATGACCAGAATGCACAGGCTTTCAGCTATTCTCCTATC
The DNA here is from genome assembly GCF_052094955.1 of Ictidomys tridecemlineatus. Taxonomy (NCBI): domain Eukaryota; kingdom Metazoa; phylum Chordata; class Mammalia; order Rodentia; family Sciuridae; genus Ictidomys; species Ictidomys tridecemlineatus. Next base: position 115,551,142 of record NC_135486.1, read on the forward strand.
CAGAACTGCTCCCTCCAGTCTTTCTCCTGGATCCTCTTTCCTTCCCTCCTTCATTTCTAAGCTGCAACTTGTGTTCATCTGGTTTCCCCTCAGACTTGAACATGTCTTCCTGGACACATCCAGCTCCCCAGATCCTCTTGTCATTCTTGCTGCCTGTCCAGTCTGTCCTTTTCCCCTGATGAATACCCCACGAACCCCAGGCATCCTCTGCCCCAGCTCACCATCTCTCTCGTCCTTTCCTCTTCATCCTCCCATTACCATACTTTCCCAATTAAGGTCTCTATCTCTCTCTTCTCTCCCTGCCCAGCTGCTCTTCTCCCCATCTCCAGGTCCCTTCTTCTTCCAGAGACTCAGCCTGAGCAAGGGCCCAGAAAACCTAAATTTGTTCTGTTCTCCCAGTTTTAGCCAAGGCAGTACCCTCCCTACCTCTCCTAAGTGCCCCCAATACAAGCAGCTTCCCTCGAAAACCCACCTTTAGTTGGTGCTAAGACCTCTGCTGGACATCCCCACCAAGGGCTCTGATTCCTCTTCCAGGCAGCCTCCTTCTGGGGGGCCTAACACCATCACATTCATCCTGTGTACCAGGGCAGATTGTAGTGCCCCCCAAAAGGAGAACCAGCATGACTTGACTCCCTGTGCCCAACCTCTAACCTACTTCTCAACCTTTTGTCCCCATGCAGTGAACTCTTCTCAAATACTGAGGAGCAATATGAGAATGTTGAGTATAGAGGTAAGTCCTACCATCACCATTCCCAAGCTTCCCAGGCCCTTCCTTCTTCCCCCAAACACCTGCTACCTCCACATGCACCACCTCTGTGCTCTCCCCCATTCTGTTCCTCACTTTTTCCCTCCCATGTGACCTGCCCATAACCTAACGATACTGGGTGCCACAGCCCCTATCATTTGTCCACCTGTCTGCCATACCACTTGTTCTCAGCACTCCTTGGTTTTCCCCTCCATAGGACACAACATACACTTGAAAGTGAAACCTGAGGTAAGCAGCTCAAACTTGGCCCTGAAGGAGGTAAGGGGGATTTGGAGAAGGTAGTATGCAAGGAATGGAGGGCCTGTGGTGTAGGCAAGGTACTCAAGATATAGGTCTTTGCTTTAGGAGAGGAGAGCCAGGCCCCAACATGACTTGACTCCCTATGCCCTATACTCCCTATAACTTATTTCTTCAGAACAGAATATAGGTTCTTTTCTGGGGAGCCTCCATTCTGGGGTCTAGGCCCTTCTCTCCCCTCCAAGGGACAAGGCCACATGATGAGCTGGTGGGTTCAGCCCTTTGGCATCATTCTAACTTCTTTTTCCTGAGACAAGTTGGTTACTGAAGCCTTGGTTTGGGGAACTTGAAATTTTTTCTTAAAGCCTAGATGCAATGAGAATAAAGTTCAGAGTCCTATAAGGCAAGATTATGCTGGCTTAGTAAGATTCTAAATACCTATGCAAAAAAAAAACGTATCTGTGGAAAAGATCGCAGTATAAAGAACATGGGCTTTTGGGTCAGAAAAAGTTGGATTAAAGCCACTAACATCCTCTTCTTTTGGTTCTCACCCAGGAAGACAACATTGTCTATGCCTCCCTTTCCCTCTCTAACTTGACCTTGCCAGGAGCAGCTCCGAGCCACACTCTTCATGGGGGCTCCCCAGAAAAGAGCCTATATTCTGTTCTGAAGACCTAAAGAGTGGGGTTGAAATGATGATCTTAGATTCAACTATGCTTAGGGCTGGAGTTGTGGCTCAGCCGTAGAGCACTTGCCTAGTACATGCAAGGACCTGAGTTCGATCTTCAGTACCACATAAAAAATAAAAAATAAAAAAAATTAAGAATATTTTTAAAAAAGAATCAACTATGCTTCCAATGGGAAAAATCACAGCTTCCAATTACTAAAACCAGACAACTCAGAAATCAGGAAGTTTGAAGGACACAAAGAATTTGGTACAGCCATTTATAGTCAAGCCATCTCCTCTAGAATTTTTTTTCTCAGTGACTATCTCAGGCCAGGAAACACAAATCCCCCAACCCTGGTAGCCACCACAGAACCAAGGACTGCTTCTGATCTAACCATCATCTACCCTCACCGTAACCACTAGCATTATTCTAATTATTCCATCACCTCATGAAAACATCAATCCTACTTAGACCATGTGCCCATTTGAGGCATGAAGAGATAGTTCAAGTGCTTGCCCAAGGCTATAGAGCTGGCTAGTATCACTGAGCCAGGATCTGAACCCAGACCTACCCTTTTGGAGGTTCTCCCAGGACTCAGGTCTCACTGCCTTCCCCAGGTCCTATGACATGCAAGCCTCCCATCAGAGGCACTGATATGCCACAGTAACATGTGGAAGGAAAGAAGCCAAAATGAAGCACTGCTTAGACAGAAGCCAAACAAATCACATCAGTAACCTGCTTTATTAACACATAAACTACACAACTGACTTGAACTTGTAGCCAACTAACAACCCCAAAATTATCAACTGCTCAGGGGCCCCCCAAGAGACTCCCCTGCTGCAGAGAATAGTAGGATAAGAGCAGAGGACTACTCCTCAAAGAAGGCTGCAGGGAACCCCTCTGCATCCTCTCCATGCTGTGGCTCCCCTTGCTCCTTGGACTCTCCTCCAATATCTTCCATGAGTTGCTCCAGGTCCAGGTCACTGGAAGCTTCATCTTCAGTGGGGATACTTTCAGCCTTCTTAGTCGGTGGTTCCTGGGGTCTAGGCCCTTCTTTCCCCTCCAAGGGACAGGCCATGTGATGAGCTGGTGGGGTCAGGCCCTTCGGCATCATTCTAAGTTCTTTTTCCTGAGACAAGTTGGTTGCTGAGGCCTTGGTTTGGGGAACTTGAAATTTTTTCTTAAGGCCTAGATGCAATGGGAATAAAGTTCAGAGTCCTAAAAGGCAAGATTATGCTGGCTTAGTAAAATTCTAAATACCTATGCAAAGAAAACATATCTGTGGAAAAGATCACAGTATAAAGAACATGGGCTTTTGGGTCAGAAAGACTTGGATTAAAGCCATGGATATCCATATGCTCAACATGGGTCTTAAAACAAATTTTAAACTCTTTGAGTTTCATCTGTCCTATATTTAAAATGTCAAATATCCAATCATAAAGCTACAGAAATAAAGAAAAGAAACAAGCAGGAAAGTACCCATCTAGCCAGTATATAGTAACATTCAATAAACATTCTCTTCTCCTCAGTATTCTCCCCTCCCTGGAATCAATCAACTCAAAACCCATCATGCTTTCATACTGTGTGTGCCGGGTAAATGTGAGGCATGCGCTTTCATTCTGATTTTCATTCCTTCTTTAATGTAATGAAAAGCTGTAGAATTTTTCAGAAATGATCCTGGAGAGGATATGCAGTTATGGACCTCGTTTCTCCAGTGTTTTATACCTTGAGCCTTACCTGGCTGGTCCAGATCAGAATTCCTTTGTCCTTCTTTCCTTCCCGTAATAGGTGCAGGAGGCACTATGGATTCACTGCCCAGAGGTCTCTTCACTATCTTCTTTTTTAGGGTCCTGTCTTGTCTATCTGCCATGGCTGCTTCACCCCAAACCCAAAAATATCAAGGACATTTTTTTCTTTCTCAATAACAACTTGGAAAGGGCAGACTATCTCCCAACATTTAGCCTCTGCCTTGCTCCACATCTTCTGCTCATTCTCAATCTAGTGAGCTCTCTCAGTGGCTTCCAGTTCCCCATCCCGCTTGTTTTTTTTTGTTTGTTTGTTTTTGTTTTTTACATCCCGGGGGCCCCTCCCTCCCCCGCCCCATCTTTTCCTTCTCTTCACTGTTCTCCTGAGAGTCGGCCTTCTCTAGGAAGCCATCCTTATTGGCTAAGAATTTAAAACTTCCCATCTTTAACCTAACATTTTATAAAACACAGAAATGAGGAACCTACAGTTTCTTCCCTGATACAATCAGCTAGTCCTGCCTGTGTTTTCAGGTCTTGGAGCTGAGATAGATGGACCCAGCTACCTGAAGACTCCTAATACTCTCTGCTTCTGCCCTGCCTTAACTGTGAGACGCAGCCCCTTTCCAGCAGGCTCGCTTACGTCTTGCCTTGGGCTTTTTTGAATGTGTTTTGGTTGGCTTTGGTCCAGGCAAAGTTGGATCCTGTGAATAGAATAGGGGAAAAAAGGATAAATTCAGTCATATAACTGTCTTAATAGACTGGGATGTTATAGAATAGCGGGTGGGTTTTAGGGAATCAACGGTCACCTTCCCATTTTGTTTGGTATTAGTCAATGCAAGGTTTTAATGCATAAAAAAAGGAAATAAAGCTAGGTCACAAGCATGGTAAAAGCTGATAAATTAAAAATTAAAAATAATTAAAAGAGAAAGTGAAAAATCTATATTTTATATTCCTGAATAAGAGATGCTAAGTAACTGAGTGAATGAATATCCTAAGGGTCCACAGAGGAAAGAAAAGAGTAAAAAAGCAATCTGCTCTTCTCTCAAATTTCTCCAGAAAGGACCACAGAAATATGGTATAAATTGAGATTTTAATAAAAAAAAATGTTCTAAAGATGTGAGAAATTGAGGGAACAAGGACTGCAGAGAGCCTCCCTTGGTGGAGACCTCTAGGACATAAGACCAGCCAGCTGGTCTCACCTGAGACAGAAATGAAATGGATAATAGCAAATGTAAACGCATCACAACCAGTTCCTTACAGGACTCTCCTAAAAGGCGATCCTGATATAACCAATATTTAAAGCTAATCTTACTCTCTTCTCTTCTTTCTCCTCCTCTATCTCTGATTCCTCCTCTTCTTTTTCCAAGTAGGACTCTGGGCTATTAGCCCCAGAAAGTATTAGGTCTAAAACAGGAAAAGAAAAGAAAGGCTAAATAATTTTTACAAAAAAAAGTTGGTGAATTATGAAGCTGATGCCAGAGAATCCATCTTCTAACTCTGCCTTCTGTGTCCAAATGATATTTTCCTCATAAAATTAGTTCCCAAATATCATGATTCTACCCTCTTCAAAGCTCATTACTATCCATCTACATTCTCTTTTCACCCTCTTTTTCCCCATTCTTCTCTCCATCCATCTGTCGATCCATCCTGAATACTGGATCAATGAAATTCACAAGAGTCTCCTATTACAGAATCCAGAACCAAGCTTGAGCTGCCACTTTCATGGAAGAGTCTCTCCCCTTCCTCTTCAGCCTCCCCCTCCACTTCTACCTTTTCCATTTCCACTGCTGTCAGATCCACTGTAACGGCTCCAGAAACCAAATAAGTTGACCCGCTCCTGAGGGAACCAAGAAACAAAAACATCATCCACTATCTTCCTAAGGGAGCCTTTGCCCTCTGTCTTCTAAATTTTAGTTCTGACAAAATTTGTATTCATTTTCCACACCATTTTCACTTGAAATATTATATTAGGCCTATCTGGACTTTTATAGAGATTAACTGTAATCTATTTTCCCAGTTTATTCATAATTCGACAAGTAACAGGGAAAGAGAAATTCAGTTCGTCATTCTCAACCCCACCCTTACCCCCATAGGCAGAATCTGAGACTGAAAAACTCTCAGATTAAAAGAGATTAGGGTACAAATATCTGAGACTTGAAGTTAAATAGGGAGGTAGGCTGACCTCTACCACAAACTGTCTCTTTGGGCTGAGAGAAGATCCCACTTGTTCAAGGACATGGGAAGAAATGGATGACTTCAGGAATCAAGGGAATCTGGTATTAGAAAAAAGAGTAGTTCTAAGATAACAACTATGGAATGCAGTGGGGAGTATGGTTTTCTTTGTGTCTAAGTCCCAAATAAAAGCAAGTATGTGATCTGAACACTCTCCCACCCCAATGTTGATCTGTTCTGCCTTCTGAGCCATCATGATGGCTGCCACCAGTTTCTGGCTGTAGTCCTTATTCCTGCACTTTTTCTGAAATGGAAGAAGATTACAGTCAATAACAGACACTGCTTTAAAGATCAGTCAATAATAAATATTAGAGAAGTGATCCCAACATGCTGCAACCCACCAGACAGTATTTTAACTATTTGTTTCCAATTATTGATATGACACTCCTCTGTTCTCAGTCTTCTGCACTCAGAAACAGCACTCCTCTTCCTTCTAATAAACCTCTCACCAATTCCTAGAAAATTTTTCAATTGACATTTTGGTCTCCAAAGTAAATGTAAAGGAGTTTACATTTTTTTAAGCTTCTCACAAGTTTCTTTAGATTCAACTGTTTGATTTAATTCTGTTTCCTTTTCTAAGACCCCTGAATTGCTGGGCCTTTGCTCATCTTATAGCCACTGGACACAAAGTAACTCTAAGAAGGAAATATGACATACTTAACCCAGAAAGGCTTTGTGCCCCAGAGACATTTGGCAATGTCTGGAGACAATTTTTCGTTTGTCATGACTAGAAGCAGGGTCGGGGCAAGGCTAGATGCCAGAAGACCCCAGGGATGTTGATAAACGTTCTATAGTGCACAGGACAGCCCTCCACAACAAAAGATTATCTGATCCAAAATGTCCACAGCACTGAGAATGGTAAATCCTAAATTAATCTGGGCCCTCATGTCTGTCAGTCCTGATTTGGCTCAACTGTAGAGTACCTTCATCTTCAGGAAGGTCCACTATCTGCAAGCAGGGAAGGAGACTGAAAAAAATTGTTACCTTACTGCAACCCAGCAAAAAGAAGAATGCCTCGTGTACAATCTTACCCTTGGCATGACTGATCAGACCAAAGACCATCTCCAGACAGTTTCCCCTAGGAGCAGACTACACTTAATAAAGGGAAGATTTTTGTCTTCCAGTTCCTTGTATCACAAGAGACACCCCCCACCTCCCCACACACACCCCCCACCCCGGTCCACACAGGTTTGCTCACCATTCCCGCTAGCTCCAGGGACAGCTCCTGGAAATTCTTTAGCATGTTGACTGGGATCCAAGCACGAGAAACTGTTTCTCCAAAAAATGTCACGTGGTATTTAGACTGTAATAAAAGATAGTCTGTTTGGCTCTTGACCTCTCTACTTTTCTCCTCTTGCCACAAGAAGTGGAGAAAGATAAGGGGACTTACAAAGAAGGTGTTGCGCTTCATATATTCCCTGAAGTCTGAATCCCCTACTCCACCTCATCCCACTATTCCTTCATTTTGACCTCAGGAATTCTAGTCAAAGCATCTTTATCAAATCATAAATGCCCTACAAATGGGTAAAGATTTAATTAGGGCTGGGGATGTGGCTCAAGCGGTAGCACGTTTGCCTGGCATGCGTGCGGCCCGGGTTCGATCCTCAGCACCACATACAAACAAAGAGGTTGTGTCCGCCAAAAACTAAAAAAAATAAATAAATAAATTCTCTCTCTCTTTCAAAAAAAAAAAAAAGATTTAATTAAACACAAGTTTATTTCTTGGGGTGAGAACTTACCTCCATATTTCTAGCTCTAATTAAGGTCTTTTTTGCACTCAAGTCTGCTGCCTAAATCTATGTTTCCAACTCTAAATATCTTTTAGGATGGATATGCTTGTTTATTACTCACCGGCAGAGAATCAAGATGAGAAGCAAAGAGAAAATATTCCCCCAGGTCAGGATCAGATTCGACCATGCCTGGCCACCTGGGGAAGAGAGACAGGCATAGGGAATACAAGAGAAGACATCAGATAAACAGAACACAAGCTAATCAATATATCTGTACAGAAAAAGGCAATACATTTAGTGAACAAAGGATACAAAAGGTCCATCATTAGCCCCTCCAGTGGTCACTTTCAAATGACTAAAGTGACTTCCATCAATGTACACAGAAGGTCAGAGTCTTCCTAGTAGAGTTGTCTTACTCTTATGCACATTCCCACAACCGTGAGTACAAAATCTCTAAGGAAGAAACTATCCTAATCTTCCTCATTCTCTTCACTTTGCGTGTTCTCACAACTCAATATTTTAAAATGCCTTGGATCCCCCCCCTCCATTTTCTACCCAGGTATGGCAGCATTGCCAGACCTTTCTTCCTGAAACCTCAAGAAAACACACTCTTTCAAAACCCTCGAGCTTGATATTTTATCTTCTCCCTCACCTCATGATTCCCCAACCTATGACTGGGAAAAACAATGCTCAGAGAAAATAATTACTTGCTAAAGATCAGTCTAACTTAAGTTAGACCTTAACTTTGAGAAACCTTAGAAAGACCTTGTTCTTTCTAAGGCAAGTACTGTTCCCATTACAAATATCTGCCATTTCTTTCCCTCCCTGCTTGAATCTACCACTCCCAAGCTCAGGATGGATGTTTTCTCTTTATCATGGTGCCCTACCAGGGGTAACCATACTGCTTGGCCCAGATGATGGATCCTGGGACATAGGAGGCATAGGCCACATCACTCTCACGCCCTGTCCAGATCTCCTCAGGAATATCACAGCGATTATAATCCAAGTCTGCCAAGAGAGAGAAGGAATAAAAGGATAGGAAGACACTCATGAGGTAGAAATCTAGATGCAGGTTGTGAGAGAACAAGACGTAAGTAGTATAGGAAGCAGGCAGAACAAAAGTAGCACCTAGAGGAAAAGAATAGAGACCCATGGAAGAAATGCAGCCTGAGCCAGGAGAATTAGGAATGCTACCTCCTGATACTCTATATAGAGATTCCAAACTCCCACTTACAAACCCTGGTGTGACTCTGTTCCCATCCATGGAGCAGTATGAGAGTAATTTCTCAGAGACTATTTTCTCATGTGTAAAATAACTGAGCTAGACAAGATCATCATTATTTCTTCAAAGTAGTTTCAAACATTCTATAATTCTGCTTTCCCCTATAAATCCCATATTCCTTGCTATCTACCAGCCCAATATTCTAATCAGGATTGAAAGGATCAGACTAATACTGAAGAAAATGAAATTTACACAATACATATATTCAGAATTCCAGGCCCTTTTCTTCGTGTAACTCTACCGAATGTCTTTCTCCCACTATTTATGCCCATAGTCATCTCCACAGGATAAGAAGCTCCTTTCTCCCAGTCACTACAAGGCCCCCTTGAGCGTAAAATACACCCATGTCATAGTTAATCTAAGGGATACATATCAGGAAAGAAGGAAGAACAATAAAACTTGAAAAAAAAATTCTACTTTTTTCTACCTGTATTCTGGTCACAAGACCAATTATCTGGGAGAATTGAAGGGTCAATGTTCCCACGCAGCCGCCTCCATTTCTCACAGTTTGGAGAGGAACACTGGACCCAAACTAAACATTGACCTGTGACAAGAAAAAAATTTTTCATAAAGGACTCAAAAATAGGTTATTCCTTCTTCAATCCAACTAAAAATCAATATAACTTTCCCACTCCCCCAGAATCACATCTCTATATAAATCTTACATATCAACTAGTCCAATCCCTACCCCATGACTGGGAAAATCAATGCTCAGAGAAGATAATTATTTGCTGAAGATCAGACTAAATTAGAACTCGGAATTCAAGCAAGCAGAAGGATAGTTTCCTGTATTAATAGTTCTTAGATAAAAAGATTGCCTTAGGGATGCGGGTATAGCTCAGCAGTAGAGTGCTGGCATAGCATGTGTTGGGCCCAATGTGTTCAGTCCAATCCCCAACACTGCCCCCCCATCAAAAAAAAGTTGCCTGGTATTTTTCCTGAGAGTGCTTCATTCTCTGTTGTATGACACTACTGAAAGGTTCTTTTGAAGGGCTAACCAGCCTCCCTTGTGTTCAATATACAGTTCTTATCTGAATCTGTTACCAAATCACCAAATTGAAACCTGTAAGACCAACAGCCCTGGGTTCACCCTCCTCCCAAATACACTGATCTAAGTCTAGCACTTCTCTCCCATTTGCTTTGGGCCCCAAAGGCCAAGCCTCCATTTATCCATTACCTTCTAAATTCCCATCTCAGCCTCTATATTCCCACATCTTGACTTCATGTCCCACACACTTCCCCTCCCAAACTCTTCCAGAGTGTCCTTTGAAATTCCATAGACTTGAGCAACAAATGTTCACATATACTTAACCTCTGAGCCTCTGCCTCCTTTATGAAGCCTGAAGACATACTAATGACACTCAACCTCACCTCTACCCGAGCCCTCTAAGTGGATTCTGTCCCTTCTCACACTGTCCATCTCTCTCAGGACAGAATGTTGCGCCAGCATCATCCTTACTCCCATTGCTACTATATTTAAGTCTCTTCTTCCTTTGAGATTCTACCATTCTTTCATCTCCCCTGTAAATATGCTGGTATCCAGCTATCTTATTTTCTTCCATTTCTAGACTTCAGTCCAGATGACCACAGGAAAACCACCCAAAAAATCCCCATTCTCTCAGTTCCTTAAATTTTTCCTTCATGCCACCTCAGTAATCCACTCTCACTTCCACATGCCCCAACCAGCCATCTACGGGAATCGTAAACCCTTTGAACCATTTATTCAAATATCTTCTCTGACAAAAAAAAAAAAAAGAGCCCTGTCTGGGCTGGAGTTGTGGCTCAGTGGTAGAGTGCACAAGGCATGCACAAGGCACTGGGCTCAATCCTCAGCACCACATAAATTTAAAATAAAGATATTGTGTCCAGCTAAAACTAAAAAAAAAAAAAAATCCCTGTCCTCTCCTACCTCACCTATTCAATGAGCCCTATAGCAACTTTCTCAATCCACTATCTCCTCCTATCTTCTCTGCTTGGTAACAACCTCTATTCTTCACTCTGAACCAATCACCTTTGGTTCTCTAACACTTCCCTAGACTCTCTTGCAGACATCTTCAGCTGCCTTTTTATCTGTCCTTTCTTCCACCCATGACAAAACACCACCTTGAATGAACCCAGTTTCTTCCTTTTCTGTGCTTACACTCCTGAAACTGAAAGTTGCTAGAGAAAAACCAGGCACGTAGGTATCACTATATTTTCACAATTCATATCACCAACCATTATGTTCCTCTGGTAAGTTCACTCTCTCATGTGAAAGCAATAATTATTCACAAGAAAATTAATGGAAAGAAACCACTCTAATGATATAAAACTGGATATTTATGGCTTGGGATGAAATATCCAATGACAGCAATTTTTTAAAGTTTCTGTTCAAACAACTGAAAGGAAAAGACAATGTGCTCTGAAAAACTGATGTTCACCATATGTGGTTCCAGGATAATGAAGACTGATGTCATAGACACACATTAACAGCATTTCAATTGGCCATTCATTCCATAAACACTAGCATCCTGAGTTCTGTGTTACCTCATTCTCCTGTCCCCTCCCCTCATCTTTCAGACAGTTTCCTCCTCAGTTTCCTTTGCTAGATTCTCCTCATTCTCCATCCAATCTTTAAATGTCACAGTTCCAAAGCCCAATCACGGGCTTTCTTTCCCCACACTATACTTTCCCCTAGACAAGCTCACCCATTCCCATATCTTTGAAATCCATTTTCATACCCGAATTACAGATTCCACCTTGCCTTTTGGCATTGTGTGTGTGTGTGTGTGTGTGTGTGTGTGTGTTCTGCTGAGAACTGAACTTGGCCATGTGTACATACACTTCCATTGGACTAATCCCCAACCCTGATACTTTTATTTGGAAGTTTCACAAAGATCTCAAGTTTAGTACACCTAAACTTGAATCTTATCCCACAAATGTGTTGTTCTTCCACTCTTATCACTTTCTTTTACATAACTGCTTAAGCCCAAAACCAAACATCTTTGACAGAACCTTTCCTCTCTTCCTGTCCCCAATATCCAATTCATTATCAAGTTGTCACAATTTTAACTCTAAAACTTATCATAAAACTATCTATTTCTTTCTCTCTCTCCATTTTTATCATCCTAATCCCAGCCATGCTACCACTAACTTAGTAATTGGTTGACTCCTCCTTCTTTTCCCCATATTTCAACCACTAATTTATCACTAAAGGATCATTTTAAACATTAATTTGGCCAGGCATGGTGATGTACACCTGTAATCCCAACTACTCAGAAGGCTGAGCCAAGAGGATCACAAGTTCAAGACCAGCTTGAGCAATTTAGTAAGACCTTGACTCAAAGTGAGATTTTAAAAAGGGCTACGGACGTAGCTCAGTGGTATAGTACTTGCCTAGCATGTGCAAGGGTCTGGATTCTATTCCCCAGTATCATGCACATAAAAAAAAGAAATTAAGAATGACACACTGCACTAAAGTATAAAAATTTCACTATAGCACGGTCAAGGTCATTGATCTAACCACTGCCTAGTTCTTTCCATTTTTCCTAAGGCACCTTCCCACTTCCCTCCCTTGCTCTCTGAACTCCAATCATACTTTTTTTTTTGGTACTGGGAATATGACAAAAATACCCTACCTAAAACTTTATCCTACTCTTCACCTGAATAACTACTTTTTTTTTTTTCAGGTTACATCTGGAATATAATTTCCTTAGAAATTCCCTGACTATCCCAATCTTACTTAGGTCTCCATCATTTCCTAGTGACACTCTTCTTTTCCTTCACAATATTTAGTGAAAATTGTATTTAGGGGATTCACCCCTTTCTACTTTCTTCTCCAGAAGACTCTTTTCCTTGGCAATTGTAAGAAACAGAAGGAATGGCTCACTTACAGCAAGAGGCTGACAAATTCACTACAATCATAATTCAACTCACAGGCGCCACCTAGGGAATGAGCTCATATCTGTCAATCTAAAATCCTAACCTGGCGGTAATGAGTACAGAAGAGGGAGCCACATAAACCTAATGACACTGGTTTATTTGGAAGAACTGGAGAGCAGGTCAACAGGGTCTACAGTATACCAAGAATAGTTATTAACAGGTAGTTTATCTGTTCGAATAAAACCAAAAGAAAAAAAAACTCTTAGTTCTCTTTTCAAGAAACAAACCTACCTAGAACACTCCCTTGTGGTGATCTGAGTTTCAGACCACCTGACCACCCAATTAGATTATACTTCCAGATCCTTATTGCTACCATGTCATTGTAATTAGAGGAATGGTTCACTAATCTGGACTATCTTTCTTGTTGGTACCCGCATAGTCTTTCTAGAGTTTTTTCCAAGTTTGTGCAAATTCTATTATGCTTTTACAATCAAAACAATGTACATATACACATACATATTAGATACCATCTGACTTTTTACTGTACCAATCCTTATACTTTGGATTTTGTTTTCTATTATTTTGGGGGTTTCTGTACAAGCCTGTTTTCTCCCAAAGTATTAGCTATTTATGTCTGAATTTTTGAACCTACTAATATATTGTATGATCTGTTTTATTTCTTGTCATAAATATCTAAATGTCACCTTGATTATTTCATATTATACTTTTCATTATCTAACACACAAAAACTGTAATTCTATGAATAAGAGCTATCAAATTTATTCATCACTGTATTTCTAGCTCCTAATGTACATGGCACACAATTAACACACTAATAAGTGTAGTTAAGAAAACAAATAAGTTGAGGATATAGTTCAGTGGTAGAGTGCATATTTAGCATATGCAAAGCCCTGGGTTCAATCCCTAGCACAAAAAAAATTTCATAAAAATAAATAAATCCATATTCATTGTGACTCTGCCTTCAACCCATCTCAAAGGCTAAGGTGTCCTTCTTGGTGAAGGACAAATTCCTTGAATCTCTTCCCATTCCTATCTCAATTTCTCCCCCTCTATAAATAAATTTCCCTCAACATATAAATATGATCAAGTCTCTCTTTTAAAAGATAATTCTAGGCATGATGATACATGTCTATAATCCCAGTACTTGGGAAGGCTGAAGCAGGTAGATCAATTGAGCTCAGTAGTCTGAGATCAGCCTGGGCAACACAGGAAGACCCTGTCTCATTTGTTATTCATAGACAGATGAATAGATGGATGGATAGATAGAAGAAAGTTATAAACTGAATATCCCTCCCACAACTCTCCCACTCTGTCCATTTTCTCCCTCTTAATTTTCACATGTATACTAACTAAAAAGTATTTACTCTGCAACTAACTATAACCATCCATACACCCTTACCAATCCATATGATAACTATTATCACACCCTAATGGCTTCCTAACTGTGATATCCTTGAGCATTTTCAAATCTTCACCCTCTCTGGCTTCTCCATGGTAGCATTTGACATGACTAAGCACTCCCTCTTTCTTCAAATTCTTTCTTCCTCTGATATCTGTGATACCACTCTCATAATTTTTCTTCTACCTTTCTGACCACATCTTAGTTTTCTGCCTGGGTACTATCTAAAATGCCTGGTACGTAAGGATTATGTGAATAAATGACTGAATGAATGGAATCTTTCTCTTCCTCAGCAGCATATTCTTTAACAAGCAACTGTGAAAGTTATGAGTCTTTGCAGTTTCCTCTAACATTCTAATCCTTGTCTCTCTCCTCCATTTTGAATATTCAGCCCAGGTGGGCTTGCCAAACCAAGTGATAAACTTTGGATAAACTCACCAAAACCACTTTCTTCCCCTTTTTGCTGACCCCTGATCTGAGAATCACCCTGAATTATTTTCTCTGGATGGTCTTTCTCTCTGCACTCATGTCCACCTTGAACTTTCTCCATTTTTTCATCTTCTGGGAAGGTAAAAAAAAAAACATTATGAGGTGAGGAGATGAAGAAAAGAATCTTTGTAGATAGAAAAGGTCAGTGAAAAGAGGAATCAAAGCTCAATAATTTCAAGACTTGGACTGAAAATTCTCAGCCTATTAACTGTCCCATCCTCTCATTTCTTTAAGTATCTAAGTCAGGAATCAAATTGTATCTGACTACACTTACGAGCTTCCCTCTTTCTTTTGCTTAAGGAAAGTCTATTAAATTTCTTCTCAGAAGGTGCAGGAACCAGTTGGGCTGATTTAGATGTTCTTATCTCTGGGACATCTTCTACAGAGGCTGAAGTCTCTGGAGTATGAGGTATCATTTTCCTCTCTCTGAAAATTTTCAAATGAAAAAGTCAAAAGGAACAACTTTTGAAAGACCTCAAGAGTGAAAGAAAGATAAAAGATTTCTAGATTTGGGGGTAAGGGTATAGCTTGGTGGTACAGCACACAATTAGAATGAACAAGGAAAAAAATACCAATCCTACGTCCATTAAAGCCACCTGAGGTCATTTTACTCATCTACTTGCTTATTTTTTTCCTCAGCTGAAAGAGGTTTCTTTCCTTAGCTGAGAGAAATCAGTAGAAATAAAATTATATAATTTTTAATTACATTTTAAAATATTGTAAAAGTACAATTTAAAAATTTAGGTGAGATGAGCATGGTGGTACATGCCTATAATCAGTAGAAACACCATAAATGACTAGATATATAGATAAATCACCATTTCCCAATGTTAATTCCCCATGTTTAACTTGCCTCCCTGGGATAAACTTACCCAACAGCGTTATCATTATCAGTAGCAGAAGCAATGCCTGGTTCTTTGTCTGACTGGGAATTGGTCTGAACACAGGTAGTCTCTGCAAAATTAAGACCAGATCCCATCCCTCCCAAAACAGAATATTATAAGCAGAGAAGTGATAAGACAATCACTCAGTATTTACTAACCATAACATTTGTCTCTTTCCTGTGCCTAGAAGAGTTTACCTTTGGCTACTTGTCATATGATAAAACCTAAATCTTTAAATTTTCAGAAAAAAAAACAAAACTAGAAATCTGTATTTTTCTGCAAGCCTTTCCAGACTGATCTGATTCACTCCAGGACAGCTAGATAATTATAACTTTATTTTGTATATGTAAAAATAATACACACACACACACACACACAAATTATATCACTTTTCCTCAAACCCCTTCTAGGAACAGAAGTATACCTGAGAATGGCTGAAGTGGCTAATTCTCCTTAGCCTCAAACTTTATGGAGAAGGCCCTGGGGCCTATACTACAGAGTTCTTTCTTCTAAAAACCAAAACCCTAAGAAGATGTTAAAACATTAAAAACAGAAATATACAAGGATAGATGGAGACTAAATTCTTCAAATCTGGGAAAACAATTTTTCTTTCCTAAGTAGACTGTAAACATATAAAAATGAATTAAAATTGCAATTTAAAATATTATAAATAAGAGCATTTTAAAAATGTAGGTGAGATGGGCATGATGGTGCTGCATGTAATCCCCAATACTCAGGAGACTGAGGCAAGAGGATCATAAGTTTAAGACCAGCTTGGGCAACACAGCAAGACATTGTCTCAAAATAAAAATAAAATGGGCTAAAGATGTAGCTCAGTAAAGTGGTCCTGGGTTCAATTCCCAGTTTTGCCTGCGCCCTCATTTTTTTTTTTTTTTTTTTTTAGTTTAAGACTATATTCTGAAATCAATGTAATCCACTTTTCTAAAGGTCTGTACCTTTTATCTTAGGTGGGTTAGCCATGGTCCTATTGATAAGGAATTAAGTATTTCAAAGTCTTGTCTAATGTTTCTTATGAGGAAGAAAGAGAAGAAAAGATGTCAAACTTACACTACTTCTCAGATAAGTCACTTTACCTAACTGAAACCTTTTTTCTCTTACCACAAGCCGTACCCAAGCACTCCTGAAGGGACTTCTGAAGCACAATCTGGACAATCTCTTCAAATTCTGCATTGGTAAGACTTGATTTTCCCTGCAGAGATGAGGGTAAGAAGGGAAAACTGCTTATCTTTTCATAGTTCTTTCCTCTGGCCAGTCAGGAAAGCCTCCTTTAGATGAGGCAGTTAAGTTCACAGGACTGAAGGTATGAAGTCAACATACCTAAGGAGTTCATAAACTTTATCCCAGATGTCCTGGGAATAAAGGAGTAGAAGAAAAGAGAAATGTTTATAATATTTCTGTCTACTTCTACTCCCACTCTAATCTACCTCATTCTATTATTTCATCAAATGCTTTCATCAAAATATCTTTTTGCCTCTTAGGGAAGAAAACAGAAGTTAAAAAAAATAAAAACCACGAATATAATATTGTAACTACAGGATGAAGTTCCCCAACATGAAAAGATTGTTTGTCTAGCCCCAGGGGCTGGGGGCAGTGTAGGAGGAACTTTCCTATGAGAGTTCATTAATGTGACTCATACCTTTTCCTTCTTCTCTGCTGGCTTGTCTTGAGCCTTTCCTTTTTTCTCCTGACCAACCCCTGGACCATCCTCTGTAGTTGCCTTTTCCTCCTTCTCTAACCTGGCTTTTGGTGGGCTTGCCTTGGCTTCTGCCACTGGAGAACTGATCCCCAGGGTCTCGTCTCTGTGTGAGTTGGGGCCATGCGGTATCATGCTATGCAATTTTTGTGTAGGTGGGGCAAAGGGTTTCTTTGATCCCTTCCCACATTCTGAAATTGATCAAATGGAATTTATGAAACAGTCTAACAGACATCGCTGAACACTGTCTCTTTACTAGCCACATGAGAATTATATGGGGAGAATTTTTAATAAATTCAGATTCCTAGGTCTGTCCCTGCCTGTTCCACATCACCCCCACCCCCCTCAGAGTATGATGAAGTAGACTGAAGTGAGGCTCAGAAATCTATAATTTTATAAGACTAGTTGATTCTGGCACAGTCCCAAATTGGTTTGGGAACCAATTCAAAGGTGATAAAAATATAGGCATACAGAAAGCTGAGTATTCAAGTATAAATTTTTAAAAATTTGCTTAACTTTGAATAAAATTTCTTGAGAATTTAGCTTCAAAGCACTAGCCAAAATCTACAAACTATTCAAGGGCCAATTTTATGCTACCTCATCCATGAAATTACACTGATCCTCTCAGGTATAAGTAATATCTCTTTCTTCTGAGCCTTTATAATTCTTTGCACCTCTCAGATAGCACTTACCACATTCAACTTTATTTTATAGATGTTTGAATGTCTTTCTTCTCCCTATGAGTTCAGAAATCATATTTATTTCTGCTCAAAGTATCTTTCAGAGTAGAAATTTGAACAGAGTGAACAGAAAATATATATGAACTGAACTGCCCTTTGGTGCAATGGATGTTCAGAAAGAGAAAATGAGATAAATGTATAAAGTGAACCTCCCTCATTCTTGGCTCACCTTCTTTCTTCTGCAATGTTGTCATCATTCAGCTGAGAAACACAGCTTTCTTTGCCTCTGTTAGAAAAAAGAAATGAACAATGATTCTGTTCACTTTAAAAATATTCTTCTTTTAGTTGTAGATGGACACAATAACTTTATTATTTTATTTTAATGTAGTACTGAGAAACAAACCTAGTGCCTCACACACACTTGGCAAGTACTCCACCACTGAGCTAAAACCCCAGACCCTGATTACTTTTTCCTCTCCCTGTTTTCTTGAGTTCAATATCTATTTGCTTGGGAATCTTGACTACATTTCTGCTTTTTTGACAATACTTCTCCCCAATTCAGCAGTATCAATTACATACCAGGGAATAATGAGAATTACTGTTTTAAATACGAGCAAAAATCCTTAGTATTTTTAGTACCTAGAATCATGTTTGATGTAAGGTGGGCACTCATACTAGGTAGCCATAGGAGTGGCAGTGGTGGAAGCATTAGTAGAAGTAGTGTTGTAGGGCTGATAGTCCTGGGAGTTCAAGAGTGAGCACTTTCCTCCATTTCCTGAAGTTCCACTACATACTTAGAATACAAATAATTTGGCAATTCTCTTATGCATAGAGAATCCCCTTTTGACATCATTGTAATGTTTGCTTTCCATTTACTTAGATCCTAAGGCCAATGTTTTCCCATATACTGGACTCTACCCATGTCTGTTTATAGCTCAGAAATATTCATAAACCCAGCAGAAGTCTTCAGAGAACTGAACCTTCTATCTTACTCTTCTACTTAAAACCTAGTAATAAGAACTTTCAGAACCTTCTTTGATATTCATAGCTATTCAGCAATCTATTCAGAGGAGTTCTACACTACACCAATGTGCTTCATTCTTACTATTGATATTGCAATTAATGATAATGGTTAACATATATTCAACACTATTTTCTTTACCTTTTATATATTATCTCATTTAATTCTCACAAATCTTAGATACCATTTTATATGTGAAGAAACTGCAGCTTACAAAAATTTAGAGATATTGAAGAATTAGTAAACCATAAAACCAGAATCAGAACATGTATGTCAAAGTTGGTGCTATTAACTATGCTGTGCTGAAACCCAATAGTCTAATTCAATGTTTCACCATAATTTTAACACAACATACAGAAAGCATACGTAAGAATACACGTTTAAACATATAGGCTTAAAGCATACACACCATTTTTTTTTCAGTGCTGGGGATTGAACTCAAGGCTTGGAGCATGCTAGGCAAGCATTATCCCAAGGACATCCCAGCCTCCTGATTTTGGTGATTGTAACAAACAATACAGCTCTAGGAGGGCTTTAGAAGCATAAAGTCTCAGCTCCTCTTTTTACAGAAGAAAAATACACAACGCGAGGTAAATGGTTTGCCCAAAGTCTTAGTCTTAATACATATTAGAACTCAGACCAACCCAGACTTTTGCTTCTAAATCCTAAAAACACATCCATTCTACTTAGTGATCTTGTTTCTGGCTGTTGGTTTTGAATTTTGAAGACCCTGGAACTGACACTCAGTTCTTCTAACTACTTAATCTCCCACCACAAAGAGACATAAAGGCAACATAAAATAGACTTTTTGGTTCCTAGACACTTCTGGTTAAAGAATCTGAAGATTTTAAGATACTCAAATGCCAAACTTGTTCAAGTTAGAGTTCCATCATCTAGATCAGAAGGTGAACTCAAAAGGTATTGGGGGCTTGATTAGCATGCACTCCTCATGGCTACATGCAAAGTATTTTAAAATTATCCTTTGATATTTTTCTGTTCCTTTTCTTAATTTCATAAATGTGAACAATTCAGATATGATTTTCTGAAGTAACTAGTTTTCCCTTATATTAAGGAGCACATTTCCTCACTGTGTCCATCTTAACTCATCACCACCAATCCCCAAACATAATTTCTCCAGGGGGAAAAAAAAGGCAAGTAGAAATTTGGGGGAGAAACACTGAAGCAAATTGTTCTCTTTCTTTAATATGATCTTCAGTAAAAGCTAGAAACTTTAATAAGCTGCAAAAGGAATATCTGATCACAAATGAAAATGTGACCATAAATGACAAACATATCTTCTCCTAGACTCCAGAATTCTGAAAAATCTCATGAAAAGTATCCCATGAAGATAATTTAAATTATAACAGCTGTACTGAGGGAGGAAAAGTAGAATGAAAATTAATGTTTTTAAGATGACATTTGGCTATTCAAAATGTATGTCTACATAATATGCTTGTTTATCCATAAACTTTCTTTGGAAGAATATATAAAAAATTGATCAAAATGCCTCTGAGCAGTAGATCTGGGTGGATGAGAATGAAAGGAAGCTTTTCATGATACTGCATTCTTTCTGAATTTTATAACATACATATTACCAATTAAAAAATTAACTTTTAGAAAAGTCAGGGAATCTCATGAAAATCAAAGGGAAATCAGTAGAGGAAAGGGATCAAAGGAAGGAGGGGAATACTGGGAAATAATATTGGCCAAATTATACTCTTATGCCATGTGCATGTACAAATATGTAAAAAAAAATCCCATTATTATATACAACTGTAATGCACCAATGAAAAATATATTTTTATTTTAAATTCTTCAAATGTAATAAAAAGAATACTTTGACCAATGTAAAAATAAAAACTTTTCTAATATTTAGGTTCAAATCCTTATCTAAACCTACACAGACCTTTCTAGGCCAAAGTGTTTCTGAAACTCCAAGCAACTGGGTAGAATTGTATATTATTATTAAATTAACAAGACATAGCAAATCTATAAGTTGTGATGCTTAAAGGTCCCCTTAATCTAAGGAGAAATATGATGAAGACCATTACTTTTAAACAAGAGTTCTAGCCTGACCAACAGAGAAGAGAAAGCAAAGAAGTGACAACTCAAGTTTCTGCTCCCTGTTTCAGATTAATTTCCTTCTTTCTACAATAACAAATATTGAAATCTGGTTCAGAGAGAAAAAAAGAAATCATAGCTAATAAATATATAAAACATCACCAAATTTATTCTGAACAGACTAAGGACTCTAGATCCAGGATTAGCATTTCTCTTTTTCTTACCTTAGATGAAAAGGAGATAGGGAAGGAGAGATGGAGAGGACAATAAAGACACAGAGACAGTCCCAAAACCTTTACCATAGGAAGTAAAATAACCAGAAAATCCCATAAACTGTATGCCACTCACTCAACCTAAGAGAGGGTAGGGGCTGGGATTTACTTCAGTGGTAGAGCATTTGCCTAGCACTAGCAAGGGTTTAATTCCCAGCACATGGGGGACAAAAAGAGTAGAGAAGGGGAAAAGAACCAAAAGAACTTAGAACAAGATAATAAAAGAAAACCAGGTGTGGTGACATATGCCTGTAATCCCAGAGACTTGGGAGGCTGAAGCAGGAGGACCAGGAGTTCAAAGCCAATCTCAGCAACTTAGTAGAGACCCTGTCTCTGAATAATATTTTTTTAAAGGTGGGGCGACCAGGGGGTTGGGAATGTGGCATAGTGGTTGTGCTCCTGGGTTCAATCCCAAAAAGAAAAATAAAACACTAAAAACTCATAATTAATACTGAGATAAAATTATCCAGCCCAGACTGCATCCTCAAAATGTAGTCCAAAATCCCTGAAGAGTTCTTTCCTTTTCTAACTAATTATTTGTGTTAAGCTGCATTTTTTTTCACATACTTTTTTTTTTTTTTTTTTTTTTTTTTTACTTTGGATTGAACTTTACCACTAAGCCACATCCCCAGCCCTTTTTATCTTTTGAGACAGGATCTCCCTAAGTTGCTGAGGCTGGTTTTGAAGTTGCCAGGCTCAGCCTCCTGAGTCACGCCTGGCTTTCTCATACACTTATACCAAAACAAGATATTACAACAGATTGAAACAGATGAGAATCTGGTTGTTTTCTACTAAGCAGACATGAGGTTTGTGAAAATATAAACAATGCCACTCTTCCCACTAAAGTGTCTTCTGTTTAGGAAAATGCATTTTTCCCAAAATATTATACAGCGAGTTTATGAGTTATTTCTAAGTAAATATTTTACATGTTTCAGAGTTTTAATGCCTAATATGTTAACATCAATAGACACAAACCACATAAAAAACTCTTTGGAGCCCTCCATAAATTGAGAACAAAAGAATTCTCCTATCAAAAAATTAAAGACCTTACCTAGTAAAATAATTTAGTCTTGGCAATATTAAAAAAAGTTAATTCCGCCTTTTAAGATTCCCTCTTCATATTGTTCCTCCAGTCGTTAGTCTAAGAAAAGCAAATCCTTTAGAATTGTACTTTACCATGGACTCTATGAGCCTCAGAACTTATTTAAAGGCTGTAAAGTCTCAGAGTCTGAGCTCCCCTGGGCTTCACTGTCTAGCAGCACATGGTTCGCGCTCATTCCCGAGCCGTGAATGGCAGCAGGGTCCATTCTGGGCGTAGGTGGGCTCGGGCGCATGCGCGCTCCACAAACCTGATTTTTCAGCTTTTTCACAAGATGAAAAGTCGTTTCCAGGAACCCTTATGCCCACACCAAGTTATTTACCCTCAGAAGCAACTACCCGAACCAAACTTCTCACAGCTTATCAATAAATTCACCGTAAACTACAGCTTCTTAGTTCAGAAGGTGCAAAGAAGCGGGGTGGGCCGCTTCTCTAGCGCGATGGCTGGTGGCCCTCACGTTCCTGCTGTGGGACACCCCTCCCCAGCAGCTGTAAACCCCCGAACCGGGCTTTTGGATGGCTTTCGCTTAAAGAAGCACGTCCCCTGTGACCTCTCAGGCGCCGCGCCACCTCCCCTCAAAGGGCGCGAGGTCGAGCCCGACTGCGGACGAGCTTCCGTTTTTCCCTTTCCCCTCACCAGTTCTTAAGGACAGAGCCAAAGGTTCTCGACTCCCCTGAGGGTGGACCGGCGACTAGCCGGTCCCCTCCCCACCAAGACTCCCCCAGGGGCCGGTGTCCCCGGGCGCCCCTGGCCTGAGAGCCTCGCTCTCCGGCATACCGCCGGTGCCCGCCACAGGACTGGTCATTTTCGCCTTTGGGGGTGAGCTGGAGTTTCAGAGGTTCTGAGGAGAAGGGGCAAGAGTTGGTCATCGCCCTGAAGAGAAACCTTCTCCTCAGACACAGGTGCCAAAACTGGCAGCACCCAGCACCTTCATCTGCAACTGGAGAGGAGCCAGCTACCTTCTGGGGCGAGGAAGACCTGAAGGTGATAAGCACAGCGTGCCGCAGCCGTGACTCTGCAAGCCCCTACAACCTCGACCTACTTTTTTCCCGCCAAGAGGAGAAGGCGCGAGGACGTGCACAAGCTCCGCCCCCTAAGGGGAGCGCTCAAGACCATAGCACATGCGCAGTTGGAAGTTGCAGCTGCTGCTGAGCGGCCATCTTCCAGATGAAGACCCTAAACTACAAATCCCATAATCCTCGTCGACTTCACTTTTTAAAATAGGCGGCAGCAACAGTGCCTGAGTGTTCTGAAGCACATTTACAAACTCATCTCTTTGCCACACACTGCTTCTTCCGTCAGCTTTTCACACTTATTCTCCCTTCCAGTCTCCGCACTCTTTAATTTTGAGACTATCCTGAGCCTCCATTCCCACTTATAACATCCACTTCTAAAACTGTTGAAAGGGAGACCGGGACATTCATCACCCAGGGGAAACGGCGTCGAATCACGGTTTCCCAAGGGCTGGGGCAAGGGACCCAAGGTGGGCTGAATCCATTTCCCCGCCCATGCTCGCTTTCATGCAAGGCGGTGCGAAGTCGCAGGGTGCCCCCGGAGGGCCCGCGTGCGAGCCTTCCGCGGGCCCGGGGGCCTCGAGCGCAGGCGCCGGGTGGTGGGCGGAGGCGTTGGGGTCAGTACGTGGATATGGAGGCGGAGAGTAAGGCGTGGTGTTCTGTGGTGATCGCGATTGGAGAAAGGCAAATGAGTGAGCCTTTTCGGGGAAAGTTGGGACAACCTTGGCTGTTTCCGTTGTCTTTTTTTTTTTTCAGAGAATATTTCCGAGGGAGGGTGAGTTAAAATGACATAATCGCACTTTGCTGAGAACAGTTCGTAAGAATACGGTCAGTACACTCCACTTCTCCCCTGTCTCTACTTCATGTTTTCCCTTCTACTCCCTCCAAAGCCCTACTAAGTAGGTGTGCTGAAGGGAGGTGTGCGATCGCCTCATGAATAATTCATGAACACGCCTCCTTTACTGGAAAAGCCACGCCCCTCGGATTCGTGCTGACGCACGCTGCGTATACCAAACCTGAGGAAGCGACGTAATAGTTCCCGCCCCTAGGACTGAAGGCGGGGCATCATCTCCAGCACGTGCTGCAGCTACCCGCGCAAGCCCAAAAGGGTGTGCGCAGGCGCTACCCACTAGGGGGAGGAAGGAGGCGGGGTAGGGAGGTTGTCGGGTTTAGAGCCGGGCGGAGACCGCTGAGACTCATTCCTCAGGAACAAGGGTCGAGTGTCAAGGAGACCTTTTCACACCAGCTCCCCCGCCTACAGAGGGGGGGATCGCGCTGCAGAGACAAAGGATATCAGTAGGGCCGGACATAGCTACGAAGGGAAGTAGAGTGCCCGTTTGGGGTGGGGGGCTTCTGGGGGGCTTGGGGGGGCTATATTTAAACTCCCGGAGCCGTTAAGTTGGTTCGTACTCTGATGCGCGCGCAGCCAGGGCGGTGGCGAAGTGCGCATGCGTGGTTCCGGAGGGAGAGGAACGCGCGCCAGCCGTGCGCGCTCGCGGCTGAGTGGTAGTGGCGGTGGAGAAAGGGGTCGGCGCACGCGCTGTTGATTTCTCGGGTTGTCTGGGTCTCGCGGGCATCTTGTTTTGGTCTCGCGGGCGAGTGGGGAGCGCTTCGGGGGGAGGCGCCTGGGCTCAAGGCGAGCAGAGCAGAGCTGCGCGCGCACTCGGGAAAGGGGGGAAGGGAGTAGGGGCCAGGAAGGGGGGGTTAAGCCCCCTGATCCCCCTCGGTACCCTCGACTGGGACGGCATAAGGGGAGGAAATGATCGAGATGGCGGCGGAGAAGGAGCCGTTTCTGGTGCCGGCCCCGCCGCCGCCGCTCAAAGATGAGTCGGGCGGAGGGGGCGGCCCCGCGGTGCAGCCGCACCGAGAGGCCGCCTCCAGGGAGCTCCGCGGAAGGACGGAGCGCGGGCCTGGACGGAGCGCACACTCGGCAGGGGCCACAGCCAGCCCCCGGGGTGGCCAGGGGCAGCAGCACCGAGGGGGCGGCCCCCAGGCGCAATCGCACGGGGAGGCCCCCTTGTCCGATCCCCCAGGGCGAGCGGCTCCCCCGGACGTGGGGGAGGAGCGCCGGGGAGGGGGCGGGACGGAACTGGGCCCCCCTGCCCCTCCACGGCCCCGCAATGGCTACCAGCCCCACCGGGCCCCTGGGGGGGGAGGGGGCAAGAGGAGAAATAGCTGTAATGTTGGGGGAGGCGGTGGAGGCTTTAAACATCCGGCCTTCAAGAGGCGCCGGCGGGTGAATTCGGACTGTGACTCTGTGTTACCCTCCAACTTCCTCCTGGGGGGCAATATCTTTGATCCCCTGAACCTGAATAGCCTCCTGGATGAGGAAGTGAGTCGCGCACTCAATGCGGAGACCCCTAAGTCATCCCCACTTCCGGCTAAGGGGCGAGATCCAGTGGAGATCCTCATCCCCAAAGATATCACTGACCCGCTCAGTCTCAATACTTGCACTGATGAGGCCCAAGTAGTTCTTGCTTCGCCACTCAAGACTGGTCGCAAGCGGCATAGGCACCGGGGACAGCACCACCAGCAGCAGCAGGCATCTGGAGGGAACGATAGCCATGCCATGCTGCCCACAGCCCCCCTCACCCCCTCACTTCACGGGGAGGGCGCCACACAGCAGCAGCGGCACAGGGGCCAGAACCGGGATGCCCCCCAACCCTATGAACTCAACACAGCCATCAACTGCAGGGATGAGGTCGTGTCTCCCCTTCCATCTGCCCTGCAAGGTCCCTCAGGCTCCCTTTCAGCCCCTCCAACTGCCTCAGTTACCTCTGCACCCTCGTCTTCCTCCTCCCGACATCGCAAACGTCGCAGGACTTCCAGCAAGTCGGAGGCAGGGGCTAGGGGTGGAGGCCAGGGTTCCAAGGAAAAGGGCCGAGGGAGTGGGGGAGGTCGTCACCATCACCACCCGCTACCTGCAGCAGGCTTCAAAAAGCAACACCGCAAGTTCCAGTATGGAAATTATAGCAAGTACTATGGGTACCGCAATCCTTCCTGTGAGGATGGGCGCCTTCGGGTTTTGAAGCCTGAGTGGTTTCGCGGCCGGGACGTCCTAGATCTGGGTTGCAATGTGGGCCATCTGACCCTGAGCATTGCCTGCAAGTGGGGTCCATCCCGCATGGTGGGGCTGGATATCGATCCCCGGCTCATCCACTCAGCCCGCCAAAATATCCGACACTACCTGTCTGAGGAACTACGGCTCCTACCCCAGACTTCTGAGGGGGACCCAGGGGCAGATGGTGAGGAAGGGACTGCCACTGTTCGGAAAAGGAGCTGTTTCCCAGCCTCACTGACAGCCAGCCGGGGTCCCATTGCTGCACCCCAACTGCCCTTGGATGGAGCGGACACATCTGTCTTCCCCAACAATGTTGTCTTCGTCAGGGTAAGAAGGTCCTGAGGGTCTTGGAATAGGGATGGGATGTTTAAGTGAAGTTAAATGGGAATGTGACAGTGGAAGGTTATGACCCAGAGGTATTTTCCTGCATCTTACTCCTAAGAACCAATTCCTCAAGAGATGGGTCTGGCTTGGTAAGTGAGACTAATATTAGTGGTCTTCTCTCCCCTCCTATAATGGAAAGCTAGGGTCTCTACCTTGGGGCTTTAACCTTGGGGTCATTTCTCATGACTATTGGGATCTCTTCCCCAACATAAGGGCTTACCCCTGTTGGGCTGTTCCAGACTAGACCGCCAGGCCATTCCACCTTCCCTCTAGGGCAGCTATTGCCACTCATTAAAGGATTCACTCCAGATGGAACCTTGTTCTTAAACTTGCTGAGGGAGCATGAGGGTTTTTTCCAAAAGGGAATTTCTTGGAGGAACACTAGCAGTGAGAGACATTTGTAGTTTCTGACCTTTTATAGGGATCTTGTTTGCATCAGCTTCTTTTGTTTCCTTAGATATCGACTTCATTGACAAGTCAGTGGTTGGAAACCCAAGAGATTTGGCTTTAGATCTCCACATTGACCCTAGGTAGTTGGGGGGATGGGGGGAAAAGCCAGAGACATCTTCACAAGGCAGGGGAGAATACTGAGCCTGGCAGGGCATCTGGCCTCTTGACTATACATAGCTCCCCACAAAACAGTACAGTTAGGCCATCTACAGGAATGTTTGCCAACATACCGGGGTAGGTGAGAGGACTTTCTAGGGGATGGTGAGGAGCTTATGTTAGGTTTCCTAGGAGGTATGGCTCTTGATTTGTCTCAGAGCAAGGATAAAACAGGCCTGACATTTTGCCAACCCCAACTTAGGGAAGGACTCATGGGTCTTCTTTTGATACCTAGGCTGGGTCCTCTTGCATATTTGTAGGTGGGAATAAACAGATTCTGGAGAGCAGCTGCAGTTTGACCCCATCTGGGAAGATCTCGTGGATAATGTGCTCAGTTTAAAATTAACCAAGCTTCCTTTCAAGCTTGTTTTTATTTACCACCAGTAGGAAGCAGAGGCAGGAAGATGTAAAGAGAAAATGAGACTGAAAGGAGGACACCATTGGAACGTAGTGTAAGAAGTGTCAGAGACAAGTGTAACCATAGTGTGAAGAAAATAGGACTTTTCTAAAGTCTGAAGAGCAATTGTGAGGGCCAGTGGTGATTCTTTTCCCTCTGTAGACTTCACCCGAAATTCTTGCCCTCAGGGTAACTATGTGCTGGATCGAGATGAGCTAGTGGAGGCCCAAAAACCTGAGTATGATGTGGTGCTCTGCCTCAGCCTCACCAAGTGGGTGCATCTGAACTGGGGAGATGAGGGACTGAAGCGCATGTTCCGCCGAATCTACCTGCACCTACGTCCAGGGGGCATCCTGGTCCTGGAGCCCCAACCATGGTCATCCTATGGCAAGAGAAAGACTCTTACAGTAAGTTGGGTTTCTGTGGAAATGGGAAATAATCTTTTGGTTGAAGCAAAAAAGTCTCAAGGAAGCAGAAAGATTTGAGTGACAGGAGAAGGTCCCTGGGTGAGCATCATTCTTGGCTAGGGGGAGGAGGCAGCAAGCAGAGGTATTATCTCCTGCCTTTCTTCCCAGGAAACAATCTATAAGAACTACTTTCGAATCCAACTGAAGCCAGAACAGTTCAGCTCCTATCTGATGTCCCCAGAGGTGGGCTTCTCCAGCTATGAGCTCGTGGCCACACCCCACAACACCTCCAAAGGTAAGGTTGGTTCTTTGAGTTGGGGGAGGCTGGTCCTGGCTGAAAGGGTGCAGAACCAATGGAGAGTTCTAAGATACTGCCAACCTGCTTCCTGACTTCATACTCTTCCCCTTAGGCTTCCAGCGTCCTGTGTACCTGTTCCACAAGGCCCGTTCCCCCAGCCACTAAGTGGCCCCTGAACAGAAAGTGCGAAGAGGCTGCCCTTGCTGCTCCTAAGGACCTGGGGAAAGAGGAAAGCATCCCAAGGTTTTTCCTTTCTGACTCCAAAAATAGTTTCCTTTCTTGGATCTGCAAAGAATACTTATTAAGTTGCTGCCCTGGCCTCCTCCCTATACCTCTGGCACCTGAGCAGCAAGCCCAGCTGTGCTGGAGTTATCATCTTCTCCACTAGCCTGCTGGGCTGGATGGCTTGGACTGTTTGCTGAACTCTGTTCTAGGGCATGGGAAGTGGGGAATGTCAAATCCTCATAGCCCTTTCCTCCTGCTCTCAGATTCCCGTTTCTCCTCAGCCCTTGCCCCTAGCTGCATTTCAGTGAACATGAATAGATGTACTGAGGTTTAAGAGGGGGAAGTTTGGCAGGGAGGCACACAGGTACTGTGAAAATCCTTCCTTCTGCTGTCCCCCAGTGGGAGTGGGGGCTGGGTTTGGAATGTGAGAACAGCACAATAAACTTAATGTCTAGGGCAGTGGCCCCCCCCACACACCTGATATGTGGCTGTTTCTAGCTGGGGAAGGGATGGCACCTCCTGTCAAACCAGTTCCTACTGTAGGATCTCAAAGAGAATTTTTTTAATGGTTGGGAAGATTGCTGGGTGCTAATCACATCTACACTTCATTTCACAGAACCCTGGTCACAAAAGGAGTGTAACACAAATTTTGATGTGCAACTTTGAGTATGACTAACCCCAAAAACCTTGTTGAAAAATATTTTTGTGGGAACCTTGGGCAGAAGGCTAATTTTGGAGGTTTTAACAGGGCACTTTGGCCAAAGACACTTTTTTTTTCTTTTTCTGTGGCTTAACACTTAGGCAAAGGCAAATAACATGAAGCTCTTCAGTGGTCTGTCAAGGGTTACTGGCGTCCTGAACATTGATTCAACAAATACTGAAAATTCTGGGGTTAAGTGTAAATAAGATGGGCAGGGCCCTTAAAGATGAAAGCAAGCCTTGCAGATATTACCTTCAAACAGGTAATGAGGGAAGGCCTCCATAAACTGCAATGGGCCAAGACCCACATGTGTACCTTTTATCTACTCATGGGTAATGCAGAAGTTTTAAAAGCTTTTGTAGGGGCTGCTGTTGAGGATTGAACCCCAAGACCTATGAATGCTAAGCACACACTTTACCGCTGATCTATACCTACCCTAGTAGTGCAAAGGTGGTGGCTGTGACTGAAGGGGAAAGGTAGGCAGGGGATGGGGATCTAATCCCTGATTGGGAACTTTCCTAAAACGACCAAAAACTCACTTCCAGGCAGCTTCCAACATGCACCCCAGGTGGAAGACCCCTGGAGGGGTTTTAGTCCTTCCTGGCTCCCAAAAAGAGTTACATTTATTAGCAAAACCACTTTATTCTGAAAAAAATTTTTGACCTACAAAAATATGAACTAGCAACCCAGGGAGCTTTGGGGTCTAAGCTTCCCACCGTCGCAGTGTCCGATGCATG
Source organism: Ictidomys tridecemlineatus (assembly GCF_052094955.1). NCBI lineage: Eukaryota > Metazoa > Chordata > Mammalia > Rodentia > Sciuridae > Ictidomys > Ictidomys tridecemlineatus. The sequence goes on from NC_135486.1 coordinate 115,581,131, forward strand.
AGGAAGGTGTCCTCTGAAGGGCGGGGCCGGGGCTGAAGCCGTAGAGGGGGCAGTCCGTCCAGGGTCAAGTGCGGAGATTCATAAAACAATGTGCCCGGGTCGCACAGGATGGTCATGTCCGGTCCCGGCCCTGGTGGCTCCTGTTGGAGTCGGGGCCAAAGCAAGGTTACAGGCTGGGAAGAAGGAGAATCCGCGAGGACAGGAGACCCAAGGTCAAGTCCAAGCCCCGGTCCCTTCACCTTTGGGGGCGGGGCTCGGGCTTGCGGCGGCAGGAGCGCCAATTTCTCCCTGAGTGCAGCATTGAGAACCTGTTCCTCCGGCACCTGCAAGCTCACCAGGTCCCGGAAGAGCCGCTTGGAGCGCGGCACGTTCAATCCTGATAGCGCAGAGGGGGTTGGGGTGAGTGACGCCCCCTCACTCAGACTCCCGCGCCCGACCGGCCGCTCGCCCAGCTCACCCTCGGCCACACTGTCCTCCAGGCCGCAGCGGATCTGGAAAGACTTTCTCAGCTGCTCTTCCACGGCTTTCGTGGCATCAAACTGGCCCATGGATGCGGCCCGCGCGGCCTGCAGCTCGAGGCTCAGGGCCATGCTACTCTGCCGCGCGGGCGCCTCCAGCTCCTGCGGCGCCGCGGGCTTGTCGCTAGGTGCAGCGGCCGGGGGCAGCGGCTCGGGCCGGACGGGTGAGGGAGGCGCCAGGTGGAAACGGACCTGGAGCAGAGAGCAGCACCGTGAAGAGACATGCTCCTGGCCGTCGGCAGGATGGGGGCCAGGCTTCCCCCCAGCTCACCTGCCGCCCTCTCCGAGCCCCACCCCGGCGCTCCGCCCGCCCCTTCCGCCGCCCCGGACTGCAGTTCCGCGGCTCGGGGCTCTCGGGCCGCGGGCTCAGACTCAGATCCAGGCCGGGCTCGGGCACTGGAGCTCGGGGTTCCTGGGCGCGTGGTTCTGGGGGTGGTCCCGGGGACTCCACGGCCTCTTCCCCTTCCACGAACTTCAGCTCTGATTCCCCGCAGCCCCTCATCTTGGAGTTGGTGAAGGGTAGCAGCACAGCTTCGCCTCCTCCTCCTCTTCTCCCCCACCCCTCACAGACGCCGCTGCAGGAAACCGTTAGCCCTTACCCACGAGGGCGGGGACAACACCCACCCACCCCGCCTATTGGCGTTCCTACGGTGTCAGTTTCTTTGCTCCTCCCCCAGCCTCCGGGCGGACTTCCGCCCGCAGAGTCTGGCACCGCCTCTTAGGCCCGGGAGAGAGCCGAAGACCTGGAAGCCCTACGAGTGCTCAGCAGGACCACTTCTTTCGAAAACTCTGATTTGACCATCCGACCTGTGTGGGCTCTTCTCCCGGCTTGTGTTGTGGTCCCGAGTGTGTCCGTCCTCTCTTTGGGACGCCAAGAGGGGAAACCTTAACTAAACCGCCCAGTGTCCACGCATCTAGTCCTCCCGCTTCTGTGCCTCCACCGCATCCCCCGGTTCCGTCACCTCGGAATGCAGGCCTTTGTTTCCCTGGGCCACTCCACGAGAGTGGAGGCTCTCGTGGGCCCCAGCCCAGGCTCCCGCCAGGCACTTAGCCGTTCTGCAGCGTTTTGTGACTTGGTTTTTCCTTCGAGGGTTACCTGAAATATTGACTGGTATAAAATAGATATCTGCATGCTCTGTACTTTTTTTTTTTTTTTTAACTTTTGTATTTAACCCGGCTCCACTCTTGTCCAGGCTGGGGTAGACCGGTGGACCGCGGGAGGTTGGAGCGCCCGCCTGCTCCGACGTTCCCTGGTGCAGGTCCCCTCAATTCTGTGAGTCTCCGTTTATTCTTGTGTAAAATGTGTAGATTGGACTCTTGAGGCTTTCGCGGAGGAGACCGATGATCTGTCAATAGGCATGTTTGCGTACAAGCATGTTGAGAGTTTCACATTATTTATCTTCCCAGGAAATGCTATGGAAAATCAAATAGAAGGGATAGCATAGCCCACATTTTACACGCACACACACGAAAGAAAGAAAGAAATTTAAAGGAGGATCTCAATGGTGAAACTAAAGCCTTTCCCGTTGAAGTCAGGACTAAGGTTTACTGGATTGTTAAAGGGAATAGGGCAATCTAAATATAAATAAACGGTGCAAGTATAGATTATTTAAATGGTGACCTGGGGCAAGAAAGACCAGAGTGAAAGGAAAAGAGTCTAAAAGTCTCTGAATATACTTTGTTTAATATATATGAATTTGGAAATATATTTTTACATCATCATTATTATTTGAAAATAAATCTCTAAAAATTGAAAGTGAAATGTGTGTCAGATGTCTTTAGAAATGACTTTAAACAGTAATTTGGGGTCTGAGAACATAGGTCAGTTGTAGAGTTCATGCAATCTGAATTTAATCTCCAGCATGACCAAAACAGAAAACAAACAAAAAACTAATTTATACATCCCCATCTCCTAGAGAACCAAAGCAACTGACATTTTTAAACTGCCATAAAATCTTAAACCATTTTTAGTAATCTTGTTGGAAGATGTGAAAATATGTAGGATAAAACAATAGTGTCCATTTTGGAAAGGACAAACTGGAATTTTGGTGTAGGAGATGCAAAATCAGTGAATGATAACACACAAAATCTGTGCAGTCTTGAATTTAGATAAGAAGTATCTGTATGAATTCATGGTATATTTTGCCTTAATTTTAAATCTATATCCTAATTCTGTTCATTAAAAAGTCCTCAAAAACAATGACAGATTCAGTGAGCACTCCTAGCTCCCAAAATGTGAATTTGAATTTCACATCACTAAGCATTTGAAAATCTGTGCACAAATGTTCATAGCAGCTTTATTCATAATAGCCAAAAACTGGGAACAACCTACATGTCTTTTAGCAAATAAAGAGTTAAACTATGGTGTATTCATACAATAGAAATCAGCCAAAATAGGGAACAAATTATTGACATGAAAAGTGCTGATCCCCAAAAGTGACATGTTGTCTGATTCCATTTATACAGCATTTTAGAAATGATGAAAGTTTGGAAATAGAAAACATTTAGTGAACAAGTGGACATGGTGCTGGGAGGAGGTGGTTGTGGTGACAGAAGGGCAACATCAAGGATCCTTTGGTATTGAGAAGCTCATGGTCTTTGGTGGTAGATCCAGGAACATAGATGATGAAATTCATATACAAACATGAATGAGCACAAAACGGGGAAATGTAAATAAGACTGGTAGATTGTATGGACTATTCTGATTGTGATAATAATATTTTGCAAGCTGTTCCCATTGGGTTGGCAGTGGCAGAGCATTTGCCTAGCAACTGTGAAGCCCTGCGTTCAATCCAGATACCAAAAAAAAAATTAAAAACTAAAAACATAAATTACCATTAGGAAAACTGGAGAAAATATACAAGGGATCTGTCTGTATTATTTCTTAACAATTATATGTGAATCAAAATTTATCTCAATCATGTTCTTATTAAAAATTATGTTGGAGTTGAGAACAATGCTTGAAGATATATAAATGAAAAAAAGATTAGCCAAATGTTGATGATTGCTGAAGCTAGCCAATGGGTATAAGGCATTTCTTTTGTTTGCAGGAATTATTTTGTTATATCAGGATTGAGGATTAAATCTCCAGTTTCCCACATGCAAAGCGAGCACTATACCACTGAGCTACATCAATCCCCAGCACTAAAAAGAGAGAAAATTATAAATATGCCCCGGGTGTCCCAGGAACTATTACACACACACACACACACACACACACACACACACACACACACTAAAAAAGAAGAAAAAAGTTTCCCTGATCCAAAGAGAGGAAGCCCTGCCAAAGCTCTTACCAACCAGCCCTTCCTCCATTCGCCAGTCTGAGGATTTTCTACCTCTGCATTATGTCCCATCCAGGGCATGGTAGGGAGAGGTAAAAGGGAAAGAGAAGATTCCCCAGAAGGAAGTCCTACTTAAGACTTTAGGTTATCTTGGGTTAGAACTCACCAGAGAGAGATGTTCTAGGTCATCTGAGGCTGCTAGAAGACATTCCCAGAACTAAATATGGGTTTGGAGAAGGTGAATCTGGGTGCTAGAAGGGGTAATTCAGCATTATCCCAGGCTTCCTGCTGAACCAGACACTACAGGTGGGCTACGTAAAACAGGAGACCGTCAGAGTCAGAGGTCCTGCCCTGGGTGTGGAGGCCTCCAGTACACAGTGAGCTGTGGTGTGGCTGAGGCTGGTGCAAAGGGCAGATGAGAAGACCTGCTGGGGTAGGGGATGAGGGTGGGAAGAACAAGGGTTCCATTCAGGAAGGTGCCCCCAGAAGGGCCAAGACAGGTCAAAGACACCCTCTGCCAACTCTTACCTGCGAGCGATGCTCATCTCCTGTTTCCTACTCACAAATTGGCTCCTGGCTCTGGGTGGGGGTCAAGGCAGAAATACTTCCATAGGAAAGTGTGTCCCTATTACACTGTGAGTGGCCCATCCCCAAACACACACATCCAACTCCAGAGTGCTTGTTCCCATCCTACCCGATCGCAGGTACCTCAGCCTGAAGCCATCACACCCCACCATAACTACTCCTTTCTCCCAACCCAGAGGAACAGACAGACTGGAATCTAGGGACTGGGGTGAGCTATAACCACAGGCCAGCACACTGCAGCACAGGCCCCTATGGCAGCAGAACAGAAAGAGGAGGGCCAAGGTGGGACCTGTTAGGGTAAGTCTCCAGGGACATAGCATGAGGCCATTCACTGGAATGGAGAGTTGGAGGGAGGGAACTTCATTTGAAAGAAGTTGTCCATGGTCTAGACAGAGTGGAGAAAAAGGAAAATTGGATGAAGCCAGAAAAGAGAAGCAGGTTTTGAGGTTGAGGTGCAGGTGGAGATTATAATGGAGCAGGACTTGGAAAGGTACAGTGCGCTGGAGGGTGTCCTGCGCTTGCTAGAGAGGGGATGTCCTTTTTTAAAAAAATATATATATTTATTTATTTAGTTAGTTAGTTTTCGGCGGACACAACATCTTTGTTTGTATGTAGTGCTGAGGATCGAACCTGGGCCACATGCATACCAAGCGATCGGCTACCCCTTGAGCCACATCCCCAGCCCGAGGGGATGTCCTTGAATCAACACAGAATAGGTTGATCAATGCCAGTTTTTGTTTGTTCAGTGTTTGTTTTTGGTATTGGGGATTGAACCCAGAGGCACTTTACCACTGAGTCATATCCCTAGCCCTCCTTATTTTTTATTTTGAAGCACGATCTCACTAAATTGCTGAGGGCCTTACAAAGATGCTAAGGCTAGCCTCAAATCTTCAGTCCTCCCAAATTGCTGGGATTACAGGCATGTGCCACTGTGCCAGGCATTTGACACTTATTGGTTGGAGCCTAAAAGAGCCCAAGGAAAGACTGGTCAAAGACCACTGGAACTATAAGAAAGCAGGCAGAGGCCATGTGAAAGGTGGCAGAGTCAAAGGTATAAAAGATGAGGCTATAATCCAAGAAAATGGAGTACTGGGGTAAAGGCTCTTGAGACCATCCCCAGGGAGCCAGCTTGTCATGGTGACAACACCCTACGTGAAGAGGCTTTATATTTAGTCTGTGGAGCATTTTAACCCTTAGAACTCACCAGGTGAGCCAGATACAGTTGTATACAACTATAATCCCAGCTACTCAGGAGGCTGAGACAAGGGGATTGCAAGTTCAAAGACAGCCTTGGTAATTTAGTGAGACCCTGTCTCAAAATAAAAAGGCCAGGGATGAAGCTCAGTAGTAGAGCACTTGCTTAGCATGTGCGAGGTCCTGGGTTTCATCTCCAGTAACACACACACATACACACACACACACACACACACACACACACACACACACACACACTCACTCATTCACCAAGTGTCTCGTGAAAGATGTTTTATCATCTCCTTATTGTACAGATGAAGAAAATGATGCTTAGAGAGATTGTTTGACTCCCTACCCACTGTAAGGAAGGGGACGCAGGATGTATAACCAGACTGAAGGCCCTAAGCCCAATTCTCTCCATGCAACTATACTGCCTCTCCCAGAAAGTTTAAGAACTTTATGCATCCATCCCCCATGCCCCATTTGGCACTCATGGCTATGAGCATCCTCATCTTAGTTCTCAGAGACTGTTCCCTACTGGTCTGCTCTTTGGATTCAGCCCGATTGACAGGACCAGCCCCAGGACCTTACTGAGCTACAATTGGGAAGTAATGCAGGAGGTGTGTTAAGGAGCATTAGGCAAGTCTGCAATCCCAACAGCAGCCCCAACTGCATGAAATGTCATCCTTGGAGGAAGCTTTCTCACAGATGACCTTCTAGATCTAAGAAAGCGCACCAGAACATGAGGCCTATTTCCTATACATACTTATTGTATGAATTTGAACCAATTACTTGGCCTCTTTGTGCCTCTGTTTCCTCATTTGCAAAATGGGAATGATAATACCTTAGAGAGATTTGTTTCAAGCAGATGCCTTACATGCAGTAGGTCCTGAAAGATGCAAAGTCTTTTTTTTAATCCTGCTAGTACTCCTGTGATGTGGGTGTCACATTCTTTTCCTTTCTTTCTTTCTTTCTTTCTTTTCTTTTCTTTTTTTTTTTTTTTTTTTTTGTACCAAGGATTGAACCCAACGGCACTTAACACTGAGCCACATCCCTCAGTCTTTTTTATATTTTATTTTGAGGCACAGTTTCACTAAGTTGTTTAGGGCCTGGCTAAATTGCTGAGGCTGGCTTTGAACTCGTGATTCTCCTGCCTCAGACTGCTGAGCCTCTGGGATTATAGGCACACATCACTGCACCCATCTAACATTCATTTTTAAGTGTGAAAGGACAGAAACATGCTAGAAACTTAAGACAAGATTAGTTATTGCAACCTGGCCCAAACTTTAGCATTGAACTGCCTGGCAGCCAGAGCAGAAGATGAACCTGAGGACTAGTTAATTTATATAACAAAAGGAGACCTGCAAACTCCTCTGAGGAGCCCTGGGCAGGGGTGTCAGGCAGTTCCCCTCCATCTGCCCTCTCTCCTACTCCAGCTCCCAGCTACTGGACAGGATAGACTGTGGAAAGCCAGGTCTTTTCTCTATCTTAAGATGTTTGAGGCCATTAGCATGGGTGGACAAAGACCCTCCCCATCAATTTCTCCACTTCATAGTACTCCCCTAACTACCCCTGACCTCCATGGGGGACACTTCCACACATTAGAAGTGTCCTGCACAATTACTCCTCCATGACCCCCATGCCAGGTTTCCTCCTCAGGGCCTCCAACACTCCACCTATTTCATGTGGCCCACCCTTTCTCCTCCTGCCTCTGACAATTTTCCTTGGTGACTCCCTGGAGACTGGAGAGAGCCTCTCAAGGAGGATGTAGCTCTTCAAGACCAAATCCTTGCCTCTGTGGAGCTTCAGGACCCTGACTCCAGCCTCTCAGATAGGGATGTTGCTAAGGTGAAGCTGAAGGAGACCCTGGGTGATCTGAGCCTGAGATGCTGTCCAGGCCTTCCCCCAACTGCATTAGTTTCCAGTGACTGCTATAACGAATAGCTCAACACTCCTTCTAGGCCTTCTGAATTCTAGCCTGGGGATGCTCGTTGGTCAGGAAGGATGTTGCCAGGAAACAGCAGAAAGTCACAGTGAGTCAAGGCCAGGGCTTGGGGCCTCATCAGCGGGGTAGGTCCAGAGGAAGGCAGGAGGGTCTGGAGGCAGTCACCCTGCTCAGACTCAAACTGGCTCGAGGCCAAGATGGGCATGGGTAGGCAGTCTCCAGTTGACTCACAGAGGTAAGAACAGTGAACTTCTCTTCTCTAATCTCCTACTTCCTTTCAGGGCTTCCTTCCAGAAGATTTCCCAGCCTCCAGGCTGAGCTGACCCATCCCTCTTGGAACCCTACATGCTGCTGAGGGTTTGCCCCATCTTTCCTGAGGGCCCTGTTCTGGCTTGGATATTAGAGCTTATCCTGAGCTCTGAGAGGGCAGACATGGCTCCTCTCCAAGCCACCCACTCTTCTCCCAGGACTTGGAAAAGCAGGTGTCAGTAAGCAGGGGGCAAGCATGTCATCTGCTCCATGGGGCTCTGAGTTCCTTAACAGGGGCCACATTTCCTGCCTTACTTGCTTTCTCCACTGTGCAGGGTTGGGGTCTGGGGCAGGGGCTGGAAAGGGGTGTGTGCCAGACCCAAGGAAGCAGAATCCCAAGGTGGGAAGCACTAAGCCCCGTGTTGGAGCCCTTCATCAAAGGGACTGTAAGCTTTTGTCCCCCAGCATCTATTTATCACATCCCACTCATCTGCTTCAGAAACAATGAAATGGGGACCAGATAGGATGTCCCAAGGACCTGCTGGGGGGAAAGGAAAGCCAGAGGGTCAAGGGTAGGAGGGAGGGAGGGAGGGCTGGCAGGTAACAGCACATACCTATGGTCTCCATCAGCTCCTGAAAAGCAAGGACTTGACTTATGAGGGCTTCAACTGGGCCCTGGTTACCACTTGAAGCAAACTTTCCCCTCATTTTCCAGATGAGGAAGGGAGGGTTCCTGGGGAGAAAGTAAGGATCCCCAGGTCACATTGTGAGTCCATTCCCACATGCAAAACATCTTTGTGGCATCCGCTCTTACCGTGGATGGTCACCAATCATGATTGGCAGGTGTCAGGTTGCCATGGCAACCAGGAAGTGGGCTCAAGAAACTGAGGCCTTAGATACCAAGTTTGGAAAGACAAGCCTCCCAGACTTCTGGCAGGGTCCAAGGAATCAGAGCCCACCCCCTACCCAAAATTTACTCCCTCATACACACCTTGCCAGTCCTTTGACCTGGGAAAACCCCAAAATGCTGCCCCCTGTACATTTTCTGTGAGCATCCCAGGCTGAGGAAAGTCTAGCAGGGAGCAGGAAAGGGCCTGTTATCCTGAAAACAAAGAGCTAAGCCAGGGGGTAAGGCTCAGTTTGTTCAGGGCTGGAGGGATGTAACAGTGGGATCTGGGTCTCCTGGCAGGAAGTGACCTCGGTGGGGAAAATGCCTCATCAATGAAGCAGATGAGGTGGGATTGAAACACTGCACTGCTTGTTTGCACAGAGACCACATCTGCAGTCTCAGATCAAAGTCTGCTCCCTGGGACAGAGAAAGAAGTAGGAGGGATTTGTATCCAACAGAGGACTGGGCCCGGGCAGAAGTCAAAGGCCTAGATTCCACTCCAGTGACACCATCTCCCTCCTCTGTGAGCCTCAGTCTCCTCTTCTAGATGAGAACAGGGGAGTTGCACTAGTTCATCTCGAGTAGCTTCTGCCCCAGACAGTTTAGAGAACCAACCACCCACCCACACACCACCCATCAGTCCTTTGCCACCACCCAGAAGCCGGTCCTTACCCCCTGGCATCTCCTGCCTCCACCAATTCCCCCCACCCCTGCTTTTTCTTTTTTGTCCTGCCCTGAACTTCAGCATCCTCCCTCCCATTTGGCCAAGGCAGCTTCTCATCCTCCCCTCACCAGCGTCTCTCAACCAGAGCAGATCAGGATGACTGGGTAGAGCACACCCAAGACAACCAGATCCACCAGGCCCTGCAGGAAGCAGCAGGCCTCCTGATGCAGCTTAAAAATAGCAGGCTTGAGGATCAAGGATGCTGGAGATCAGCTGCTCACTGGCAGGAGAGAAAATCCTAGAAGCAGGAACATAGGAGCAGAGAGAGCTGAAGGGGCAGAGCAGGTCCAGCCCCTGCCAGAAGTTCTGTGTTTGAGGAGCATCCTGAATGGGGGTGGAGCTGAGTCAGGACAGGCAAGACAGAACACATGAGGGCACAGAGGAAGCCAGAGAGCCCCAGCATTCCCAAGAGCTCTGCCATGGCTGGAGAGAAGCTGGGGCATTGGGCACAAAGGCAAGGGCTCCTCAAGGGCATCAACTTCTCTTCTTTCTTCACCAGGGGGTGTCAGCCCAGGTATTCCCACTCCCCTGCTTCACTTCCAGAAGACCAGTTCTCTGTATCCTTCTCCTGTCCTGAACCCAGGTCAGCTTCTACCACCGTACTGCCAGCATCATCTCTGCCCTACTGCATGCTGGAACCATCCACAAGTGAGTCTCATGCTCGGAATCCAGATTCTTCTTTTCCAGCTTCACTTCCCTACCCAAAACCTGTAAGGTGCCCCTTGTAGTCCTTCATCCAGGAGGGCCTTTGTAGTATCAGCTTCAAGGACCAACGAGTCACAGTCTCCCCTATGTGGTTTGGCTCACCTGTGCACCCTAAGAATCCCACAAGGAAATTGTTCTGTCACTCTCACCTGCACAGGGATAGAAACAAAGGTGTACACACCTACAGGTAACCATGTGCTCACTGACAGGTAGAGGCTCCGTGGAAGGGCAGTGTCACAAGGTATCACAGAGCATCATCACCTCTCCAGAGAAAATCAGATCCCCTGAGCCGGACTTCATGAAGGTCTCCTTTACCCCTGGAGGAAGCCAGGTACAATGTGGAATCAGGACAGCGGACTACCAGGGAGAGGAGGAAGAAGTGTGGAAGACACCTGCAGGGTCAGTGAGGTGGCCCCGAAGGTTATTTGAACAAATTAGAAAAAATATGCTCCTTCCTCAAAGCCTTTCACTGACATCTGATGGAAAATTGCCCTAATGGCGCTACATCTTGAAGTTGTACAGTGCAAAACCTGCACAGTGACAAGGGGTGGGCCTGAAGGAGTAGGGGGCTGTGAAACAGAGAAAAGGATGGAGAGAACCACAAGGAGGTGGGGAAAGAAGGGGTCGGTGACAAGGGCTTGCGTCCTGGCAGACCTGTGTCCTGTCTGATATCCCTGTGGGGCTTTGGGAAAGTTACTGAACCTCTCTGAGCCACAGACTATACATGTGGAAAACGAAGGTGATGGAAATTCAACCTTGATGACCTGCCCTTAGATCTAAATGAGATGATGTATGACCCCTGATGATGGTGGTGACAAGAGGGAGGGAAAGAGGTAGAGGCAGGCTGCTCCTGCCCAGGGGATAGGGTTCCACTAGCTTGTTAAGAAGTTGTTTTAAACAGAAATTAACTGTTCCGAAGAGCCAGCGTCACCAATGGCCCATTTCCTTGCTCAGAAGACCTAACATTCTATGCTTCAAGGTCCAGGACAAGAGCTCCTCCATCGACTAGTGTCTCTAGGCTGCGACACTAGCTGCAGGACCGGTGGTCAGAGGACTCAGAGGGCCCACACAGGGATGCCTCCCTGTTTCTGGACAAGGTCTCCTTCTTGCACTTTCTCCGTCGCTCCCAAAGGCCAAAGCAACTTCCCCAACGAGGGGCCAAGGTTGGCGCAGCAGAAACCGGCGATGCGCACCGCAGCGCCACCTGGAGCTTAGGACCGCGAGGTGACTGTGGTCTAGGCGCCCTAGCTCGGGCCTGCAGGCGGTCCTACTGGCTCCTCCCCGCCTGGGTCCCGCAGCGCTGGAGGCTCCCTGGCCAGGCCTCTCCACCTTCTGCGGCAGGCACGGAGAGTGGGCGGACCAGACCGAGGGCGGAGTCTCTCCAAACCCCGCCCCCAGAGGCCTCTCCCCTTCTGACTGCGAGTATGGGCCCTGCTAGGGACCTGATGTCAGGGCCCTGGGCAGGGGTCCAGGTTTGTACCCCATCTTCCTCTTCCCCAGTGACTTTGAGATAAGTCCAAACTCCTTCCGCAGGGGAGTTAGAGGATCCGCCTCCTCTCTCCAGCTTTATATCCGCTCCTGCAAGGGGCACCCTCAAGTCCCCAAACCTCAGCCTTCAAGGCCCAAGGTGTCTTCCACGACCATCTTCCAGTCAGCTTCTGAGGCAGCCCCTCCCTCCCCTATCAAACTCACCTTTGGTTAAAATACAGATTTCTGCACTCCATCTGGATTTTAGGCCAAGAATCCGTATTTTTAACAAGCTCCTGTGGGGTTAAGATTTGTTCTGGGCTTCAGAATCCTGACAGTCCACATTCCCATTCAGTGTGGCAGTGGTTTGCAAACGTCAGAGGGCTTGTTAAAACAGATTGCTTGGCCCCACCCCAGAGGTTCAATTCAGTAGATCATGGGTGCAGGACCTGAGACTTGGCATTTCCACTGGTCTCCAGGGGATGCTTTTGCTGCCAGTCCCAGAGCACGGTTTAAAGATCCACTGTACTAATACATTTAGGAGAAGACCTATTAATTTGTGTGCCAGTTCATACTGGTACTGGGCCCAGAGGAAGGTATTTGTCATTTCGTACAATGGTATGAAACAAATTCTCTGTTTCCTACATAAGGAAGCCAGATTCACACAGGTTAATTCACTCATTCAAGGTCGCACAGCCAGGAAGAGCAGAATTTAACTCATGCGTTGCTGAGCCCAGAGGTTGGGTTGGCTCCAATTCCTGTGACTGCTAATTTTCTTGTCTCTAGAAGTCAACCAAGCATTCTGTAAGGCCTGATGAGTTGCAGGACAGGATTTTGAAACCTTCTCCTTCACTCTCATATGCTCAGAAGAATTTGCTGGATGCTATATTCTCTGCCCAAAAAGCTCACGAAGAAAGGACAGGGAAGCCAATACCTCAAGTGGGCCTGACTCATTTTCCTTGCTCCCACTCCTCTCCTTAAGGGATGCATGTCAAATGGAAAGTCCCCTGATTTCTCTGATTGGCTCCAGGAAGAGTTTCCAGGATAGAGAACCAGACCCAGGAGAAAGAGGAACACAGCAACACAGGCAGGCAACCCACCAGGTCCTGAGGAAAGAAAGGGAAGGTGGTACCGCACAGGGTCCCCAGGCACCTGTCACTGCTGCCCGGACAGACCTCAGGGTGGCAGCCCAAACTTGGAGACAGGGACAGACACAAGGCCACAATTGTGGATGGGGTGGAGAGCTGGGCAACAAGCCCCAACAGCGGGGGTGAGGAAAACCCTATCTAGACAGGGCTGAGGGAGGAGGTGACCCAGATCCTCCTTCCACCCACTTCGGTAGACCTCGACCTGGGCTTTTCTTCTGTCACACCCCAGCTGCCACCTCTGTGCTGTGAGCTTGAGGCAGGGGGTCAGCAGTCCTTCTGGACATCACTGTTCTCTACCTTTTTGTCACAGCTCCCAACTTTCACATCACCCTGCTTGCTCTTGGGTCTTGGGGGAGGGGGACAGCCAGGGTCAGAGGTGGGGTCTCAAAGGGAGGGGATCTGAGTCCTGAAGTCCGTGGTGAACTCATTGGGTGGGGAGAGCAGAACCAAGCAGTCAATACCCATTGGAATGTTCCATGTTCCAAACATTTATTGAGTACTTACTGCATGCCAGGCATGCTTAGGTAAGTGCTGTGCTGCAGTAAACAAAGCCCAAGGGATGGGGGCTGAGCTGGAACTCACGGGAGGTTTCTCCACCGATATTTAGAAAGATCGGAACAACTTTCAAAACGGAAGATTCAGGGACTGGGGATGTGGCTCAGTGGCTCAGTGGTAGAAAGTGTTCTTAGCACATGCAAGGCCCTGATTTCAATCCCCAGGAGAAGGGTGGGAGTGGTGGGGGGTTGGGGGGCGGACACCAGACCAGAAAAGTTGATATTTGCAGAGAGCCAGGAGAAAGAAGAAACTAAGTGAAATGAGCCAAGCCCAGATGTGAGGACATTTCCAATGATGAGGCTGGGCAGATAGGCTGGGCCAGCCGACAGGAGCTGAGGTGAGGAGTTTGGATTTCATCCTAAATGCTACAGGATGCACTAAAAAGATCTTACATGGAGAGATGACCTGCTCCCAGTTATACCACAAAGACCTCTCTAATCTCATAAGAATCTTAAAAATATATCTGTTGGCAAATAAATTTAAAAAAAAAAAACATCAAATAACAGCCAAAGCCTTTTTTGAAAAGAATAAAGTAGGAGGAACGACTCTACACGATGTTGAGGCTTAGTATCATAATCAAGTCAGTGTGGTATTGGCAAAGGATAGATACATAGATCAAGGGAACAGATTAGAGAACCCAGAAATAGTTCCTCACAAACATGCCCAACTGATTTTTTTTTCTTCTTTTTGTACCAGGGATTGAACCCAGGGGCACTTAACCACTGAGACACACCCCTAGTCCTTTTTATTTTTATTTTGAGACAGGGCCTTGCTAAGTTGCTGAGGCTGGCTTTGAACTTGTGATCCTCCTGCCTCAGCCTTCTGAGCCACTGGGATTACAGATGTGTACCACCATGCTAGGCCCAACTGATTTTTGACAAAGATGCAAAAACAATTCAATGGAGAAATACTGCCTTTTTACCAAGGGGTACTGTAACAATTGGACATCCATAATTAAAAAGGAAAAGGAGGAGGAGAACCTTGTTCCAAACTCATACCTTATACAAAAATTAACTCAAAATGGACCACAAACTCAAATGTAAAATATAGGAATATAAAACCTAGACAAGCCAGGCACTGTGGTGCATGCTTGTAATCCCAATGGCTTGGCAGGCTGAGGTAGTACAAGTTCAAAGCCAGCCTCAGCAACTTAGCAAGACCCTGTCTCTAAATAAAACATAAAAAGGGCTGGGGATGTGGCTCAGTGGTTAAGCACCCCTGGGCTCAATTCCCAGGTACCAAAAAATATTTTAGAACATAGACAAAAACAGGAGAAAATTATCAGGACCTAGGGATGGGAAGAGTTCTTAGACTTGAAACCAAAGGCACAATCCATAAAAAGAAAAATTGATTATTTGGACCTCATCAAAATTAAAAATGTGTACCCTATAAAAGATTATGCTAAGAGACAGCTACTGACTGGGAAACTATATGCTCAAACAATAAATTCAACGAAGTATATATCTAGGATATATTTTTAAAACTGTCAAAAATTTTAAAAAGACAGTCCAATTTGAAATTGGTTAACATGTGAATGAGCATTTCATCCCAGAAGATATAAAGGTGGCAAATTATTTGAACATATATGAAAAGTTGCCCAATAGCATCAGCCACAAGGAAAGTACAAATTAAAGCTAGAATGAACAATCCAGGCATACTTCTCAGAATGACCAAAATATGAAATAGCGGTAACAACCTAATGCTGCCGAGGATGCAGAGAAACTGCACAACTCATACATGCTGGTGGCCATGTGAAGGGCACAGTCACTCTGGAAAAGAGTAGGCAGTTGCAGTTTCTTACAAAACAAAACATGCGCTTACTGCACAATCCAGCAATCTCTCTCTTGTGCATGAAATGGAAACTTACATTCACGCAAAACTCTTTATACAAGTGTTTATAGAAGCTTTATTTATAAAAACCCCCAAACTGGAACAAACCCATGTGTCCTTTAATGGGCAAATGGTTAAACAAAGTGATCTGTCTACATCATGGAATACTACTCATCAATAAAAAGAAACAAACTCTTGACAGATGTAATGATTTGGACAAATCTCAAGGGAATTATGTTGTGTGAAAGAAAGTCAATTCCAGCAGGACTCAGTGGTGCACACCTGTAATACCTGTGACTTGGGAGAGAGTGAGGCAGGAGGAGTGCAAGTTCAAGATCAGCCTCAGCAATTTAGTGAGACTCTGCCTCAAAAAAAAAAAAAAAAAAAAAAGATGGAAAGGGCTGGGATGTATCTCAGCAGTAAAACACCTCTAGGTTAAATCCCTAGTACCAAAAAAAGGGGCAGGGAGCAGGGAGGAAGGAAGCCAGGCAGGCAGGCAATCCTAAAAGGGTACATACTGTAGGGTTCCATGTGTTTAATATCCTTGAAATGACAAAATTGTAGTTGCTAAAAGTTAGGGAGTGGGGAGGAAGGCAGGTGGACATGGCTATAAAAGGGTAGCAGGAGAGATCCTTGCAGTGGAACTTTTCTGTATCTTTTTTTAAAAAATATTTTATTTATTTTTTAGTTTTTGGTGGACACAACATCTTTGTTTGAATGTGGTGCTGAGGATACAACCCGGGCCGCATGCATGCCAGGCGAGCATGCTACCGCTTGAGCTACATCCCCAGCCCACTTTTCTGTATCTTGACTGCTGGTTGTACAGGGATTACATGTCATAAAATGTCATGGAACTAAATAGACAAACATAAATAAATACATGCAAAACTGGTGAACTCTGAATAAGGTCCATGAATTGTACCCAGGTCCATTTCCTGGTGGTGATTTGTACTAAAGTTACATGAGAAATTACTATTGGGAAAAACTGGATGAAGAGAATATAGGATTTATGACAAGTGAATGCAAATCCACATTATTTAAAAAAAAAAAAAGGGCTGGGAGTGTATTTCAGTGGTAGAACATATGCTCAGCATGCAGGAGGCCCTGGGTTTAGTCCCCAGCACCACTAAATAAGTGAATATATAAGTAAATAAATACATAAAATGTTAAAAACAAAACAGAACTATTAAAATATTTGCAACTTGGGACTGGGGGTGTAGCTCAGTGATAGAACCTACAATTAGCAGGCACAAAGGCCTGAGTTTAATCCCCAGTGCCAAAAAATATATGTCTCTGATATACATATACATTTTTTACAAATATATGATACATATGAAATATCTATATAATGTATAATATATACCTTATACACCTATAAACGTAAATTATTTACATATATATATGATAATGTAATATATAATTTTTTGTGGTACTGAGAATTGAACCCAGGGGTGCTCTATCACTGAGCCACATTCCCAGCCCTTTTTCTTTTTTAATATTTTTTAGATGTTGATGGACCTTTATTTTATTCATTTATTTATATGTGGTGCTGAGAATCAAACCCAGTGCCTCACACATACTAGGCAAGTGCTCTACCACTGAGCCACAACTCCAGCCCATTCCCATCCCTTTTTTATCTTAATTTTGAGATGGGGTCTTGCTAAGCTGACCTCCAGACTGGCCTTAAACTTATGATCCTCAGTATCCTGAGTCACTTGGATTATAGGAGTGTGCCTCAGCACCTGGTTGAAGTGCATAATATTATGAAATATCTGTATCATATATAACAAAATATACGCATTTGGCCTAATTCTATACATAAAGATAAATATATTTCAGATAGATTATTTGCAGCTCGTATCAAAAAAGGATTAATGTTGCTGATGTATAAAGAACTTCATCAATAAGAATAAGAATAAAAATAAACATGTATACAGCATGCATGTGGCAGGCACTGTTTTAAGTTTCCTGTACATTAGTTCATCGAATCTTCACCAGGATCCATTTTCCAGGTAAACAACTGAGACTCAGGTTCAGTACCATGCCCCAAGGCCATATTGCTAGTAAGTGTTGAACCAAACCTCGGCTGTTTGGCAGATGACTGCTGTGTCTTAAAGTCTGCATTGAACTCTTCCACTCCGTGTGTCTCTAGAACTAGAGACCCACAACAAAAAAAAAAATAGAACATTTAAACAATAAAGGAAAGACAACTGCCTCTTAAACTTGAGGAGACAGAAACAAAATGGGTGATCAGCATCCCTGCTCCCTGGAGACCAGCCCTGTTACAGCCGCACCTGTCCCACAGGGGGTAAGTCAGCTGCTGCCACACCCCACTGGGCCAGCTAGGCAGCCTCCTCCTTCCCAGGAGAAGACCAAGCTCCGCCTTCCCCAGTCTGGCTCTCTGCAGCTGCCGGCCCCAGGAGGCACTGGGTGGAAAAGGAAGCAGGCAGAAGTTCATGCCTGGGCTTTAGCAGGGAGACAGCCGTGAGCATGCCAGGCGAGGAGGCAGACAGCTGTGGGGCAGGCAGGCACAGCTCCTGAAACTAAGAGTTTTGACAAGGGAAGAGGAGATCCCCTTCCTTAGTGCACCTCCCCTTGGAGGTCTTCCAGGTGTCTGCCTAGCACTCCATGCTGGGCAAGAGTCAGGCAGCACCAGGAGGACCAGATCCAGCGCCTTGAACCAGGGCTGGGCCATCAGAAACACCTGCTCCCAGAAAGCTCCAACTCCCTGAGCTACCCAATGCCCATAACCACAAGTCCTTGTAGATGTGGGCATATCTGGTGGAGGGAGCCACGCAGGAGTAGGAAGGGAGCCCAGCTTCCTGGGTTCCCCAGGAGAATTCTACAGACTAACAGCTCATGGGACGAGTGACTTTTCTCAGATGCCTACTGGGTAGAGAATATCAGCTCTGCCATACTATTTTCTAATTTCAGTCCTAACATTCCTGAAAGGAAAACGGGAACTATTTAAAATACAGAAAATATAATAATAAAAAATAAAATATAGATACACGTAAGGGCACATGCATCTGTGAACAGCCAGCTTTGAGTATATCCTGTCTAGGTGTCGGAGAGTTACGCCCAGACGGAGGGCTTAGCTTGGGCGTTGACCTGGGACAATGGAGAGTCCCCTGCCTGAGTCCAGCCCATGGTGGGGCTCAGTCAGGGCTGCCTCTCCCCACCCAGGGCTCAAATATTAAACTGGATAAGACTGAAAGGGAGGAAGGGCTATGACTAGAAAGATCTGGTGTCCTGGACTTGCACTTGGTCTCTGGGTGGGGGAAGAGGAACTGTACAAAGGCTTAAACAGAGAATGTTTTACTTGGGTCAAGACAGGACTCACTTTTGCTGGGTGCGGTGGTGCACGTCTGTAATCCCAGTGGCTTAGAAGGCAGAGAGGCAGGAGGATCACGAGCTCAAAGCTGGCCTCAGCAATGGCAAGGTGCTAAGCAACTCAGTGAGCCCCTGTCTCTAAATAAAATAGAAAATAAGGCTGGAGATGTGGCTTAGTAGTTAAGTGGCCCTGAGTTCAATCTCAGTACTACCCCACCAAGAAAAAAAAAAAAAAAAAAAGATCTGACTCACTTTGGATTATGAGGAACAGGGTGGAGGGGAATTAAAAAGAGCACGTGTCCCCAAATTCTGAGGCCTATGCAATGGAAAAGAGAGAGCGCAACCCCAGAACTGGAGCCTTGGAAGCCACAGGGAGCACAGCCATTCGTTGATTCAACCCACCACTCTCTTTGAAGAGCCTTAACCACCGGGAAGGACAGCGACTCTCATCATGTGACAAAGCAGTGGCAATATTGAGACCAAGACCAAGGTTTCTCACCTCTCTGACAAGTGTTCTTCCTACTGCTTCCTGCACTTGACATTCTTGATCTCTTCCAGAATGGTGTTCCCTCCATGAGACAGCTGGTTGGAGCAGGCTTCCCACACACTACTTGAAGATTTACTTTCTGTGAAGGTTCATTCAGCCCTATCTTAGGCCTTAGGGATGGTCACCATCAACCACGTATTATGAAAACCATTATTCTAATAGCAACAGCTAACATTTAGGGAGCCTTTAGTTGGTATCTCCTCTGACCCTCATGGTAATCTATGATACTGGTACTGCTACTATCCCTGTTTTACAGATGAGGAAACTGAGGCTAAGAAAAGATAACCAATTCACCAAAGGTTACAAGTCCAGGAAGCGTTACTATAAACCACTTCCTGTGCTCTCTACTACTGTTTCACTGCCATCTCCCAAATATATTCATTGTCAGCCTAAATTTAAAACAGAGAGAGATCCTCCAAAGAATGATGATATTTATTTGGGAGGAGCAGAGCACTATAATGGGAATATGCATACTGTAGTAAACTGTAGGTAGAGTCAAAGGGGTTGAGGCAAGGAGAAATTTTTAAAGACAAAAATGAAGAAGATTGCATCAGATATTTTGAAACAGTAGTCCTTGTTCACGATGATTAATAGCAAGAATGGCGTCCATCTGAGGTTGAACAGTTTCTGGGCAGATGTCCTTGTACAAGTATTTTTTTTTTTTTTTGTACTGGGGATTGAACCCAGTGGCACTCAACCTCTGAGCCACATCCCCAGCTCTTTTTTTGTATTTTATTTAGAGACAGGGTCTCACTGAGTTATTTAGGGCCTCTCTAAGTTGCTGAGGCTGGCTTTGAACTCATAATCCTCCTGCCTCAGCTCCAAAGCTGCCTGGCATAAAAATACCTTTTTATAAGATCTCAGTGGCCTATGTGCAAGATTGTGGGTCTAGTAGGATCTTTTGTGATAGTTGCTCTCTGGCAAACATGCCGAGGAACCCAACTCTGCCTTCTTCCGTTAGGGTTGACACAAGGGACGGCATTTTGGTTATGATAACTTTCATGCTTCTTTCACATGGTAAAAAACAAAAAAATGATCTTTTCAGATACTGTTAACTACCATGAAAGAATAAAGTGTGACCTTGAAGGTGGATCTCCCTCCATCTCTAGGTCATGGGATCTGGGACGAATCCATGAAAAAGGAATGACGTCTCCACAGCATCCAGGTGGCCCAGGACTCCACTGTGCCAAGATCTGAGAGTATTAGTATAAGATAGGGGAAATGACAAACCCCAAAATAGTGTGGCATGGGAAGAGGGAGGGAGGAAGAAGGCAATACATTGATAACATTCTTTTCCAGTGATAGGACAACCCCTAGAAAGATAGCAAACATCATCCAGTGGCAAAACAATCCCCAGGAAGGAGATATCCATCGAGCCTAGAATGGCAGTCTCTGGGAAGAAGCCAAAGCATTGATCCTTTTCCAAATAAACTCTTTCCCAATGACAAGACCCTGAAGGGAAAGAGATAAGCACTGAATGCTGACCTCAGACCCTCCACTCCTCTCCAAGTAAAACTATCGTCCAGTAAAAACAAATTTCAAATTCTCACAAACCTGTTTCCTAAGTGCCCAAATTGTCCTGCTCTGTCCATAATTAAATCACCTCTCAGTGTAACCTATATAAGCACAGACTCCCCACTTTGACCAGGGGCTCATTTTCCATCAGAAAAGTGGGTCCACCAGAGGCCTAACTCCACTGCAGAATAAAGGCTCTGCTGATCCGTGAAGTTTGCACCTGGCTCAGTCATTTTGTGGTAACAAAGAGGGTGTTTTAGACACCAAGAACTATTTGGTATGTTTGTTGGTTGGTTGATTGGTTTTGTTTTTTTCCCCAGGGATGACAGGAAGCCACCGGAAGGTTTTAGTGCAGGAGTGACCTGTTTTGCTGTGTGGTCAGTGGGTAGGAGGGAATCTCAGTGAAGAAGCAGGAAAGAAGATTTTAAATTTCCAGGGAATCTGATAATGGTGGGGGAGGAGGGGAAGATGGTGCAGGATTGGGAAGGGAGCAAGGAGATCTCCAGAATGGCTCTCTCCTTTTGCTCTCACATCCTTAAGTCACCCTCCCTAATAGTATGGATGATATTTGAAAATACAGGAGGACCCCTGATCCCAGCCTGGCCCCCCTGTAGCCCTACCACTCCTGCTTCATGGTGTCAATCAATCTTGGGGGATAAGAAGTAACAGGGTCCAAGGGAGGGAACGTGTCTAAGGTGGAATTTGTCTTCAACTGTCATCAAAAGGGAGTTTTCCTTCTGCCTCCAGGTCAGTCTGTCCCCCACTGTTCTCTTCCCAAAAAAGGCAGAGTGGGTAAGCATCCCTTCCTTCCCTAAATCTCCACCCCAGAAGACCTCATGTTTTCTGCTCAGTTGGGAAGTCCTTCCTCTGGTCCTACCATAATCCTTTCTCCTGGGCTCTAGGCTAGATTACTTAGGCAGTGTCAGGAAAGAGGCCAAGTAGGTGAACAAAGGAAAAACAAGTTCTGTGGACCATTTTCTTCCACCTCAGCCCTTTCCCTTCCACAAATCTCCCTGTCTCTCCTTGACCAAGCCCTAACAGGATTCCATGTCTAGGGAAGGAGAGGAGTTGGGTATATGGAGGGCACTCGTGGCTGTTGACAGAAATAACCTTGCTTCCTTGTCTACCTCCCACTCCCATGATGGAGTAGTCAAGAAAAAATGAGAGCAGTGTTCCTCAGGGCCCATCAGCTCCTGGGCCTGTAGCTGCCTGTAAGGCTATTTACCAGTGACCCTGTTGTCCCTGGTGACACCTCTGAAAAATGTTACTGATAGGGCTGGACATGGAGCTCAGCAGTAGAGCATTTGCTTAGCATGCACCAGGCCCTGGGGTCCATTCCTAGCACTGCATAAAAACAAAACAACAGGAAACAAAACCAAACCAAACCCAAAAAACCTTCATAAAGTGGGGAGAAAGAACTTAGAACAAGACTGATAAAAAATAGTCACAGTAGGTTATTAATTAGTGGTGGGTGATCATGCTGTGGCTCTATGTATTGAGGTAGATCCCTAACAGGCTCAGGATAGCAAAGCTGAGGGTGGGTGTTCCTCCTGACTCCAGAATGGCTGCTTGGAGGCCAAACTCTCCCAGAACTGCAGAGGTGTGTGTGTGGGGGGGGGAGGTTGACATTTCTAGTGAATTCAGTATTTTCAGCAAACCATCCCAGAGCTCCTCTCTGCAGGCTCAGCCCAGGGCCTGCACACAAGTAACTTCCTTATCACGGAGTACAGCTGTCTGCACCTCCTGCCCTGCCCTTCCTTGCTCTCCCCTTCCCTGGGAATTTGCTGCCCCCTAGGCCTCAGGCATCGCCGTCTTCCCCAAGCCCTGTGAACTCTCCAATCTCTGAATTTTGTTGTCTGGTAAAATATCCCTGCTTTTCCTTGGGGAGTCCCCTCTGTACCTTCCCATTGTGGAACTAGAGGGCAGGCTAAGCCCAAGAGGGAACTTGTGACTCCAGGGTCTCCTCATTTCCCGTTTTTTTTTTTTTTTTTTGGTACTGGAAATTTAAAGCAGTTGTACTTAACCACTGAGCTACATCTCCAGCTCTTTTTTATTTTATTTTCAATATTTTTATTTGTAGGTGAAAACAATAACTTTATTTATTTTTTATGCGGTGCTGAGGATCGAACCCAGTGCCTCACACATGCTAGGCAAGCGCTCTACCACTGAGCCACAACCCCATCTCCTATTTTATTTTTTTTAATCTTTGAGACAGGGTCTCATTAAATTGCTTAGGGTCTTGCTAAATTGCCAAGGCTAACCTTGAACTTGGCAATCCTCCTGTCTCTGCCTCCAGGTGGCTGGGATTCCAGGCATGTGCCACCATGCCTGGTGGGTTTCTCCTTTTGTTGGGTACTTCCAGTCCCCCACCACAGAACCTCCTTCCAAATCTCCATGACCTCTCTCAGGGCTGTCGGTCCTGCATTGCTTGGCTGGACACATCCTCCCGCCTGGTCAGCCATAGCACCTACCTGGTCTCCCCAGCCCAGACCTCTCCCATGGGTGGGGTCCCTTCCCAGAGTCTATGTGGCCTCCAGGGACCTTGGAAGGGTAGCACTCAGCTCTTGGCAGAGCACAGGAAGCCGGACCAAAGTTTTTTTACCCAGCAGATGAGTCTCCCACAGCCCCAGTGTGCATATTCAGAATCACAAGTCTCCAAGCTTCAAGTCCACGGACAAGTCTCATAACCCACCCTGAAGACCTTATGGGATGGCTAGGGTGCTTAGCAGGTTCTCCATGAATGGCCATCATTGCTATTCTGACTGGCCAGGCAAAGTTGCCAAGGGCAATCCAGCCCTTAGAAGGATATGGGGATCCAGAGCTGGGACCCCTGCTCTCTACAAACAGGGCTTCCTCCCATACACATCTGGGCCCCCAGCTCAGGTACCCCTTTTTCGTAGCCCACCCAAGCCCCCCTTATTACCTCTTCTGTTCACAAGCAAACTCTACATATACTCAGAAACATTTGATATTTATTTCTCAATATTTTGTTATTATTATTTTTTTTTTACAAATTGAATAAACACAATAAAGGGGAATATGTGGGGCCCCAGGCCTGGCCTTGGGCTCCCGTTGAGATGAGAGGTGACAGTATGGAAACACCTCCTCATCCATAACTTCTGGCCTGCTGCCCTGATCCCTCCTATCAACCTTACCCAAGAGAAAGGTGGGGGCTTTCTGAGGTTCTGAGGTTCTCCCTAGAGGGGACTTCGGGCATCCTGCTTTAGGCCCTGCACTGATTCAAGCTGGGAAGAACTGTGGGTCCTGATGTGATGCCGTCTGTGTCTCTCTTGCCTGCGGGCCAGCTGCCGCAGTTGTTTCCGAATGGCCCAGAGCACCAGGTACACTTCCCGCAGCATCTCAGCCTCTGGGGTCTCCAGGGGGGACTGTCTCCTTAGCTGGGAGGTCACTGAGGTCGAACTCACAGATGACTGTAAAAGAAAGAAAGAAGCCCACGTGTCTTGGGAGAAAGCGCCCTGGGTTCAATCCCTGGTGTGCAGACACACAGCAAAGGTCTGAGATAACCCATCTCTCCTATCTGGCTGGCTCAGACGGCGCCCCTTCCAGGAAGCCTTCTTAGCTTGTATTAGGTTTTCATTCCCTCTAACCTTGAGTGTGTCCCGTGGACTCTTCTGTTTTCTCTACTAGACTGCAACTCCCAGAAAAACAGCTACCAGTTCAGACCTACCTTTGAGTCCCCCGTTCAGGGTTTCATGGAGAGGGTGTTAAAATGAAGGACAGAATGAATGACACCTTGACTCTCTCTCCAGCCCAAAGCTCATTCCAGAACTCTGTGCCTCTATGTCCCACTGCCTCCAGGACACCTCCTTGCAGATGTCTCACCAACAACTTCAGCACCTCTAATCATCTCCCCCTGTTTCTCCCTCTCCCTGTGACCTCCACCCAACCAACCTGGCCCAATCACCCTACCACCCAAATATTGCTCAGATCCATTAACCTGTTGACCCGATGCCCTTCCCCGAGTCCAAAACATCTTTCTCTTTGGACTGGATGGTGCCAGCCTCCAGGGCATCTGGTCCTCTCTGACTGCCCTCCCCTTCAGCCAGGTGAACTTTTAAAATGATTATTAACGCCGTCATACTTGATTCAAGGACAAAATTAGTGGATTTGGTAGTGACCTTGACGTTTTTCCTTTTTTAAAATTAAACTTTTTAGCTGGGTGAAGTTGCGCATGCCTGTAAACCCAGTGACTCCAGAGGCTGAGGCGAGAGGATGGCAAGTCCAAAGGGCCAGTCTCAGCAACTGAGCCAGGCCCTAAGCAACTTAGCAAGACCTTGTCTTAGAATAAAATATAAAAAAAGGTCTGGGGATGTGGCTCAGTGGTTAAGCACCCTGGGTTCAATCCCTGGTACCAAAAATAAGCAAGTAAATAAATAAATAGTATATTAAATTAAATTAAACTTTGAATTTAGAGGCAATTATAGATTGACATGCATTTTAAGAGATAAATATAATCCTGCATATCCTTTACCCAGTTTCTCTACATAGGAAAATCTTGCAATATCAAAGTCTGGAAATTGACATTGATACAAGCCACTCACTTTATTTAGCTTTATTAGTATTCATGTGTGTGTGTGTATGTGAGCGCGTGTGCTTGTACATGTTTAATTCTACAAAATTTTGTTACAGGTATAGGTGTATGTATCCAAACAACCACAATCAAGATCCTGATCAGCTATCATCACAAGGATTCTCCTGTTGCCCTTTTATAAGCACCCCACAATAACCCCTAACAAACATTAAACCACTATATGAGTTTTCATTTCTACAATTTTGTTACTTCAAAAATGGTATTATCCAGGCATGGTGGCACACACCTGTAATCCCAGCGACTTGGGAGGCTAAGGCAGGAGGATCGCAAGTTCGAGGCCAGCCTCTGCCACTTAGTAAGACCCTCAGCAACTTAGCGAGACCCTGTCTCAAAATAAAAAAATAAATGGAAAAAAAAGAACTGTGGGTGTAGTTCAGCAGTAAAGTGCCCCTAGGCTCAATCCCTAGTACCAAAATATTAATAATAAAAAATAAAAAATAATGGATTATCATACAATGGAATCATATAGTAAAGAACCTTTTGGGGTTGTTTTCATTCAGAGCATTTCCTTTGAGATTCATCCAATTCATCATTCATCATGAATTGATGTCGTATACATCAACAGTTTGTCCTTTGTATGGTTGAGTGGTATTTCAGGATGCTATAGTTTGGACTTGTTTTGAGCATGTACCCACAAGGGTTCATACGCTGGAAGCTTGAATCCCAGTTAGGGTGATGTTGGGAGCTCATGGGACCTTTAGGAGATAAGACCTAAAGGAAGATGATTTAAGGCATTGGGAATATACCCCAAGACAGGATTAAGGCAGTTCTTAAGAGTGATCCTGATCCCTGAGTCCTTCTGGCTTCCTATCTTGGCAATGTGTTCTCTTCCACACACACTTCTACCATTGTGATGGCATCTGCCTTGAAACCCTCACCAGAGGCTGAACACACAGTACCACCTGATCTGGACTTTTAGCCTCCAAAACTGTAGCTAAACAAACCTCTTTTCTTTATAAAGTATTCCAACTCAGGTATTTTATTATAGCAACAGAAAACAGAGTAATATACAGGTATGTGTATATCACAGTTCAATCATTCATCCATTGAAGGACATTTGGGTTGATTTGGGCTATTACAGATAAAGCCGTGAACAGTCACATATAGACATTTGTGGGAACATGAAGTTGCATTTATCTGGGATAAATGCCCAGGAGTTCAATTGCTGGGTCATATGATAATTGTGTATTTAGATTTATAAGAAACGTTAGTGTTCTTTTCTAGATTGTCTGCACCATTTTCTAGTTCCAGCAGCCATGTGTGAGTGCAGGGGAGCTTTTTAAATCAAAACCTGATCATGTTGCTCCCCTGTTCAAATGTCTTCAAGGGCTTCCATTGCTCTTAGGGTTAAGTACAAATTCCACAACTTGGTCAACCTCTGCTTTGTACAAACTAGCCCTTCAGCCAAGATTGCTCCACGCACCTCAAACTACCATGGCACACACCTGCTATCCTCTTTTCACAGAACACCCCTCCCTTCCCTTCCACCTTGTCCTAACAACACATCCCAAGGCAAGTGAACTCTTTCAGGTCTCAGCCTCGCCGTCTCTTCTGCAGGAAGGCCTTCCTTGATTCTCTGGGTTTGGGTACCCACAGTTCCCCCCCACTTCCTATGACATACCCCTCAGGATACAGAACAAATCAATGCTCATGACCTTTTCTATGGTCCCATCCCAGGTCTGGGTAAATCTTATCCACTATCGTATCCTCCATGCCTGGCCACAGAGGAGGCACAGGAAATGTTGAACAAGTGTGTGGAGGGAAGAAAAGGTCCCTGGGGGTTGGGGACGGTGAAGAAATGCTAACCTTCCACCTGCACATCTGCCAGCCACTCTGCAGGGCGGATAACATGAGTGTGGAGACGGACTGGACAGCTGTCTGGGGCAGTCGTAGCAGGGAGCGAGGCTCAGGGCCCAGCTCCAGCTCAGTCTCGTCCACGGTTTCGTCCATGGTTTTCGCCAGCACGTAGGCCTCAGCCACCTCAGGGTGCTCTTCCAGAGTGGTGACCTTAGCCTCTTTGGGGGGTTCGATCAACTTGACAGTGTCCAACTCCGTAGTCTCCTCCACCCCCTTGATTTCTTGTTTCTTGGAGTCAGTGGGTTCCAAGATGATTAGCTTAGCTCTGCGTCTCCACTGAAGAACCTGAGAAAGAAGACTCATGAGAGGCAGGAGATGGGGGGCCGGCAGGAGCAGCAGTCAAGGGGAGAAAAACACCCAGGGAGGGGTATAACCCCCGAGCCCTGCCTTTTTCCCCTCAAGCCCCTCCTTGGATCTCTAAGCCCTGGCCATCTCCCATAGATTTAGTTTGGCCACAAAAGATGGAGGCCACGTGGTGGTGGTGGGGCACTAGCATCTAGAAGTGACCAGGACTCTCAGCCCAGCACCAGGAGGACCAGGCAGGATGTGAAACTCACCCAACAGGTCATTCTTTGCCAAACTCGTCTGATCCAAAAGATGAACCTCATGATCACAGCCATCGTTCCAGAACCCCAAGTAGGGACAGGGCCAACATGTGGGACGGGGAGAGGGACAGGCTTTTGGGCACTGGATGACACACCACAAGGGTCTTGTAGGAGCTGAAGAGTCTCAAGCACAGCAGGGAAGGAAGGAATAGGAAATCTAGGGGCAAAGATCTCTTCAGCAACTCATCCCAGGTCCTTCCTCCCCTCCCTGGGACAGGGAGAGGAGTCAAAGTGCAGAAGAACCTAGGGTGACAGAGAGTTCTAGTCCATTGTGAGAGCCACCTGGCCCTGGTCCCAACCCCCGAGGCCCTTCCAGGACCCACGGAGCTTATGGCCTCGACTCTTCTTGCCACCAATCCAGGGAAAGGAAAGTGACATTGACTGAGTGTCTGGTATGTGCTAGGCGTTTTCCTTGTACTGGGCCACGTGATCCTCAAAACAGCCCTTCAAGATTGATGTGACTGTCAGCACCACTGTATACCCATGAGAAATCCGAGATTCAGAAAATCTGGAGAATTTGTCTGAGACTGTAAATCTAAGGAGCTAGAAGGCAAGGGGCCCAACCCAGGTGGGCCCTGGAGGACCGGCTTCTCCACACCTCTCCCCTCGGGTCAGGGTCTCCTGTGGCTCCTCTCAGGGTTCCCCTCAAGCTGCGACTGCTGCTTCTCCCCGCTCCCCCACTAGATGGGGTCTTTCTGGCTGGCTGCTGCTTTCTGCCCGGGACCCAAGCCCAGGCTGCCAGGGAGGGGCCTGCTCACCCACAGGGCCTGTCCTCAGCCAGCTGGGGGTGGAAGCCAGGCCTGGTGAGGGCACTGTGTGCCTGGGGAGCCTGGCCCACACCCAGCCTTGAGACAAGGGGCCCATTCAGGGCCCCCCGCTCCACCCCCAAGCAGCTACCCGGATCCAGCCCGCAGAGGGGACACGCTGGGAAGCTGGGGGTGGATCCTGAACAAACACCAAAGGCCTCATTGTTTCTCTCCCCCCACAGCACGTGGGCAGACGCCGCCCCCCACCCCACTCCTCTGCCCGGCCTGCCTGCCCCCTTCCCAGGACCCGAACCACTGACTCCCATTTCCTGCGCCTCTGTCTACCATTCTGCCTCGGCCACGTGACACCTCCCCAGCCTTGACAGGATCTCCAGGGGAGCTCAGGCCGCGGGAGCGGGCCTCCACACAGATCTGGACACAAGCAACGCCATGCCAACCTCCAAATTCAAGTTTCTTCAGATTTTTTAATTATAATTATTATTTTAATAACAACCTGAAACCCAGAACTTCCAGACACTGTCCATATGCCCTCCCCTGGGCAGTGGAGAGGGAGCACTTTGAGGGGAACAAAGTGTGGGGGGGATTGTTGCCAGGGAGCCTCCAACTCCCCCAAGCCATCTACTGCTGGGGAACCCAGAACACTGACACCCAGGGAGGGAGGGGGCTGGGATCTCTCATGGAGGGGGCTCCATCTAGCACCCCATTCCGAGCCCTCCCCCCTCCATTGAGACCTGAGGACCAAGGCGGGGACGGGGGCAAGGCGGGGAACAGGCCAGTACTGACAGTACTGAGCCTGAAAATCCCATCCCTGGGGGTCAGGGGGCATTAAAGCTGCATAGGAAGAGGGGGCAGGCTGCTGGCGCAAAGCCTGGCGACCATGGCAGCCCCCAAAGGCACATTGTGAGGGAAGGGAGGCTCAGACGGAGGGCCCGTTGGGCGCAGGGGGCCCAAGCCGTGGGAGCCCCGAGGAGGGCAGCTGTGCCAGCTGCTCTGGGCTGGCCAGGGCACGCAGCAGTCCGTTCTCCTGCTCCAGCGCGGCGTTCCGCTCTGCCAGGTCTCGGATCTGCTCCTTCAGCACCTCCACCTCCTCCCGGACCGCAAACATGAGGTGGGACTTTACCAAGTCCTGGGGGTCCAGGGACAGGCAAAGAGTCAGGGCCGCCAGACCACCCCATCGGGAGTGCCTGAGGGTGTGTGGCTGAGACACTCCCCTGTGTCAAAGGAGGAGGGGCTCTGGGGAAGGAAGGGCATGAGGCAGAGGGTAGGGGGCAAGGCTACCAGCAGGGGCAAGGGCAGGGGGGCAGGGCTCACAGACAAGGATGGGGCTGGGGGCTGGTGTTGGTAACAGGGAGAGTAGGGGTGGGCAAAGGGACTGCTAAAGGGAGCCAGGGCCTCCTGGCACCAAGATGTCTTCTCTTACCATGGCTTGTTCGATCTTGTTGTCAATGCCAACCAGGCTTCCGGAGCCGCTGGAGAGACACAGGGAGGTGAGGGGTGAGGAGGGGGCCAGGCATCTGCACAGCCTAGCCACTGCCTTCCTCGCGACAGGCTCTGGCCTCCTCTCCAGCCCCCTGGTGACAGCCCATAGCCCTCCTGTACCTGTGACAGTAGAGAATCAGGGGGAGCAGGGTTTTGTCCATTCCCCGGCGGGGTGAGGGCCGCTGCCCAGGGGCCCCCAGGCCCCGGTGGGGCGGGGGTGCAGGTGCCCCTCGGATTGGGGATGCTCCCCGTGGGGAACTAGGGGAGGAGACACAGCCCCTTTTTCGGGGTGGCCCCGGAGCCATCCCCACTACTCTGGTCTCGAAAGAGGACACCAGGGATTTGACAGAGACCCCTGGCTGGGCCATCCCTGAGGGGAGAGAATCCTCAGGGTCCCCCAAAAGGAGAAGGTTGTATTGAAGGAATGCTCGGGGGGCTCAGAGCCCCCCGGCAGAGCGGGGTCTGGCTGGTGCCAGGCAGGCAGAGAGGAGACGGGGCCTAGGGGGTGCTGTCCTGAAAGATATACTACACCGCCCCCTAGGGCAAGGACCGGCTGCTATTGGCTCCTCAGGGACACGGGGACCCCCCTCCCACAGCTCCACAGTGGGCGGGAATTCCCAGACACGATCAGTGCCAGTGTCCCCTTCTCACCCTGGCGCCCATCCCAGAGCAGAGGGGAGGGGGCAGTGGAGGGAAGTCAGCTGGTGGCCTGGATCGGGGGAGGGGCTGAGGGGCGAGATGCCTGGGTTGAGGAGGGGTGGGAAGGTGAGATGGGCCCTAGGAATCATCTCCCCACCTGAGGCCTTCCTGCCCACTCTGGGCTATGACTGGCCTCCCTTGAGGCCTTAAGAAAAGGAGAGAAGGGTGGCGGGAGACTCTGATATACTTGTGTGCTCCCCACAAACACAGAGCCGGCATCACAGGTGACTCTGAGAACCTGGGCCAAGGGTCTCCAGCATCCATAGTGAAGAAGCGGAATGGGAATGGTTACTATGACAATGGAAACCTAGATCTGACCGCTGTGAATCAAATACAGCTTAAGGATCTGGACCTGGGTCTGGGGTCTTCTTGGAAGGAGGCAGGGCTTGAGGAGAGGTAGGAAGGTAAGGTTTGCGTTGGGACTTTTGAGCAGAGCCTTTGAACAGAGCTAGGAAGAACAGGACAGGAGCCAGGGGCAGTCCTGGCTGCAGTTTTCTAAATGGCCACCAGAGGGAGACTCAAGCCTGGCCCAAAGGTCCCTTGGGACTGGCTCCTGATTGGCCCCGGGGCAATGGCTCTTAATCCCAGAATCTATAGATCTCCTTCAAACCCTCTGGTGGTCCAGGGCTTGCATAGAACTTTGATCCCTGCCCCATCCTCCAGGGCTCCCTCTTCCACCACCCAGGCCCCAGGCCCCTGCCTCAGCCTATAGTTCACAACCCACACTAACCAGCTTCCACCTTGGCCCCTGTCCCCTTTTGGAGAATCACCAGTCCTGTCCCCCCAACCCCCCCACTGAGCCTCTCAGAGTCAGGGCCCCACTACATTGTATCCCATGTGCTGCTGCTCCCATAGGCCCTCCCTCCTGGCTGTCAGCTCCAACTTGCTTCCCTGTGGGGGGATCAGCACTCAATCCAAGGTGACCCTGGCCTGAGAACCTGCTGCCAGGAAGGGAGCTTGAGAGAGCTGGGAATTTTCCATTTCCTTTCCAAGCTCTGGGTGCAGAAGGCGCTGACAGGTAGAGCAACCAAGGGGGTGACCAGGCCCAGGAAAGCAGAACAAGTAGTGAGCAAGGACACCTGGGCCTCCAGGGGACAGTAGGGACAGTAGGGAAGGGCGGGCCAATCGGTATCAAAGCAGTTTTCCATCCATCACACCTGGGTGGAGCCTGGGCCACCACAGAAAACCCAATACCCTCCCCTCCCCAGCACATACAGACAGACACCAGAGAGGGACAGATACACAGAAATAGGAGCACCAGTCGGGCCTGGCAGACACTCAGGCAAAGATGCAAGGAAGTCAATCATTCTCACCAGAAATCAAGGCCTAATACAACAATAAACATTTGTTGGCTGATAGATGACTATCTCCTGTTTGTCTAGCGCTGCTGAGTTTTTGACAGGACTTCCCTGTGACATTCTAACATTAACACTTCAAGGGACCAGAACTCTGACAACCCAAGCCCATCCTCTGAGAACCCTTGAGTGAGGGGACCCTTTGCTAGCTAGTATTCCTAGGCCAGGTCAGGAGCAGGAAGTTGGGGCTGGCCACATAGGACTGGCCCTCACCACAGGCCCCAGAGCAACTTGGTGTGAATCAAAACAAACAAAAAAAAAAAACCCTTCCTCAAGACACTTATTGCATCTTCCAGAACATTCTCACGACTTCAAATGTGGACTGTGACTTCTAATTTTGAGGCACCCCCTGGAGTTATGTCATGCATGACATGCATAACTGGGGACTCCAGCCCCACAGGACTCTTGGGTCCTGAGGTGAGGACAGTCCCAGAAGCTGGTCTTCCCCTTTGAAGGTCAAATAAAACAATTTCAACATGAGAATCAGATGAAGATATAGGGCATCTGGGAGAGGTGAAGAGGTTCGGATTCCAGGAACAGGGACAAGCCCTGCTCCCTGATGTCTTCTAGGAGCCCCAGGGTCTGGGCCTAAAGCCAAGAAAGTGGCATCCGGCTGCCCTGTCTACACTCCCTCCCGGATCTGTGATGTCTTTGGGGGTGGAGCCAACCCACGGAGGGGGGGGCTGGCTTGACCCACTTGGGTGAGCTGTCCCTGCATCTGTCCTGGAGAGAGGACATCCTAGAGACAGTTGCCACCTCCTGTAGCAGAGAGGGGAGAGCATGGTTGAAGGTAGTCAGACCCCCACTGCAGTCCAGCCACACACTGGCTCGGTGACCTTGGGCAAGTATCTAAAACTCTCCTGCGTCTCAGTGTCCATCTGGAAGCTGAGAGGTGGAGATCATGGGATTGCTTTTAGGGTTACAAAAGATAAGAGACAGTACCAGACCCAAAGGACAGCACTAGGCAAAGAAATGTACTTTTTATCCCCAAGTCCCTGGGATGCAATCCCTCAATGCCTGGATCCTCCAGATTGGCCATCTACTGTCACACCTTAACCAAGTAGTTCCCATCTGCTAAGCCCTGTGGGGGACACAGAGGATCTTCAACCCAGGAGCCTGTGGACAGTCTGAATCCATCAGGCACTCTCTGTTCTCCCACCCCAGATTTCGAGGACTAAAAAGGCAGTGTCCAGGATCCAGACACCTAACATCCCAGCCCACTTTCCCTCTCAAAAGGGAGGTCCCATGCCACTTGGACCCTGGTTTCCTGCCAGTTCCAAGAACACCAGATAAGTGACATGGGGTCTACACACCCCATTCCTAGGGGGCAGGGGATAGCCCAACCCAAACCCGCTGGTCTAGCAGGGTGGGGTCCAAGGGGCTGGGCTGGGCCAGAGCCCCAGAGCCTTGGAGCCAGGCAGGGTAGAGTGGAGGCTGGGAGCTGGACTGGTCAGACTAGGGTGTGCAGAGGGGGTGGGACAGAGGGAGAGAGGGAGGGGACAAGTCAAAAGAATAGAGCTGAGAAGGCCTCTGAAGGCAGAACCCTCTAAGGCAGAGAAAGCCAGAGGCTGAGCTATGAAATCAACAGGGGTGGAGGAGGGAAAGGGAGCTCTTTTGCCAGGGAACCTCCCAAATGGGAGGGGGAGAGGGTGGGAAGCGCTGAGAATAGCAGCAATGGGGGCAGGTGACTCTCTGGGCCCTGGCCGACCTCACACCTCACACATTCCTGGGAGCCAGCTGGGAGTGAGTACAGAAGCCACTTTGCCTTGTCCTGCCCTGCCTAGAACCAGCCCCTCACCCTCCATCCCAGGGGCTCCTGGCTGCTCCAGTCCTCTTCTTTGGGCCCCCACTCTGCCCAGTGCCCCTGGTCCTGTTTTTATGTGGGTCTCAGTCTCTGATTCCAGGGGGTGGCACTACCTTAGGAGAAAATAGGAAGGCGCAACTCCATCTGGAATGGGTCCCTCCAGCACCCACTCACCCACTAGTGAAGTCCCACCCCTTATTTCCTTCCAAACAGGAAGTCCCTCCCCACAAGGCCTCCAACAGGAAGTCCCACTCCTCCCTCCAATAAAAGTAGTAGCTCCCTAGCCCTTCTCCTGGGTTCCTATCAGTCCACAGCCAGAAATTAGCACCCTAGCCATCCGACTCAGGATTTTGTTCCTCCCTTTTCAGCTGGCTGACATTCCTGTGAATGTTGAAACCTGGCCCTCAAAACCGGAAGTCCTGCCCACTCTGCCACCGAACAGTGCATTCTACCCTAAAGGGCAAAGCCAAAAAGTCCTGCCATCTTGGGCCATCCTTGCTGCCAGGCAGCTGTGCCATGGAAGGGCTCGGCCTCCATGGTATTCCTAGCTCTTGTCTTCTGACCACATCCCTTCAGGGAACAGAATTTTAGAGTAATGCTTTCTAGGTACTCAAAGTCTTAGGACCCTAAGGGAGTCTGGATGGACTATAAGGAAGTCCCAGGATAATCCATGAGGATCCGAAAGTATACTACTGCCCTTGCTGGTAGGGGCAGAGAGACTGGGAGGAGACTGATTCCCTATTCTCATCTCTAGTGTCCTTGCCAGCGGGTTCCTAGGGTTGAGCAGATGTTCTGTAAATCTGCAAGAGTTCTGGAATTTGACAACAATGACTCCCTTCAAACTCTAAAAAAGTCCCTGATGTGACAGTCCTAAGTCAGGGAGTCCCACCCAGCTCTTTCCACTGGGAGGGAGTGGATCCCAGATCAACTTTGCTCAGTGGTTATGCCCAGGCCAGCTCTCTCTGTTCTCCAAATTCACCTCCCAGGACTGACAAAGGCCAGCAGCATCATAGAGCTGCCCTCGGTGCCTAAAACTGAAGTTCCACCACATGGAGCCCACCTACCTATCGTCATCGCTGTCCAAGTGACCACTGATGGCCAACATGGAACGGGCCAGGCTGAGGCTCTGGGCTGCTGCTGCTCCAAAGGGGTCTGGAGACTTGTGAACCAGACTGGCATCAAAGTAGAGGGCCGGGGAGCTGGGGCGGGAGTCAAATGGGGGCACCTAGAAGCAGAGGTGGGAACCATCACGTTGAGAGAGAAATTGGCCTAGTGGTCCTCTTTCCTTCCCACCTCCCCCACTCCTTCCTAAGGAGCCAGGACTCCTGTCCCCAGCAGCCCTTCCCTCCTTCAGCCCTGACTGAAGGCCTTGGGGTTACAGAAGCAAGGAAAAACAGCATCACCTCAGGACTGGGGAGTGTGACTTCTGGGGTATCAGAGAGGGGCTCTGGTTTGCATTTGGGAACTTCTTGCCCTCAGGACCTCTAATTAGAAACTACTCAGAA
This sequence comes from Ictidomys tridecemlineatus, assembly GCF_052094955.1. Taxonomy (NCBI): domain Eukaryota; kingdom Metazoa; phylum Chordata; class Mammalia; order Rodentia; family Sciuridae; genus Ictidomys; species Ictidomys tridecemlineatus. The sequence goes on from NC_135486.1 coordinate 115,616,302, forward strand.
TATCTGCAATATATCATTGACCTTCTTAAAGCCACTCAAATGTCACTTCCTTAGAGGCATTTCCCCACCGTTCACAAGTCTAGTAAACTGTGTCACTTTTTTATAGCACCTAATATTATCTGAAATTAAAGTATTTATTGTGTCTCCCCTACTAGAAGGTAAGTTTGTTCTGTAACTATTTGTAGAATGAATAAATCCTCAGAAACTAGTCCTCCACCCCCCACCCCGACTCCAGCTTCTCCTCTTAAACTTCTCAGGCTTCAGGTGAAGTTCAACAACTGCTCTCTGGCCTGCTTTGGGGTTGGGGGACATTGTGGAGGTAGGGGAAGGAGGAGCCTGGGCGGGGACCACACAGCCCAACAGGCGCTGGGGGGTGGCTGCAAGAGGGCGGGGGCGACAGGAACAAGACAAGACGCCTCTGTGAGGCCTGGGGAGGCCCTAGCTTCTCAGAAAAGCCAAGAACAGAGAGTCCAGGGTGGTTAGAGGGACAGAGCAAAGGGGGGCCCAGGTGGTGCCCCTGACCTTCCTTCACCTTCCCCTGGCCTCTGCTGGAGGCATGGAGGGGGAAGAGACATGGGACACTAAAAGGGAGCCAGACTTTGGGGCAGGGAAATAGCGACACAGTTGCATGCACACAGGAAACGATCAGGACATGGCAGGGCGGAAGGAAGGGGGTCACTGGCACTGAGGGGAGAGGAGCAGGGTCTGCAGAACCCAGAGCAGCTCAAGCAGACTTAAGATTGGTGAGCAGAGGGGGGCTTGCTCTAGAAGAGTCTGGGGTCAGGGACAACTTCTCTCCTGGGGTAGGAACTGAATGGAAGAGCTTCAGAAAGGTGCGGGGAGAGGGGGGGTGTTGTAAGTGCAGAGGTCATGAAAGGGAGTTGGAGGCCACGAGGGGTGGGGGGAGCCGGTCCTGACTGGTCCTGACAGGGCCCAGACATCCAGGCTGGGGATATTTTTACACTGTGGTTTGTGCCCAAGGCCAGGAAGGGGAAAGAGCCCTCATCCTCGAACTCCCTGCCCTTCCTCCAGCAGCCCAAGGTGTTATTTTTTCCTCCAGGGCAAAAGCATCCAACCCTCACATCCCTGGCAGCCCACCCCCTACCCCAGGGACCCAGGCATCCTGCCCCCAGCCCAGACTTGTTCCTCTTTTGGAGACAGGAAGCAGAAAGAAGTAGAGGATTTAACTCCTTCCCTCCTGCTTCCCAATATTCTCCCACTCCACTGTGGTGAAGTCACCTCCAGCTGTCAATCCTGGAGAGGCCCAGGTACACAGGACTCAGAAAGATGACCAGGGTGGAAAAAGACAACCAACCAGCACCCCACCCACCGATTCCTATAAAAAGTGCCCCCCACCCAAATCCTTGGTTTCTCAGAAAAAACATGACTTGCTGCAAAGCGAGAGATTGGGCTGGGCTGGGAGGCTGGTGGGAAGAATGAAGACCCCCGTGTCCAACACAGGGCTGCAATGGAAAGACTCACAATGGAATGCCTACCTTTTATGGCCACCCCAAACCCTGGCAGCTCCTCCCTCAGAGGCCCAGCCAAGCACCCAGGTGGGGCCTCCTCCCTCATCACCTGGAGCCAGGGGATAGAGACCAAAGCAAATGGTGAAGGCTGAAGTGAGCCTCCAATAGGCTTTATGGAAACAATCAAGGGCCAACAACTTAAAGACCAAGGAGAGAGAGAGAAGGTGTAGAATGTAGAAGAGAAGGAGCCTGGAAGATAACATAAAGGAGGGTCGGACTTCAAAGTGTGATGGCAGGGAGAAAAAAGAGGAGCGCTCTGACCTACCTGACAGACGTGTCAGTGGAGCTGGGGAAAGCAGGATGGAGGAGAGGCAAGGAGGCTCAGGATAGGAGTTAGGCCTACTAGGCCCAGAACTAAACACAGCCCCTCGGGTGTTTCTCTCAACCTGGAATTCAATGCTTACCTGCCCTGTCTCCTCTGGAGGAACCAACTCCATCCTCAGCCGTTGGGCTCCATCTCTCCTCCGGGACAGTGGAGGGGTCCCAGCTGCGGACCCCCCAGCCTCTACCTCCACCCTCAGGGAGGGCAGGGGTGTGGCAGCCAGGGATGTGCCCGTGCTATCCCCAGTCCCAGGCTCTGGGGGGCGCTGCTGGGGTGGGGAGGCTGATAGGAGGGGTGTCTCCGCCTTGGCCTTGCCAGGAACCGCCAGCTGGCCCAGTCCCCCAGTGAAGGAGCGGGCTTGAGGTCCAGGGGAGGTGGGGGGTGGGCGGAGCCAGGAGGTGGGGCCCTGAGACAGGCCTGACTGTGGCATGGGGGCACCCAGGCCCAAGCTGGCCAGCTCCAACCTGGAATCCAAAGATCTGCCCCCAGTGCCCCCCGAGGCCCCTCGAATTCCCTCCAAGAGGCGGCTGAAGCTCGGGGGCTCCAGGTCTCTCTCGTAAACATCCACACACGTCCAACGACCTCGGCGATAAGGCTCTCCCAGGCCGTGGGGCAGCTTCACCACCCGGAAACGGGAGGCAGGGGCCCCAGGTGGTGGGGAGCCATTCCGGGGGGTGCTCCTGCCCCCTGGATCAGGGTTGGGCTCCCCGTTGGGAAGGCGTGGTGGGGGCCCGGTGGGGGCCGTCGGAGCAGGGGAATCTGAAGCCCCTGGGCTCCCTGGGCCCTCGTAGTCCGTGGTGACGCTGGTGATTTGGAAACTGCTCTTCTTCTTGCCCCCACTCATGGTCCCTGGGGCTCAGAACGAGTAGGGGTGGGGGAGGGGCTGGGCTCCTAGAAGGGGCTCAGGCACCCCTGGAACAGGGGGGCCACATGGCGGGGGCATCAGGGCCCCTAGTGACGTCTGGGTCCGACATGGTAAGAGGGCCTTGAAAGAACTGGGGGTGCCTGGTTGGGGACGGGAGAACAGGGGAGGAGAGGTGGCGGGAGGGGGGGGCAGGGGCAGGGGCAGGTTTTTCCTGCTGCTGTCGCTGCTGAACTCCAGAGCTGAGTTTGCAAACTGGAAAAAGAGAGAGAGTGTGTGTCAGAGAGAGAGAGAGAGAGAGAGAGAGAGAGAAGAGAAAAAGCAGTGGGCAGGCCACCTCCGGGGCTTCCTCTCTGGGGAGCAGAATGGGGGAGGAAGGGGAAACCGCCAGAGACCCAGAGACAAAGAGACAGGCAGAGATGACAGACACCAGAATAGAGGGGACAGGACCTAGAGGGCATGCAGAGCAGGAAGAGGCAGATGAGAGCCAAAGTTGAGCATTTCTTGCCAGGGATTCAAACTCACCGGACTGAATTGTCCGGAGAGCCCGGGACTCCCGGACCTGGGTGAACCGGGTTGAAGCGACTCCTCGCCTGGCCAGGCCACCTGGAGACCTCTCCTGGGCCTCCAGGACCCCCACCTCGGCTCCCATATCCCTGGGACAGGCCCTGCCCGCCACCCCAAGCGCCCCGCCCAGCCCCTAGACCTACCTCTCGGGTCTCAGTCACCGAGCTGAGCCAGGGGTCTCAGCGACTAAGATGTCGGGCTGTCCTTCTCCTGGGGCCGCCTGTCCCCGGTCAATGCGGGGGACGCAGGCAGCGATCAGGAGCTGCCCGGAGTTCTTCGGAGGCCGCACCTCATCCTGCGAGGCATCTCCGTGGAAAGTTTGCTGTCCAGAAAAGAAGGAACCCGCGCCTCGGAGGAGGAGTCCAGGCGCGGCCTCTGCAGCCCCACGGGTCTCCCGACGGCTGTGGGAGGGGGCGGCTCAGCCCCCAGCTGCTCCAGGTGGCAGCGGGTCTCGGCGGTCCCGGACAAGTGGGTCTCCCAAGGCTTTTCCCGCGTGGCCCTGCTGGATCCGTCTCTTGGTTCCTCAGCTCTTCTCGGTCTCTGTCTCTGTCTTTCTCTTTCTGGGCTGTTGACAACCCCCACACCAGGAAGTCCTGCCTCCTCGGGCCTGCTCACAGCTCCTCTCCTCCTCCTCCTCCTCCTCCTCCTCCTTCCCCTCTTCCTCCCCTTCCTCCTCCCTCCTCCCTCCTCCCTCCTGGGGCTCCCTGCCAGCTGGCCCCGAGCCAGGCCTGCCACAGCCGCCGATGTTGCAGTTGCTGCCGCTGCTGCGCGGCTGGGGCCCCAAACAGGCTGCCTTAACCCCACACCTGCTGGGCCCCAGCCGGGCTCTTTCTCGCAGGGAAGGGCTGGAGAGGGCGGAGAAAAGGGGGAGGAGTCTGCGGGGAGGCAGGGGATTCCCTTACTTGTAGGCACTGGCTGCCATTGGCCTGCAGACTGGTCAAAGAAGAGTTGAAAGAAAACTACCGGGGACAAGTCCTGGGTGCCTGGGTGCCCCTAAGTGCCCAGTCAACCTTGTGGTGCGTTTTGGCTATCACTGTCATAACGTCTCTGGTTTTCTTGGTAACTACATGAGAAGAGTCCAATTATTCCCTCCCCATACCTTTAAAATAGATGATTAAGAAAATTTTCAAACCTGTCTAAAAGCAGAGAAAAGAATATAAAGAACTCCCAGGTACCTAATAATGATCAACTCAGTCAATCTTGTTCATACCTACCCTCAATATCTCTTCCTGGATTTTGCAGGAGTATTTGAAATCAAATCTCAGACATGATCTTGAGATGTGGAATTTGAGACCCAGGAAGTCCCAAACGGCTGTCAGTGGTAGAGAAATATTCTGCCTCTGTGTATTCTTGTCCAGGTGCCATATACAGATACTCACAAAGACCTTAGAAGCAGTGACCACCTGTACTGTCTCCAGCCTCTAGACATTATGTATGTCTATGTAGTCATCTGCAGAGGTCTACCCCAGCTGGCCACAAGCATGGACCCTCCCCACCTCTGACCTTCCTACCTCTCCCATCTCATCCCTTGTTCATTGTGAAAGAGAAGGCATGCACACTCAGAAAAGGTCTACTAGTAATAGAACAAACCAAAACTCCAACTGCCAATTTCTCTCTCTTGGCTTCCCTAACCAACATTCCAAGGTGGGGATACTTTTAGCCAAAGCAATATCTTGAGGTTGTGTCTGCTTTCACTTGCAGGTTCAGAAGGAGATGAACAGATTCTAATTAATTTTTGTCACTTGGAAGGACCTGTTCTTGAGTATATTAAAACTTTCTCATTATCTTCTGAAGAAGAGAGATGAAGGGCTGGGGTTGTGGCTAAGTGGTAGAGCACTTGTTTAGCATGTGTGAGGCACTGGGTTTGATTCTCAGCACTGCATATAAATAAAGATCCACTGACAACTAAAAAAGTATTAAAGAGAGAGAGAGAGAGAGAGAGAGAGAGAGAGGGCAGATGTGGAGCTCTAGCTGAGGAAACCAAGGCTCCTAAGTGCTCTTGCATTTGACCAAGGCCTCAGGGCTAGTATTCAATGGAACCAGGAGGTATAAGGGGCCTGTCTGGACTCCTAGTGCTCTTTTCCAGATCCCTCCTCCCTCTGCTTTAGCTTATGAAAATTTCTGACCACTCTAAAAGGTAAAACAATGCAACCCCTGCCCGCTTTATATATTTGTTCTTTATATCTTTGTTAAAATGCAACTGCGTTGCTGTATGTCTCCCTTTGGCTGTAGTTACAAGGCCCTGCCATAGCCCAGGTACTGAGGTCCAGGAAGCCGCCTCCCACACGTGTTCTGCCCCTCTAGACCTCATCCTTCTCTCCCCTGCAGAACCCTCTCCCCTCTGACAACATTCTGAACACAGACTTTACTGCTAAACCTCCAGAACCTCCTTTTTTGGTGCTGACTCCTACAAACTATTCACAAGGAATCTTTGGACCCCTTCTCTGTCTCGGATATTTGGGATCATTGTGGACTTTTCCATGTGGAGGGTCCCTGGGATATTGTCAATCTCTGCAGAAATGTTTGTTGAATGAATATAAATTAATTCCTATTAAGGTGTAAAAGTTAAAGGACTCTTGTGTTTTAATGTATTACCTCTCCTAGTAGCATTTAATAGCCTTTAATATGTAGGGCCCTCGACTTACAAAGCACTTCCAGCTCCCTTTCTTCCTCCAAACCTTATTGAGGTAAGTATGAGATGAGGCATCTTTCAGAGAGGTTATCCAATTTGCCTAACGCCACACAGCACATCTGCAAAGACTGCCATATGGAAAACGGTCCACAGATTCCGGGGATTAGTACATGCATATATTTTGGGGTGCATTTTTCAGCCAGCTAAGAGTAAAACCGAGATCACCTTGAAGCTAATTAACCCTATGGCAAAGCTGTACTCCAAAGGAATTTTGGAGCGAGAGATTTCTCAGAGAACTGCTGAGAAAGGTCACCAAAGGAAGGCTAGGTCATGCCCCTCAGAGACCCCTGCGACTGCACCCAGGCGGTGGTTGTGGTGGTCCCAGTAAGAGACCAACCAACCCCATTGTACCCAGGTCCTGGCGGGCGGAGCCCGCAGAGTCAAAGGTTACGGGGAGGATGACTTGGATCGCGGGGGCGGATAGGCGGAAGACTTTGAGCCCAGACGCTGGAACAAGGTCCGGGCGCCTGGGAGGCTGCAGGGGGAGGAGGCCGACACCAAGTCAGCCAACTCTCGCTCGCTCCCGGCACCTGGGGGCGGCGGGGAAGAGGGGGCGCGGCCAAGGGAGCACGCCCCCTGCTGGGCAAAGTGGCCGAGCGTCTGGCTCCTGACTCTGGAAGCCCCTCTGTCCAGAAGGCAGCCCCCTCTGCCGGCCTCACTGCCTTACTGCACCCCGGGCCCGTAGCCGCAGCCTCGGCCCCAGACAGACGCCGTGCGCGGAGCCCCGGCGCGCGGGGTTCGCGGGTGGGTGCAGGACCTGGGCTGCCGCTGGGGGGCGCCGCTGAGCGCCGCGCGTCGCTCGGCTGGGGCCGAGGAGACCAAACCCAGCACCGCCCGGCCGGGCAGGGGGCGCTGGGCGGCAAGGATCGGACGCCCCTTGGAGGGGCGGGGTGGCACCGGACCCCCTGCGTCCCACGACCTTCCTCTGAGCCGCCCCCGCAGGCTCCGCGGTCCCTGTGCACCCCAACCCTAGCCTGGCGGTGCAGTGCAGCGCGACCGCTCCCGCTCCGTCCTTGGAGGGTGTGGAAGGGTGGGTTTGGGGCCGGGGGCGGGTCTGGGGGCGGACCCGGAGGCGGGGCTGTCTCTGCGGCAGGGCCCAGCTCTGCTCCCCCCGTCTCTCTGTCTCTCCTCCTCCCTCCTCCTGCTCCGGGCGGAGCCCGGCATGGGGGGGCCGGCGCCCGGCAGGCCAGGTACGGTGATGTAGAAATTGGGGAGGCTTGGTGCGGGGAGGCGGTGGTGGGGGGACAAGGGGCAGGGAGGATTGGCGGGGCGAGAGGCGGAGAAACCCAGGGCAGCAGGACAAGGGGAAGAGGAGGGGTGCCCGGGAGCCTGGGGCCCTTGGATGGAGAGAGGGATGAAGCAGGCCAGGTTTGGAACAAACAGGGGAAGGGGGAGGACGGCAGTGAGGAGGGGCGCTGGGAGGAGTAGTGAGGCTGAAGGCGAAAGGGAGAGTGTGCGTTTGGGGGAAGGGAAGCCCGAACAGGTATGGAGACTGCAGCTCAGAAGGTAGCTACGAGGCCAGACTGGGGACCCCCGGGTGGGATTGAGAGGCGGGACTGGAAGCAGGAGGACAGGGTCCTCCCAAATCCTGGACTAGGAAGAAGGTGATTTGGGCCATCAGCAAGGGAGGGAGGTGAAGACCGTTACTGAGAGGTGGACGGAGGCCCAGGCCCAAAAGGACTGGAAAGGGGGGGACGCCAGGGAGTGGAGATAGATTGGTGGGTAAGATTTCAGATGCCCAACCCCGTGCCCCCACCTTCCTTCAGCATCCCCACCCAACCCTCATGACCACCTCCCCACCAAGCCTCAGGGCCCAAGAGGGGGTGGCAAGTCTGACCCTTCCCCAGTAGTGTGCGATATATGCAGGTAGGCCCCGGGCATAACTCCTTGTCTGTAGGTGTGTCCAGTTCCGTGGCAGATTTGTGTGTGTCTGGAGGTATGTGTGTCTGTGGGTGTGTCGGTGAGTGTTTATGTCTGTGTGTGTTTGCTGCCCCGAGGTTTGTGTTTACCTATGCCCTTCTATGTGTCTGGCCCTCTGTTGTAGCTCTGGGTCTGTGGCTGGATGGTTCATTTGTTTGAATGTGTGTTTGTGTGAGCACAGAGTTGCTATATGTTTGTGGGGCCTATCTGAGTGGTGGGTCAGGCTGTATTTACACAGCATGGGAATCTGTGTCAATCTGATCTCTCGAGAGTGTGTATGTATGGCTCTGAACACCTTCATCAGGGTGTGTGGCTCTGGGTACACATATACTTCTGTATTTGTTTCCTGAGGTCCTAGAGGCTGTGTTGGGTTTTCTGTGCTTGTCTCTGTTTTCCTCTCTGAGGACCCGAGTCATGTCTCTGCTCCTTTTTTTTTTTCTCTTTCATTCATTCCTGGCCCCCACCCCCACCCCCCACCAAGTGGATCCGGGACCCAGGGAGGGCCGCCCCCCGGGCCTGGTGGCGCTGAGCAGGGACCCCCAGCCCCCACCTCCTGCCCCACGACATGAACCTCCTCTACCGAAAAACCAAGCTGGAGTGGAGGCAGCACAAGGAAGAGGAGGCCAAGAGGAGGTAAGGCTAGGGCCCAGACTGCTTCCTTGCATGTCACAACTGTGCCTAGCCCGGCAGCTGGACACTTTTGTCATTAGTGAGATCTCTGATCTCAATTTCTGTACTCAGTTTTGCATAGCTGGAATTGCACATACCTGTCCTGATCCTGCTCCTGGCTCTGCTCCTAGCTCCTGCCCCTGTCCTGGCCTCCTGGGTGCTTCCAGCTCTGGAGCACCCTCTTGGCTCTTCCCCATCCCCAAGGGTCCGAGTCATTCCTTCCTGACTCACCTCGGGCCTGTGGTCTTCTCCTTTTTGTCATCTGGGGGCTGGCTGCTGACTCTCCTGTCACCTGACCTTGGAAGGGGCGGGCTCCACTACCCTCACAGGGTCCAGGGACAGGGTCATTCAGGAGCCTCAGAGAGCATCCCTCTCGACTCTCCCCTGCTGGGGAAAATGAGTGACCAAGGGACAGGGTTGTGTGTGTGATGGTGGGGAACATGCAGGCTAGACCCTGCAGAAGAGCCAGGGCCAGGAACCTCTTTGCCCCCCACTCCTGCATCCTGGCTGGACCTCTCTCCTTACCCTCTGGGGACCTAGGCCTGGCCTTTTCTACCCTGATTCCTTCTCCACTTCCCATTGACTGCACAGCCTCTTGGAGCCTGAGTCAGAGCCACCTCCCCGCTCCCTTCTCCCTCCTCACAACTGTGGAGTTTAATTCTTGTTGTTAATTAGATTAATCAGAGCGATCGCTGCTGCGATCTCTCCCTAATGAAGGGTTAGTAGACAGGGCCTTAATGAGAGCCCACCCCACGACAGCTCTCCCCTCTTCCCTGCCAGCCGCCTCCCCCTTCACTCATACAGGAGCCCAGAGATAGTGAAAGGGAATGAGGGTGAGCGGAGGCTGACAGAGAGGACAGTACTGAGGGAGAGGGAGGAAAAGAGGGAGAAGGATCAGCCGGGGGAGGCTGCTCTGGCCATGTGGACAGCACACCCCACATCTGGGAGAGGAGGCATGCGTGGGGGTGGAGGCCGCAGAAGCTGGACTTGAGAAGAGCCCAGAGGCCAAGTGTAGGCCAGGGTGAGCATGAGAGGAGCCTGGGACTTATGGTGGCAGGTGTGTCTGTCTGTCAAGTGAGCTGTTGCCTAGGTTTGAAATTTCCCTCCCTATACCTGACCATATTTTAAATACCCAGGATAAGCCCAAGCTGGGGGTCCAGCCCCGGGGACACTCCCCTGCACACATAGTTACCCCTCTTTGCTCATCCCTTCCCTCACTAGCCTTTTTAAGCCTAAAAATTCTGCCTGAAGCCCCTATACCTCTGCTTAGACCTTCCCATTCCCACCCAGACTCTCTTCTTCCTGCCCAAGAGGCCACAGAACTACTGGTGCCTCCAGGGGTGAGGAGGGGAAGGCCCAGGCCTGAGATCTGAGGCCTGACTCTGCTCCACTGGGGTCTTCTCTCCCCAGCTCCGGTAAGGAGGTGGCCCCCGCAGGCCCGGCGGGGCCTGGGGCTGGCCCAGGACCTGGGGTCCGTGTGCGGGACATCGCCTCGCTGCGCCGCTCCCTCAGGATGGGCTTCATGACGATGCCCGCCTCCCAGGAACACACCCCCCACCCGTGCCGCAGCGCCATGGCCCCACGCTCCCTTTCCTGCCACTCAGTGGGCAGCATGGACAGTGTGGGGGGTGGACCTGGGGGGGGTGGTGGTGGTCTCACAGAGGACAGCAGTGCCCGAAGACCCCCAGCCAAGCCCCGGAGACACCCCAGCACCAAGCTCAGTATGGCAGGATCAGGGACAGAGATACCCCCCAGCAAGAAAGCAGGTGAGACACCCCCACTCTCCCCAGGGGAAGCTGGAAGATGGGAGGATCCATTCCCGGCCAGGGGAGGCCTCTGGGAGGGTTCATTCAGGGAAGAGCCTAGGAAGTGGAAGGTTCCATTTCCAAAAGGAATGAGGGGTTCCTTTTGGATGGACCTGAGATGAACCATTCAAGGGTGGGGGACACACACCCAAAAGTTTGCTTTTGAGAAAGGAGTGGTGGTCTGGGGGGGTTCAGGGGTGGGAGGGAATTTAGGGTAGCAGCTGTGCATTCTGGGGCATGCATCAGAGATTGAGAGCTGCCTGGTAGAAAAGGAACCTATAAGGACTGAAGTGGAGGGATGTGAGAAAAAAGAAGAGGCAGATATGTCCTTGCAGGTGGGTCAAGAGGTCATAAAGAATTGCCCCATTTACTTCCTCCATAGAACTCACAGTTTAGCTGGGGACAGTGGCTCACACCTATAATCCCAGCGGCACGGGAGGCTGAGGCAGGAGGATTTAAAGTTCAAAGCCAGCCTCAGCAACTTAGCAAGGTCCCCAGCGATTTATTTAGCAAGACCCTGTCTCAAAATAAAAAGGGCTGGGGATGTGGCTCAGTGGTTAAGCATCCCTAGGTTCAATTTCTCATACCAAAGGGGGAAAAAAGAATAATAAGACGAAACCCAGTTTATTTGTCATTTTCCCATCCTGTTCAGGCTCACAGAAGCCAACCCCAGAAGGCCGAGAGTCCAGCCGGAAGGTTCCTCCACAGAAGCCCAGGCGAAGCCCCAACACCCAGCTCTCTGTCTCCTTCGATGAGTCCTGTCCTGCAGCCCCTTCTCCTCGAGGGGGGAACCTTCCCCTTCAGCGCCTCAGTAGGGGGTCCCGAGTAACTGGGGACCCTGATGTGAGTGCCCAGGAAGAAGAGCCCGTGTACATTGAGATGGTGGGGGATGTCTTCAGGGGAGGAGGACGAAGTGGAGGGGGCCTGACAGGGCCCCCTCTTGTGGGTGGGGGCCCAACCCCTCCAGCTGGTGCCGACTCGGACTCCGAAGAGAGTGAGGCTATCTATGAGGAGATGAAGTACCCGCTGCCGGAAGAGGCCGGGGAAGGCCGGGCCAGCGGGGCCCCTGCATTGACAGCAACTTCCCCTCCACACCAGCCTCATGCCCTTCAGCCCCACTCCCACCGACGTCCAGCCTCGGCCCTCCCAGGCAGGAGGGATGGGACACCCACCAAGACCACTCCTTGTGAAATCCCCCCACCTTTCCCCAACCTCCTTCAGCACCGTCCTCCACTCCTGGCCTTCCCCCAAGCCAAGTCTGCTTCCCGAACCCCTGGCGATGGGGTCTCGAGGTTACCGGTCCTCTGCCACTCCAAGGAGCCAGCAGGTTCCACCCCAGCTCCCCAAGTGCCTGCACGAGAGCGGGAGACGCCTCCCCCGCCGCCTCCACCTCCTGCTGCCAACCTTCTGCTGCTGGGACCATCAGGCCGAGCCCGGAGCCACTCGACACCGTTGCCACCCCAGGGTTCTGGCCAGCCCCGGGGGGAGCGGGAGCTCCCCAACTCCCACAGCATGATCTGCCCCAAGGCAGTGGGGGTGCCGGCAGCCCCCCCTGCCCCGGCTGCCTTGCTCCCCGGCCCCCCCAAGGACAAGGCTGTGTCTTACACCATGGTGTACTCGGCAGTCAAGGTGACCACACACTCTGTTCTGCCAGCTGGTCCACCCCTGGGTGTTGGGGAGCCAAAGACGGAAAAGGAGATCTCAGTTCTCCATGGGATGCTGTGCACCAGCTCGAGGCCCCCTGTGCCAGGGAAATCCAGCCCCCACAGCGGGGCTATGGGCGCAGCAGCTGGGGTCCTCCACCACCGTGGCTGCCTGGCCTCCCCCCATAGCCTTCCGGACCCAACTGCAGGCCCCCTGACCCCTCTCTGGACTTACCCAGCTGCAGCAGCTGGGCTCAAGAGACCCCCTGCCTATGATAGCCTCAAGGCTGGGGGGGTGCTGAATAAGGGCTGTGGAGTGGGGGCTCCATCCCCCATGGTCAAGATTCAGCTGCAGGAGCAAGGGACCGATGGGGGTGCCTTTGCCAGCATCTCCTGCGCCCATGTCATCGCCAGTGCAGGGACACCAGAGGAGGAAGAAGAGGAGATGGGCACCACAACGTTTGGGGCAGGCTGGGCTCTGCAGAGGAAGGTCCTATATGGAGGGAGAAAGGCAAAGGAGCTAGACAGTGAGTGAGGAAGTGGGGAATGGGGTGTGGGGGGCTGGGGGAGGTTGGTGATGGCCTGGGGGATATGTTGGAGAGGTTATTTGGAAGCCTCAGCCCATTGTCCTGCCCTGTGTTTCCTGGAAGACTCTTCCAGGGAAAGCGGTGGGCAGCAGAATGAAAGGATGGGTCCCTGTGTGTGTGCTGGAGGGACAGGAAGATCTGGGATAGAGACCGGGTAGCATGGGGCCCCATCCTGCTCCACTCCTGCCCCTCCCTTCCCTGGGCTGCAGGGGTGTGTGTTTGTGAGTGTGCGCACACTAGGAGCTAAACACAGCTGCCTCCCAGCTATTACCATGGCAACCTATCCAGACAGGAGGGAGAGGAGAAGGAGGCCTCTACCGTTGCCTGGCAACGCAATGCTCTGCCAGGCCTACTCTCAGAGATGAGCTTAGTTCACATGCAGCCCTTCCCCCTGTTGCCCCTACCCCATCCCACTCCTTGGGCTCCAGATTTGGGATTCTACCCCTACTGGAGAGCAGTACCCCTGGTCTCCAGGTGGTCATTCTGGCCCTACCTGGGGCTGGAGGTGCCCAGAAGCTAAATCTAGGCTAGAAAAGACCTCTCTGACCAAAGAAAAGTGTTTGGAAGGAGTGAATATACATCATTTTCACCCCAGGAGCTGGTACCAATGAGTGGAAAGGGTGGTGGCAGTACTGGGAACCTGCTGGGAGTGTGAGTTAGGGAAGTTGAGATGTAGGGTCCCCCCATCCCTTCTGTGATTTGCAAGGAGGACATCCATGCTGACTGTGTGTGCCTGTGGGTACAGAAAGACCTCTCCCTGTGCAGGCACTGAGCTCTCCTTGTCATCCCAGCAGAGGTCGAGGATGGTGCCCGAGCCTGGAATGGCAGTACAGAGGGTCCAGGCAAGGTGGAGCGCGAAGACAGGGGCGCTATGGCATCAGGGATCCCTGTGAGGAGCCAGGGGGCAGAGGGCCTGCTGGCCAGGATCCACCACGAACGAGGAGGCCGAACAGCGCTGCCCATACCCTGCCAGACCTTCCCTGCCTGCCATCGAAATGGAGGTAACACTCTACCCACATATCCCTACAGAGATTAGGGGTGAGGGCTGGTAGAATTTCCCAGGGTTTGTCCTAGCCCATCCTCAGACTGTCAACTGTTCATGTCCATGTCTGGGCCCCTAAATCTTAATACCATGTCTTCATCCCCTTCTTTCCTCTGATGAGGTAGGAGCAGGCTGGCCAGGGCCTCCTCAGGGAATTGGGTTGGGGGGCACCTAGAGGCTCTCACCTGAATTTTGCCACCTCAGACTTCACAGGAGGCTACCGCCTGGGGCGCTCTGCCTCCACCTCGGGAGTCCGGCAGGCCGCGCTCCACACCCCCCGGCCCTGCAGCCAGCCCAGGGATGCCCTGAGCCAGGTGAGTCTTGGCTTTTCTTATCTGTGAAGGAGCTGCTATGGAAAGAAAGGCTCCAAAGGGGTCAGACAGGCTGAGGCCCAGGGATAGCACATTAAGGGTGAAGGGGTCCGAGGAGGCTCTGGCTCCCAAGATGGGGCCGCTTAAGATGGGCAGCAAGGCAGGACCCTGCTTGGACATCATTCAGAACCACCAGAAGTTGAAGGTGCACCTTTGGGTGATTTAGAGAAAGGACCCTCTGGGAGGACCACTTAGAAAAATGCATATTTGGGGAGACAGTTTGTAAAAGGGTCCATTACTCAGGGTCAACCAAGCCCAGCCTGGCACCAGGGCTGGATAAATGGGGTCGGGGTTGGATTTCTGCTCCCAGCTGCTCCATCGCCAGCAGGAGTGACAGGGGCCTGAAGTCCTTGACAACGCCCAAATCTTTTTTCCTTTCTCCCCGGTTTCCTGCACAGACCCACCCCGCGCTGCCGCTGCCGCTGCCGCTGCCACCCCAGCCAGCCCGCGAGCGCGACGGCAAGCTCCTGGAGGTGATCGAGCGCAAACGCTGCGTGTGCAAGGAGATCAAGGCGCGCCACCGCCCTGACCGCGGCCTCTGCAAGCAGGAGAGCATGCCCATCCTACCCAGCTGGAGGAGGGGTCCCGAACCCCGCAAGTCCGGCACCCCACCCTGCCGCCGGCAGCACACGGTCCTCTGGGACACGGCCATCTGAGGAGGGCGGGGCGCGGGGGCATCTTCACTGGGAGGGGGCAGGGCCCGCCAGGCTCTCCTGGGAGGCTTGCCTTGAGAGACCGAAGGACTAGGTGAGAGCGCCAGGGAGGTCCCCGGCCCTCCACCCTAGTCCCCAGAGACGCGGAGCCTGCCAGGCCCATCGGGGCGTAGGGTGCCAGCAGCACCCCAAGAAACTTGGGGGAGGAGAGTTTGCTCGTTGTTGAGGGTCTGAGCGCGGTAGACCCCTCCTCCTGAGAGGACAAAGGCCAAGGCATAGGGCGGCATGGGGAAGGATGGAAGGGGTCAGCGCTAGAAGGGGGTGGGTCAAACGGAAGAGAAAGATTAGAACGAGCGGGAGGGCTCTTACTGAGAGCCGGGAGTCGGGGAGGGGGTATTTATTTTGTTATTTATTTTAGTCTGGAGGGCAATTCTGGGTCCTTCTGACCTACTCCTGTGCAGGGAGAGGAGAATGGATGTCAAGTTTGCACTCTCCCCAATGCCAATGCCTAAAGGCCCACCATCCATGCCCACCCCAAAGTGCGGGAGGGGTCCGCTTGGGGAGCCAAATGACAGAAGGGAGGGGCTCGAGCGAGCTGAGGACCTCGGACTATTTACAGTATTTACAATTTTGCCAGAATTTGGTAGTGAGCGTGGCCTGCTCTGAAACAGGCATCTTATTTAGTTCTGGGTTGAGGGTCTAGTGCCAGGGATGGGCGGGATGATGGGGATGGAGGGAGATTTTAGTGGGTGGGGGGTGGGCAGGGTATTTATTTAAATTAAAAAACAAAACAGAAGAGCTGTCAGGAACTTTTTTTTAATTCCTTTCTTTTCAGAATAATATATTAAAAGACTAATGATCCTAGAGCTGACTGCTTATATTTCCCAGTGTGCTCTACCTTTTTACACTTGCTTCTTCCTGGGGTCCTTCGGCCTGCTGGTGGGTGGGAGTGGAAGGTTGTGCAAGGAGTGGTGAGCAGTTGTGGCCAATCACAGGGAGAAGCAGAGTTTGATGTAAGTCTGGGAATTAAGTCCTGCAGTAGATTATTAAGCATTTATTGAGCATCTAATGTGTTCTCAGTAATGCACTGATGCATAAGGATCATTCAGATGTGAAGTTTGCCCTCAACATCTTATGGTCAGGGAGAGGACCCCCCACCCCCAGACTACAGTAGCATGCTGCAGGAGTAGGAAATGAAGAGGGCTGGAATCATCCCAGAAGGCATCCTAGAAAATGGACCTTAAAGGACTGGCAAGAGGGCCGAGTCTGTTGTGTGGTGGTGGACCATAGGGTGCAGGAGGCTCTGGGTTCCATCCTTAGCATCACAAAAATAAAGAAAGGGCAAGTAAGGTTTGGTACAGAAAGAAGAAGGAAAAACCTAGAGGTCACAGCATGATTATTAGTGAACGGAAGATGGGGCAAGAAGTGTACATCCAGCTACGATGAAGTTCGTTCCAAAAGATCAGCCTCAAAGCAAGATGCTCAGGAAGGAATCCAGAGGCATCCTGGTGGGAGGCAGGGAGGAAGAGAAGTGGAGGTGTCTGGGAAGTGAAGAACAAGGAACGGTTGCAAGATGCAACTGAAGGAAAGCATCCTCTCGATGGTGTTGGAGTGGAATCAGTCCCATGTGAAGCTCAAGTCAAGCTGCAGAATTAGGGAAATAACAGTGAACAAGGAGCTTGAGAGGGATTTTGAGGGAAAGACCTTGAATGTGAAGCAGTGGTGAATATTTCCAGCTGAAAGTTTTCTTACCAATTAGAACACAGCTTCCATATGTCGTAGATGATGCAAGCAATGTCTTCAGGTGGTATAAAGGACACTTTTTAAAACTTTTAAGTTTTGTGCTTATTTTAGTCATGAAAAAATCACAGTTGGTAGGTTAGATACTTGTAATTTCATTGCACAAGTAAAGGATGAATTAAATAACTAATTAGTTAGTTAATTAATTTTGAGGTGGTGTCTCACTATGTTGCCCAGATTAGTCTCCAACTCCTGGGTTATGGTGAGCTGAACTTCAGCCTCCTAACTGGATCTATAGTCAAGTACCACTGTGCACAGGTCAAATATAGTTTTTGTTGTTGTTGTTGTTTATTTATTTATTTATTTATTTTGGTACTGGGGATGGAACTTGAGGCACTCAGCTACTGAGCCACATCCCCAGCCCTATTTTGTATTTTATTTAGAGACAGGGTCTCACTGAGTTGCTTAGCACCTCGATGTTGCTAAGGCTGGCTTTGAACTCATGATCCTCCTGTCTCAGCCTCCTGAGTTGATGGGATTACAGGTGTGTGCCATTGCACCTAGCTCAAATATAGTTTTAATTAAGTTGTTAAAGAAAATGAAATGACTAAGCAAATAAATAATGATGCAGGCATTATAAAGAACTTGAAACATGATGATTTTGAAATTTAGTTAGAGTTAAAGGTTAATTGATAATAGTTTGGGAGAGAGCACAAGACTGTGGACCTGGGAGCATCGACACAGAAATTATACTCAAGGCCAACACCAGTGAGCTCTGTAAGGAAGGTGGGTGGCAAGAATGAGAGGAAAAAAATGTCAGCAAGCATTGGCTTTTTTTACAGTTAATCAAAAAATTAATGGAAGGGAAAAATCCCATTCATAAAAGCAACAATAACTATAAAAAATCTAGGAGTAACTTTATAAATGCATAGAATTTATATTGGATCAATCAATTAAAGTCTTTTGAGTCAGTTAAAAGAGAAAAATTGAGGGGCTTGGATTGTGGCTCAGTGGCAGAGTGCTTGCCTAGCATGTGTGAGCTGGGTTTTATCTAAGCACCACATATAAATAAATAAATAAATAAATAAATAAATAAATAAATAAATAAATTTTTTATCAACAACTGATAAAAATATTTTTTAAAAAGAGAGAAAAATTGAGCTGAGGATATAGCTCAGTGGTAGAGCACTTTCTTAGCATGCACAAGGTTCTGGATGATCCCCAGCACCTCAAAAAGGAAAAATAATAGTCTTCTATCAAAAGGAAGACTTGAATAAGCAAAAATAATAACTTGTTCCTAGATAAGAAGACTCTGTAAAAAATATAAATTTTCCCATAAATTCAATGCAGTCTCTAAATCTCAAAAGGACTATTTGAGAAACTTGATAAAATAATTTGAAAGTTCATCCAGAATGATGAGAAAACCCAGAACATTCTGAAACAAGAGAGTATGGGGCAACCTGCCCTACCAAGTACTAAAACATAAAATCAGAGCATGCTGGTCCTAGCACAGGACTTGCATAATCCATTAAAACAAATAGCCCGGAAATAACCCCAGAATGCTCATGGGAATTTAGCACTTATATGGTAAAGGTAGTATTGTAAATCAGTTGGGAAACTATTAGTCAATAATTGTTTCTTGAACAATTAACCAGTTAATAGGGGTGGTTTTGAAAGTTACATCTCTATTTCATTGATTAATGCCAAAAATGCAAATGTAAAACAAAACATTAGGATGCAGCTCAGTGATAGAGTGCTTGTGTGAGGCCCTGGGTTCCATTTATTGAAAAAATAAATAAATGTTATATAAACAAATATTTTACACACACACACACACACACACACACATATATATATATACATATACATATAGATAGTGAGTGAACATTCTTATAACCTTGGGATGCACAAGGCCTTTCTAAGATGACTGAAAACCATTAATAAACCAAAAGACTTTTAAGTTTGATCATCTTGATAATTAAAACCTCTAAGGACTCTGGTAGAGCTCAGTGATAGAGCTTGTGCTTAGCATGTGCAAGGCCCTGGATTCAATTCTGAGCACTGAAAGGAAAGGAGGAAGGAAGGAAAACGTCTGTATGGTGAAGCCAACATTAAATTGGGAACAGTGGGGCACGGAGGCGCATGCCGATAATCCCAGTGGCTCATGCCTGTAATCCCAGATTCTCGGGAGGCTGAGGCAGGAGGATCAGGAGTTCAAAGCCAGCCTCAGCAAAAGCAAGGTACTATGCAATTCAGTAAGACCCTGTCTCTAAAAAAAAAAAAAAAAAAAAAAAATAGGGCTAGGAAAGTGGCTCAATGGCCAAGTGTCCTTGAGTTCAATCCCTGGAACCCAAAATAAACAAACAAAAAACTGAGGACATATTTCTAATACATATAAAAAAGATACAATGTGTAAGAAGGGTTCGTGAGTCAATAAGAAAAGTAAGTAGTAGCCAGGCAAATTTGAACAAAAAATCTGAATAGACAATGCACCATAGAAACGGAGATCAGGAATAAATATAGTCAACCTTACCAAAAATTAAGTAATGCAAAATAAAGCAATAGTAAAATGTTTTTCACCAATCAGATAGACAAAACTGAAAAATATTCCTATCATTGATCTGGTAAGCATGTATATCCCCAATGTCAATCTGGCAAGTGCAGAAAACAAGCAGTCATTGTATAGATGTACAGGAATCCAATCTTGTTGCTTTAGGAGGTTAATTTAGTATTTCTTAAATTTTTAAATGTGTATGGTGTTGATTGAAGAATTCCATTTTCAGGAATTTATCCTACAGAAATAGTTACACAAGTGTGCAAAGCTGAATGTCCAAGAGTGCTAACCGAGCCATTGTTTGAAATAATGAAAATTGGAAACAGCCTCAAAGTTCATCAATGCAGCATTGACTAATGTATAGTCACAGTGGAAAAACTGAAGCTGGTGAATAGAACACAGA
Source organism: Ictidomys tridecemlineatus (assembly GCF_052094955.1). Lineage (NCBI taxonomy): Eukaryota > Metazoa > Chordata > Mammalia > Rodentia > Sciuridae > Ictidomys > Ictidomys tridecemlineatus. The sequence goes on from NC_135486.1 coordinate 115,635,661, forward strand.
CCATCTAAACATTCTAAACACAAGAAGCAGCTCACAGTGGATGACAGTAATAAAGCAATGTGCAAGAAAGCACATATAGAAAAAAATCATTTTTAGAAGATTAGTCATTTGCACATATTTATGTAGAAAACATTCTGGAAGGAAACACACCAAATAGTTAATGGTGATTATTGTGCTGAGACGAAAGAAGACTTACTTTTTTAAAAAATTTATTTATGTTGTTTGAAATTTTACATGCATATCTTAATTCTGAAATCAGAAAAAATTGTATATTTTTAAAGGGGGAAAACAGAGTGATCGTGGTCAGTGTCAGGAAGCAGATGTGGAGCCTGTGTGTGTGGGTTCAGGTCCCAGAGTGGCACTTAGAGACAATCTTCTCAGTTCCCTTATCTATAAAATGGGGATAATTAGAGGATTGCTGAGGACATTAAATAAGAGCCCAATGCCTTCTTTGAGACTGAAAGAGGAGAGAGAGAGAGAGAGACAGAGGTGGAAAAGACTAGAACTTTAGCAGAGCTGGAGTGAAAGGCTGGGGGGAAAAGGAGCGGAAGAAGGCCCAAGACCAAAGGTGGGTGCTTGGGGCCCCAGTGAGTCGAGGCTGCCCAGATCCTTTAAAAGAATTTAGACTGTGCTGGAGTTAAAAACCTCACATGAAGGGTGGAAGAAGGCACTTCACCTGGGAATTCAGCCCGGGTTTTACCCTGTTTGCCCTGACACCTGACACAAGATGTGTGGTTCTCATCTGGGACTACCAGCCCCTTCCTGGGGTCAGTCACTAAGCTACTTCCAATGCTGAATTTCTACCTTTGAAACTTCAGCAAAGCAGGGGATCCTAGGGCCAACACAGCCAGAGGTAGAGGGTCTTGAGTGCACTTAAGTCAAGGAGACAGGAGCTCCCTGAGGGAGAACTTCCTTGGGGAGTCAGAGCCTTAGAATCAAATGGAAGAGGAAAAAAAGATCTCAGAAATAGTATCCTACTTTAATTCTCATGGCTTATTTTGTCCATTGAGGTGATATTTCGGCTCTGAAGAGCTATTTCTATCAAAGATTACTAGGGATCATGGCAAAGACTGAAGCAAACTTGGAGAGGTCCCCAGTTGTTGGGCAAAGTGGTACATACCTATAATCTCAGCAGTTCAGAGAATTGCAAATTCAGGATTGGCCTCTGGAACTTAGTGAGACCCTGTCTCAAAATAAAAAATAAAAAGAGCTGGGGATGTGGCTCAGTGGTAGAGTGCCCCTGGGTTCAATCCCCTGTACAACAAGTACAGCAATGAAGACTCCCAGAGGCCAAAAAAATGGGATAATTCAAGCATCAAGAAGGGTAATGATGGGGCTGGGTTGTGGCTCAGTGGTAGAGCGCTTGCCTAGCATGCGTGATGATGCACTGGGTTCGATTCTCAGCACTACACACAAATAAATAAAATAAAGGTCCATCAACAACTGAAAAAAAAAGAAGAAGAGTAATAACCACAAATAGATTGAAATCCAGGAGTTCATATAATTAAAACAATAGCTCGCTGGGCATGGTGGTGCATGCCTGTAATCCCAGAGATTCAGGAGGCTGAGGCAGGAGAATTGCAAATTAAAGGCTAGCCTCTACAATTTAGTGAGATCCTGTCTCAAAGTAAAATGGCTGGGGATATAGCATGGTGGTAGAGCACCCCTGCGTTCAATCCCCTGGGCAACCTTGACAACAACAGAAGACTCCCAGTGGCCAAAAAAAGGGGGAAAGGGGATAATTTAAGCATCAAGAAGAGTAATAACTATAGTAGCTGCAGTTGTAGCTCAGTGGTACAGTGTGAGGCACTGGATTTGATTCTCAGCACCACATAAAAATAAATAAAGGCATCATGTCCATACATAACTAAACTTTTAAAAATATTTAAGTATTAAAAATATTTAAAAAAATAAAAAGAAGGGTGGGCTGGGGTTATGGCTCAGTGGTAGACTCCTTGTCTACCTTGTGTGAGGCACTGAGTTCAATTCTCAACACCACATATAAATAAATAAAATAAATTCCATTGACAACTAAAAAAAATATTTTAAAAAAGAAGGGCAATAACTATAATGGATTAAAAGACAAAGAGATTGGGACTGGAGTTGTAGCTCAGTGATATAGCACTTGCTTAGCACGTGGGAAGCACTGGGTTTGATCCTCAGCACCATGTAAAAATAAATAAATAAAATAAAGGTATTGTGTCCATCAATAATTTTAAACAAAAGAAAAACAGATTGAAATCCATGAGTTCATATGATTAAAAACAATTGTTTGCCTTTGGAGGATGCTCAGAAATCAACTAATTATTTGAAATCTGGTAAGTAAATGAAAAGAATCATGCATATATCAGCCTTTATCAAGTCACAGGGGAAGGGAAGTTTTCTGTATAGAAATAGTCCAACTAACAAGTGAGGAAAGAATTTTAGAACTGGATCCTCACCATGACAGAATGGATCCTCAGATTGAGTTTCAACAGCAGCTAACATCACCTATCAAGTTATAAGAGGCAACCAGACATTAGGTACCTTTTGGTGGAAGGACACACCAACATCTGCGAAGAGCTCTTGTCCTCTGAAATGGTACCTGAGTATATGTTGAAGGCTCTAGATGCAACTGCCACTTACAGAAAATCCAGAGCAGAGGGGAGCACATTCAACACCATCATGGATGCAATCAGCAAAATGGAGACTCCAGGAGATGTCACAGGAAAAGCAACCTGGAGTCCTCAACAGAGACACCGCTAGAGAAAGGAGATGGAGAGAGAAACTGGAGACGGAAAGAAGCCGAAAAAGATATATTGCACAAATTGCAATCTGTAGAACTTATTTGGATCTCTTTTTTTATATATTTATTTTTTAGTTGTAGTTGGACACAATACCCTTATTTTATTTATTTATTTTCATGTGGTGCTGAAGATCCAACCCAGGGCCTCGCCCGTGCTAGGCAAGAGCTCTCCTGCTGAGCCACAACCCCAGCCTGTTATTTGGATCTTGATTCAATAAAACTCTTCTTTGAAAATTTCACTTATTACCTTTATGAGACAACTGGGAATGTGGCTACTGACTGGGCATTTGACGATAGTATTAAATTTTTAGACTTGATAGTTTATTTTGGTTTATATATATTGAGTCCATAAAGAGATAGCATTGAAATATTAATAGAAGAAGTTATATGAGGTCTTGGATTCGCTTCAAAGTAAATTGGGAGAGAAAAAGTGCATAGAACAAATGAACCCAGAATGGCCATGAACGGATGGTTGAGGTTGAATGGTGTGGATGTGGAAGTTCATTAACAGTGTTTTGTCTACATGTGAGTCTGTCTGAAATTTTCCGCAATAAAAAGTGTTTGTTTTTTAAGTCAATGTGATGAGTCAAAAATTTTCCTCCTTTGAATAAAAATGAGGACTTGGAGCAGATGATCTAGGAAGTCCCTCCCAGCACACACCACGCATTCTCTCTAATTAAAAATAACTTCTTATTTTTAACAAAAGTAATATATATGCATTGTAGAAAGTAACCAAATATGAAAAACAAAAATAAAACAACACATTTCCACCAGCCAGAGGTTACCACTGAACAGCTTTCTATAGACTACAGAAATCTGTCTATGCATGCATATGTTTTATTAAACACAACAAGTTCTTCCTGCACATGCTATTTTGAAAGCTCCTGCTTTCAGTTACTATCTCCACCTCCCCATGTCATTAGGTATTCATCCTATTGAATACCCAGGCCAAATATACTTCCCCAGAGTGTCCTGGTGTCTTAGTCAGCTCAGGCTGTCATTACAAAATATCATAGACGGAGTGACTTAAACCACGGGACATTTGTTTCTCACAGCTCTGGAGGTTGGGAAGTCCAAGATGGCACCCTTCTTGGCTTCCAGACAGCCACCTCCTTGTTGAGTCCCTACATGGAAGAGAGAGGACTCTGATCTCTTTTCCTCTTCTCCTAAGGACACTAATTTCATGATGAGGACCCACCCTCATGACCTCATCTAAACCTAATCGCTAAACCTAATCCCTAAACCTAATCGCTTCCTAAAAACCTTACCTCCAAATAGCATCGTATTGGGGGTTAGTGCTTCATCATATGAATTTGAGGGGAACACAGACATTCACTCAGTGGCATGGTGGGGTTTATTTAGACTGAGGTGCCTTATTCCTCTCCTCTAATTTGGTATGTTAACTTTGTTTCTTTTGCTTCCATAACCCTGTCTTAGAGAAGAGCCTAGGCCAATTGTCCTGTAGACTGTGGAACCCCTGCACGTGTCTGATTGTTTTCTCAAGGTGCCACCTACAGTTTACAGGAAGCATACACAGAGATCATGCTTCAGACCCAGGTGTCCCTCCATGCATGCACCTGCAGAGAAGCAGCCCACCCTGAGGGTCCAGCTTCCATTGCTTTTCTGTCACCTCCAAACCATCCCCATAATGGGATGAGATGTTGGCTGGTACTCATCCTGCCCACACATTGACCTCTGTCACTATCTTGGGGCAATCTTTCTCCCCCAAATGGCTAGGAGCCAGAAACCACAGGCTGGAGATTGTGTCACCACCATTTTTCAAAATTTCCACTGACCAAATGGTGACCTTATGCTGATTGTGTTGGACATTCCTGCTTTAAAGTCCAGGGGTGGGTGGGACCACAACATGTACACATTCCAGAAATTTCAGAGTAATGAGGGGAATCCTGGAAAAATTAGAACTAGAAGGAAATTTTTAAATATATGCATTACTAATTTCACTGCCCATTCTGATCTGAAGCCACTCTGCTCATCTAGCAATGTAAAATGTATCTTTTCATTTGGGTCATAAACTTTCACACAGTTCATCTACTTAGAGACATGGAAACCTAAAACATGGAGAACACTTTTCTGTCCATTTTGAGGGTGAGGCTGGTGGAGTGAAAAGGTCCACAGAGTCCCTTTGCTATTCTTTCTTCCTTTCCCACCCATATGGAAAGCCCTAAGATAAGGAAATAAAGACAGTACTGATGAGTAACTTCTTTACAGAAGCCAATCCATATGCTTGGACTGGGAAATTCCCCTGAGAACAGAGAAGACCCAAGGAGAACAGGTTAGCATCTAGAATTCTCTCCTGCAGTAGGTATTGCCCACAGGCACAGTCCTTCCTATGAAGAGAGGCAGGAGACTTCCAGTCCAACCTATCTCCCTCAATCATTGCTCTGAAAGAGCCAGGCTCCCATTCCACCCACCTTGCAGTAGATGGAGGATTCCCTTCCTTTGACATTCTGCAGAAGGAGGGGGCCTCTGCATGAGATGGGACAATGATCCTGTCCACCAATAGACCACCACTCTTTATACCTTGGAAAGGGAGACTACACAGGCTTTACAGAGTGTATTGGGGTGGGGACAGAAAGGCTACAAGAGGATGGACAATAGGGAGGACAGCCATTGCTCCTGGAACTGAAGATGTGGGAGTAGCAAGGAACTACCATATAGGCGCAGAGGTGGAGGCACCCTGAAAAGGAGGTGAACAGCAGCTGTCCCTCTCACAGGGTGAGTGAGATGAGCCCAGGTGGCCAGAAAGTGACCTAGGGATGTTCAGTGCTCTAGGTGGGGCCAATGGACATGAATCCTGGCCCAGGATGTACTGGAGCCCCGGAGGAGGATGCACCACCCTCAAGATGTGCCAAATGGTAGCTAGAGTATGGTTCTCAATCAGGACAATCTTGTTTCACTATTATTGGTTGTCACCACTGAGGGTGTGTAATTGAGTGGTAGGGACCAGGGATGCTTCTGAGCATCCTGCAATGCACAGGAAAGCCCCCACAACAAAGAAGGTTCTGGTCCAAACATCAATAGTGTTGAGGTTAAGAAGCCCTGAGTTTGATTATCTTAACCTTCAAGAAGGGCTACCTTGAGATTCTGATCATAAAACCTGACAACTGTATTCCACCCGTTAGTCTTTGTGTGTTTGTTTTTTAATGTGCCAGTAAGACTTTTTATTACTATCTCAGACTGGGAGAAGGACCAGGGGAATCATGTAAAAACCATCCCTAAATCTAAACTCAGTTGCTTGCAAATACTTTTTTTTTTTTATACCAGAGATGGAACCCAAGGGTGATTAACCATTCAACCACATCCTCAGCCCCACCTCCTTTCTTTAGTTGATGGTGGACCTTTATTTTTATTTTTATGTAGTGCTGAGTATCAAACCCAGTACCTCACACATGCTAGGCAAGTGCTCTACCACTGAGCCACAACTCCAGTCACTCCCCAGTCCTTTTCATATTTTATTTAGAGAAAGGATCTTGCCAAGTTGCTTAGTGCCTCATTAAGTTGCTGAGGCTGGCTTTGAACTCCTGCCTAAGCTTCCCAAGCTGCTGGGATTATAGGCATACACCACCATCCCCAACTTGCTTTCTGTTAGGTGCAGAACAGGCTGAGTAATCTATCTGCAGGACTTGCCAAACAAAGTTAGCTGCAGGGTGACCTGGCCACTCAAACCTTCTGTCTGGTTCTTTATCACCTGTTTGCTTCAAGCCCAAACGCCCAAGCCCCAGCTCAAGGCTGAGCGCTTCGCCCCCTGCTCAATGCTGAACACTTAGCCGCCACTCAAGGCCATGCACTTAACCCCCTTGTGTGCCAACAAGGCAGCTTGCAGACCCAGAAACCCCATTAGATTTGGGCTATAAAAACTCCCTCCTGCCAGGCCCCCCTCTCTTGCTCTCTCTCTTGCTCTCTCTCGCTCTCTGTCTCTCTTGTGCGCGCTCTCTCTCTCTCTTTCTCTCTCTCTCCTTCTCTTTCTTTTCTCCTCTGTTGCACTGCTGCAATAAAGATCTTTTGGTCACTCCTAGTGTTGTGGTCACTTTCCTTTCACTTTTGAGTTTAAATTCATACTTTTAAGTTTATATTGTCTCGTGTCAACAACTGGTTATGGACCCCTGAATAATGGAAGCTCTTTTTTTTTTAAAAAAATCATCTTTATTGGGGTATAACTTAATATGGTAAAGTGTACTCATTTAAAATCTATGGTTTGAAGAGTTCTGGCAACTGCATATACCTGCATCCTCAAGTTTAAAACAAATATATATTAATGAATAATGTTAGCAAGGTGAACTTTGAAGTTGATCAGACCTGGGTTCAGTTCCCAGCTTTGCAGCTAAGATGTGTTTCCCACTTAAAAGATTCTTGTGAGCTTAAAGCTGTGATACACTTGAAGTATTTAGCACAGCCCCTGTCCCGCACATGGTGAAATATTTTATCCATGGTAGTAATTACCATAATTATTAATGTTTTCACCATTTCATTATGTGTTCCTTCCCAAACTCATATAGTGGAAGACTAACCCCCAAGATTATGGTATTAGGACATGGTGCCCTTTGTGAGATAATTAGGTCATGATCAGGAATCAGACCCTCATCAGATATTGAGTCTTCTGGTGCCCTCATCTTGGACATTCTAGCCTCTGGAACCATGAGAAATAAATTTCTGTTGTTTAAAAGCCACTCAGAGCCAGGCATGGTGGCTGTAAACACCTGTAATTCCAGCGTCTCAGGAGGGTCAGACAGGAGGGCTGCAAGTTCAAAACCAGCCTCAAGCAACTTAGTGAGATCCTGTCCCGAAATAAAAAAATAAAAATAGAAAGGTCTGGAGATATGGCTTGGTGGTTAAGCACCCCTGGGTTCAATCCCTGGTACCAAAAAAAAATAAAATAAAATAAAAGTAAAAGCGATTCTGTCTGTGATATTCTGTTTATGGCAGCCTGAACAGACTGAGACATGCAGCTAGCAGAGTCCTTTTTCTGTCTCCGTATGTCTTCTTAGGATGAGCACACCTTTTCTGAGGTTAAAATAATCGTACAAACACATGTGATTCTCAAACCAGTATTTCCAGCTTTATCATCTTTCCTGGGCTCCAGAAGTACAAGGCAGTTTGCCCTAGGCTCAAAATAGAGCATCTGCAGTTGAACTCATCTGAAATTGAACTTATTGTCCTCCCCACCCCCAACCACCCACCATGTCTTAGACTGTCCCTGTTAACCTGCATCTTCACATTCTGCGTCCCAAGGCAGAAAATCTCTATGCAGAAATACCTGGTTTCTTTCTCTCAAACACACATATTTTATTAATTAGGGTGTCAGCTTAGCTGCTTCAAAACAGGCCCAAATAACAGGGGTTTAACCTAAGTAGGGGGTCATTTCTTGCTCATATAAATTTCTAGACATTAGCAATCCATAGCAGATACAGCGCTCCAGTGTCAGGGGCCAGGCTCCCTCTGTTTGGCTCCCTGCCATCCCTAGGTGCTGCCTTTGTTCCACAAGGTCCAAGTGGCTTACAACCACCTTTTGTGCAGCAGGGTGGTGTTCCCTTAGGGTGAAACACATGCTGCATTTAACCCTCATACCTCCTAAGGTGGTGGTTTTATGAGGTTGAATCATATAAAATTGCCATTTGGGGAGGTCAAATATGGCGGGAGACTGGCTATTTTATATAATTCATTCTAATAGTATCCTTACAAATAAGGACTGACAAACAGAGAGGTCAAGTAACAAGCTTAAATCACCAAGAAAATGAATGGCAGAGCCTCCCATTCAGAGCCTCCTTGGAAGCTGGGACCATGGAAGATTCTTCAGTGGATAGACATGGCTCCTCTGTCCCCTGTGCACATATAACCTAGTTGAAGAGAAAGCTAAATAGCAGCTCAAAAGAGAAGCAATGGCAGTTTAGTACAGCTATGTAATAACATCGTAAGGTCATAAGAATGTTAAGAAGGTCAAGGCCAAATGGGTGGACAAGACATTCTATTCCTAGAAGATGAGTTAGTCTGGGCAATGGACCCAAACTGGAGTGGCCTGGGAGGTTCCCATAAAAGGGGGCAGATTTCAGCTGGGTCTTGAAGGCAGAGGAGAATTAGTTAAATGCTGGTGGTAGTGGTGGTGGTAGAGAATGTCTAGTAATAATCGCATTCCCCACTATTTAACAGAAGTTAGAGGTGTTATCTATGAAGACTTGTGTCTCTATCATTAATTGGTTGTGGGTGCACATGTGGGTGTATATACTCCTGAATCACACCTGTGAATTTTTTTGGGGGGGTGGGTAGTAGTCTCTCCACATTTCTCTTTGTGTTTATGAGTCTGGGTTATGTCTTTCTGGGTATTGGTATTTGTTTCTTTCTCTCCCTCTCCCTTTATTTCTCTGTCACACTCTGTCTGCCAGCATCTGTTTCTCCCCGTATCTTTGCTCAGAATTGTCACATACAAATCCTAAGTATATCTTTTACTATTCATTGCACATATTAAAGAGTTTCGTGTGCCCTGCCCTTCATTTAAAATGCAAAGGAACAGAATATTCCACCGCTCCACTTAATTCTCATTTCCATTTTATTGTTCCTTCCCCCTCACCTTTTATTTAATTAATTAGTTTGTATTTTTGTCAAGTGAGATAGATACATACTTTTAAAAATCAAATTGTTCTAGAAAGTTCATCACAAAGGAAAGCAGCTCTACCTGTTTATACTTTTGACCTGCTTCTGGGATCCAACCATGTTCAAGTCCTTTAGCTGTTCCTTCTGGTATGCGCCTCCCTGTTCCTAAGTAACATGCTTGTACAGCTATTTCTTGATTTTTCAGTTTTAGATATGATCTATGATTTCTTAAAAAAGAAAACAGGATTTAACTCTTTCATCCCCATCTTCCCCACACAGCTCTTCAATTCCCACCATCTTCCCAATACAGTCATGTCACAAATTTTGGTCGGGCCAAATTCAGTGTTTATAATATTATTATATAAATATTATTTACAATGAAGCCATGTGAAGACCATAATTGTATTTTCTTTTCATTCTTTCTTTCTTTTTTTAATAATTTTTTAACA